>NC_025688.1:29588927-29619941 GCF_000633955.1 Camelina sativa
CCTGCCACTACTGACTTTGAATGCGGCTCACTGATAGTTTCTGGATCACACAAGTACTCTTCTGTGGAAGGAGGTTCCTGGTCTGGCTGCAATTGATTATCTACAGATGGCTCTTCATAATCCCAAAGAAGACCTTCCAATTCCTTGTCGATAGCTTTATAAAGATGGCTCATTACGAAATCTGGAGCATCCGGTCCACTAAACCCATCATATATCCCAATAAAGAGCCATCCTTGTTCCTCCGAAAGCACAACATGAACCCTGTCTTCTCCAGCTTTCCCATGAGCCCATTGCAAGTTACGGTTGCTCTCTAAACAATTTTCAGGGTCTTCACCATGTAACTTACCGTCCGTTCCAATAGGCCAGGAAACCCTAGTCTCTGGATGCAAGAAGAAGCGATGCATCCAACTCAACCCTCCAGATCGTCTAGAAAATGTCCTTGCTAATGTACTTTTCATTGGTCTGCTCACACTCCTCATAAACCGCTGAAGGCGAGGCTTTTTACGTCTAAAAGAAAGAGGCGCCGAGAAATTGGATTTATCATGTACATCAAGAGGTCCAGACATAACTCCTTTCTCAATAGGTCCTGACATGAAACCGTTGTTTCTATCCAAAGGACCAGATGCAAATCCTCTCTCTAGAGGCCCTGACATGAATCCATTCAAAGGACCCGAACCACCACGAGGGACCGGCTGCAAAGGAATCGAAGCAAAGGAGGATGTGCTCTCAAACGAAGCAGCAGGCTCCAAAACGTCACTTGAGCAGAACGCCATTTGATTCCCAGTCCTAGCCGTGGAAACATTAGCACTAACAGAAGCACCTGAGATTGCCTTAAACGTGGTTTCAGCTAAACCTTTACTGTTGTGTCTATTCAAGAAAGAAGGATCATCAACAACCTCGTTACGGAAAGAGCCACTGAGAGTCTCGGAATCAAGGGTGCTCGAATCAACAGTGAACCTCTCAGAGTTTGAAGGTGTCATATCAGGAGACTCGAAGATGATTGGCCTAACGTAGCAAAAGGAATGGCCTAAACCTTCATCTAAAGGTTCCAGAAACTCCAAATCAACACCGTTCTTCTCATTGGAAGGCACGAAACAACCAACAACACGGGAAGTCCCGTTTCCCATGACTCTCTCTCTCTCTCTCTCTCTCTCTCTCTCTCAGGCAATACTACAAACACCTTGGAGGCACAATCTCATCATTAAACCTCTAAAGAGAAGAAGAAGAGGCGAAATTCTTAAAAACCCAACAAAGACCCGACGGTTCTTATTGAGAATCCAAGCATCATCAGAGGTTCAATTCTCTCAGCATTATTGAGAAGACGCAAACAAGCAAGCACCTGCTTAGTTAGTAGTAATCAAATTTTGGATATTTAAAATCAGCTCTGTACACAAAATCAGAGGTCTTGAAAAAGGAAACAACTTTAAAAGAGTGTAAGACAAAGAAAGTATCTAAGTGATCTGACCTGTGTTGAAAAGCGGAGATGGGATGAAGGAGAGAAACTGGAAACAGATCTAAAGGAGAAGGCAAAGTAGAGAGTGTATTGAACACATCGGAAGCAAAAATAACAACAACAAGAAGAAGAGGCAAAAAAAACACCCCTTTAGATTTCTATGGGAATCTGACAAAAAGTAGCCATTTTTATTTTATTTTTTATATTTTAAATAAGAAATGAAACAAAGAAACAAAGAAAGAAAGAAAGAAAGAAGAAGAAGACCCAGATTGAGATTGAACCATGCAGAGACGACCAGCTGTTAAAGATCCAATCTTTTCAGGTAAACACACACAAATTAAAAAAAAAAAAAAAAAGTTTCTCTTTCACATGTTACGGAGAAACCGAGATTCGAAATCAACAACACAAGCTGAAGAAGAAGAGGAAGAAGAAGAAGAAGAAGAATAAAAACAGAGAGAAGTTTGAAACTGCAATGGATTTTGATTTTTCTTTTTCTTTTAAGCAGCCTATAATAATTTTTTTTTGGTCTATGATTAATTTGTTTTTAGCTCATCGGTGAGCAGAGGAGAAGAAAAGAAAAGAAAAGAGTTGTGTCTTCTCTCTTTCTCGGGGTTTTCAAATGGTTTCGGAGGGTAAGAAAAATATAGAAATAAAAACTACAAACAAAAACTACTAATTATAAATCAAAAAATAGGGAAGAAAAAAGAAAATAGAAAACAGAGTAGTAAAAATTTGCGTTGAAAAATGCAAAAAGTGAAGACCGTCTTTTTAGGGTTATTTATATATATATATATAGATATATTTTTTTTGATTTTGAAGTATCCAAGTGGAAAAAATGAAAGCTTTTTGAATTGATATGAATGGGGTTTGCAAATGATTGGAGGTATACACAAATTACACATTACAAACAATTACACACACAGGTGATTCACGTCATTATTGTTCTCATCCATGGACCCTTTTGCTTTGCATGGGTTCTCTTTTTTTTTTTTTTTTCTTTCTCTTGTGGGTCCCTTTTTCTTATATATACCAAAATGTTTTTGTTTTTTTTTTTAATATTTTTATGTTCTTCAATTTTTTTATTATTGGTTGCATTGAATCTTGCTCATCATGTTGGAAGATTTGACCGGTGTTTAATTGTATTTATATACTTTGAACGTTGAATTATAGGGTTATATAATATGTTAGTCTTCCTTTTTATATGTTATCATGTTTTGGTTAGCCTGTTTCCTGTTTTATTCTAGTATATTTTTCATGTCTAATTTACATACCAAAGCGATTTAAATAGTAAACATGCAACTTGGTTGGTTCATCGATGTATGTCTTCTTGTTAAATCTCCTTTTTTGGAAGATTGTAATTTGTAATGATGCCTAACAAATATGCGAGAGAGAGAGAGAGAGGCCAACTCCACGAGAGCGAGAGTCACGTTTATAAATGAAAACAAATCTGTTGACTTAAACCAAATCCACCTTTGAGTTTCTTCTGACTCCACTGACAAACTCTTTCAACGCCCAAGAAATTTATGCTTTTGGTTTCACATTGATTGTTTGTTTCTTTTTTTTTTAAAAATTTTTTATTACTAGTAGTATTTGGGCGTCAATGAATCCACAGATCCAAAACCAAAGCCATTATCAAAAATCATCCACTAAAAAATAAAAAGATCCCAGGATAAAACAAAAGTTATACTACAATAATACTATTGGAGTGGGCAGGCATCTCCATAAAACATGACTTCGAATATATCAATATCAAAAACTGTATCAACGTTTACAATGCAATATTTTGAAACGAATGACGACTGAAATACAAAAATAAGTCAATTTTTTTTTATAAAAGAAATAATACAATTTGGAAAATATATTTGAAACTAAATTCACTTTTTCCATTCAATAAGATTTGGAATCTCTAAGCTGTCAAAAATAAATAAATAATAATAGAATCTGTAAAAATGGACCAGACGAGACAGTTTATAAAAAAAGGCAACAGTGAACTGGGCTTGTGACGATTGATTAATATAGGCCCAGTCACGGACCAGTTCCACCACGTGAGATGTGCATGCGGCGTAAGATAGATAACAGAGCGCTTGGCTGGTTGATGATGCCGACAAAACGGAGGAACATTAACATATACAGATTTATTATTAAATTGGTCTTTGGCAGTAATTGAGGAGGAAGGAACCATATTCAAATGACAGACACACTCTTGACTCTCTTGACATATGTTGTTAGTTGATTAACTCTGTAAAACAGTAATAATGATTAGCAAACAAATCAGGCATAGGATAAGTGACCCATTTTTATTTATAGAAGTATATAATTAAATTGTGGGACAAATAAAAAGACAAATATTCCAAGATTTGTTCTTGTTGACGTGAATCAATTATTACCATAATAATAATGTCCGCGTGTGAGATAAGAATTTACCACACAAAAAAAAGTTTTTTTTGTTGTGTCACCATCTCTATCAATCTCACACATGCACTAACAAGATTAGTTGTCCAGTCCAACATAATTCAATCTTTTTAAACAAGTCAAAAACTTTTTTTTTTTTCCAGCTCTCTGGCTTTGCGACGACGGCGGAGATGAACAGCGTGTTGCGGATTGCGGCGGTGGTATCTTGTCTTTGGCTGTGTTCCGTCGTTAGTAGCGGATCTAGCCATGGAATCGGGAATGTGACAGATACTGACGATAAGATCTCGTTACTCGAAAGTCAGTTGACGGCGAAGTCTCCTTCTCAGCTTCTCATGGTGCCTCTCACCTTGATTCAGGCAGCTGGCCCCAAAGGAGCTGGTATGAATCCTATCTCTCCTTCTAGAATGTGTTGGTGGTGATACTTGAATAGTTGAAATGTATTAGGGAGATTGCTAGGCTAGTTTGATTAATCACAATATCCTGAAGGTTGAAACTTTGATGTCATGCTTTGAATCTGTTTACTAAGATAGATGCTCTCTCGGATTTGTTCTTGTTGATTCAGATTAACCGAGTTTAAAGCTCAGTCCTTTATCTGAATATTTTTTTCATTCAATTGATTTTGCAGTGTGCCTTGATGGAACACTACCTGGTTATCATGTACACCGTGGTTCTGGATCAGGAGCTAACAGGTGGCTAATCCAACTCGAGGTATATAACTAAATGTGATGAAAGCTATAGTCTTTTTCATATTTGTCCACAGTTTTAGTTATTGCTTATGGAGTTTTGACTACAGAAGATTCATATATAACTATGTAAGATGAAAGCTATAGTCTCTTTTTTTCACAATTTGGTTATTATTATGCTAATTGAGTTTTGACTAAAGAAGGTGTGTATATGTACGTGATGCAGGGTGGAGGATGGTGCAACACACGCAGGAGCTGTATCTTCCGGAAAACAACTCGTCGTGGTTCATCAAAATATATGGAGAAAGTTTTGGCCTTCACTGGAATTTTGAGCAATAAAGCTAATGAGAATCCTGGTTAGTCCTACGCATGACTCTGTCTGTGCACGTTATGGTTGCAAACAAGGACTCGATATCTTTGCCTGTCTGTATTGATACTTGCTTGTCTGTTTGTTTTGTGGGCTTTCAGATTTCTTCAATTGGAACAGAGTCAAATTGCGTTACTGCGATGGTGCTTCTTTCACAGGTGATACTCAGGATCAGGTTAGTCACACAGTAGTTTCATGTTTTTTTCTTTCACTTCTCTGAAAATTTGGATTTAACTGCTTCTAATGTCTTTGATCTAGAGCTCGCAACTATTCTATAGAGGACATCGAATCTGGCAAGCAGCTATGGATGAACTACTGTCTAAAGGCATGCATAAAGCAGATCAGGTTTTGCATTTACTTTCAACTATTCATCAGCCTATCAGGTTATTGAATTTTTAATCACCTGTAAGTGAATATCTATTGCAGGCTCTACTCTCTGGATGTTCAGCTGGGGGGTTAGCTTCCATCCTGCACTGTGATCAGTTCAAGGACCTATTACCTGGTACTACGAAAGTGAAATGCTTAAGTGATGCTGGAATGTTTATGGATGCGTAAGTCTCTTCTTCAACTTTATTTTTTCTTCTTTGAGATCTTTTGATTAACTCTTCATCTAAGTTTTCAACTGAAAATGTAGAGTGGATGTCTCTGGAGGCCACTCGCTTCGGAAAATGTTCCAAGGTGTTGTTACGATACAGGTAATCTCAGAATCAGAGAACTTCTTGCCCGGAGAATTCACACTACTAATCTTAGGTCCCTTACTGTAAATTTTGTTTTGTTTTGATGTCAAATTCTAGAACCTCCAAAAGGAACTGTCCACTACTTGTACAAAGCATTTGGATCCAACTTCGGTATTGATTTCTTACTTTCTTGATATTCACTGGTCCACAAGACTCGAGCATCTTCAAAACTAATTAAATGTGTTCTGTTTCTTTTCCTCAGTGCTTCTTTCCCCAGAACTTGGTTTCAGACATTAAGACTCCCATGTTTCTTTTAAATGCAGCATATGACGCTTGGCAGGTAACACCCATTCATTCATCTCTGATCACTCCCATTGCTTCTCTCTTTCACTTCTAGCAAACATTTCATTCTCACGAAATAGAACGAGATAGTTTAGCTCCGTCAGGTACAAGATTTCACTTCTATCTTCCTCAGGTACAAGAGAGTTTAGCTCCACCATCTGCTGACTTAAACGGCTCTTGGAAGGCATGCAAATCAGATCACTCTCATTGTAATTCATCTCAAATCCAATTCTTCCAAGGTGAGTATCTTATTAATTCAACCCTCATTCTTTAAACTATACCATTGTGTCGTGGTTGTTAAAATTTATTATATGCTTCTCTTTTGCCAGACTTCAGGACGCAAATGGTGGATGCTGTAAAATCTTTTGCGACATCAACTCATAACGGTGTGTTCATAAACTCATGCTTCGCACACTGCCAATCCGAAAGACAGGACACTTGGTATGCACCAGATTCTCCTACTGTTCATGGCAAGGTAAACATTTTCTCAACAGTTCGTAAATAGTTTTATCTTTCGTTGCAAGAGCTACTGTTAATTTGTTTGCTTGCTCCTTTTTGTTTTTTGCAGACCGTTGCTAAATCTGTCGGTGATTGGTACTTTGACAGAACAACGGTGAAAGCCATTGACTGTCCTTACCCTTGTGACAAAACATGTCACAATCTCATCTTCAAGTGAGTTGACATATTCAAACTCAAACAGCTTACCTAATACTTACAAACTATACACCATACCTTTAGCAACAATTCCTGCAAAAAAACCACAAATCGACATCTCTGTAGCCATTTCATCTTTACATAATTTATGCTATCTTCTGTTGTTTCCGACTGAAATAAGTCATCTTTTTCGTGTGTTTGATCTCTAGTTTTAATATATTGGGTTGGTGGTATACAATTCTTTATGCAGTTGGCGAAAACTTCTTTACTTACATACAAATTTAAGATATCTTTGATTGGAATCAGCGAATCTGGTTAGTGAGTGATGACAAGTTTCATGTCCTTGCATGTATAAAATTCAATTAAAAAGGAACATAAAGAACGCATATTCCTTGGATTCATTGGAGTATAATACACACAAAGCATCCGACCTAAATCGGTCAGACTCTGCTTTTAACGAAAGTATAACTTCTTTATATGGTGATTTGAATTGGGTGCTTTTAGCTTTTGGCTTTTTGAGGTCCCTTTGTGTTGAAAATCCATATTCTGATTGCTTTAAGAACAAAATAAAAAATTTGACTCTAAGAGCACAATAATCTTTAGGAAACAATCTAATAACCACAAAAAAAAGAGGTAAAATCAATTCACGTGAATTTGTTTATTTACAAGTATATTGTGTAGTTTTTATTTGAATATACAAAGAAACAATAGTAGTATACGTAGCTTTCATATTTACAAACCCATGAAACAGAGTTACCAATACAAGAAAAAAAAACTCGTAATATTTACTCGTAAGACTAAGGGGATAAAAAAAAGGTGAAATTTCGAAAGACGAACCCTAAACAGAAGAAAGTAATAAGAAGGTTAACGTGATGCAGAAGCTAAAGCTACCGCTTGTGCCCACATCTTCAATCTTGCCTTAATCTCTTTCGGATCATCCCCTAAATAATTATACATCACACAGTTAATAACATTTTCCTCTGTAAAAAGAAAATAAATGAACGTATCAGTTTTGGTATGATTAATTATTACCAGGACTTGAGATACGCCAGTTGGCAATGGGAGAGTTGCCGCCACTACTAGTCTGAGTCTCCCTGTTTGACCCGCCGGATACAGAAACCCGACCCGGAACTTCCAAATCGAACCCGAGATCTCTGCAGGCTTTCACTTCTTCAAACCCCATCTTCATTGACTTCTTCCCTCCTCTGATCACCTTCGTTAGCACCGTCAACTCTTCTCCTCCTCCGTAACGGTTCCCGCCGTCTCCGTCGCTGTCTCTCTCAACGCCGTTAAACCCGTGACCGTACTGATTCCCTCTTCTGCTCTTTTCTCTCCGTTGACTTACTATATTACACTTATTAGTACCATCGCCGGAAACCGTGAGTTTCCTTCTCCGGTGAGATGTGGTCTCCGGGAGAGAGTAGAACCCGGAAGATTCCTTGTCGGAATCCGAAACGTCACCATCATCGGAGATTTCCCCGTCGGCATCGGCTCCGACGTCATCGTCCAAGCTCTCTAGTGACAGAGCAGAGACGAAATTACCAAGTAGCTCTGAAGGATGATGATGATGATGATCTTCATCGTCTTCGTGGAAGGAGCTCGTGCAGATAGATAACCTAGACAAACTATTTTGCCTTGTCTGGTAGTAATGATGAAAGCCATCATGATCTGTACTATCGTCGACGTAATCATCTTCGTCTAAAACCGAAGAAGAGTTGATCACCATGCTCTCTTCCGACGCCATTAACACGATTTGACAAAGAAATAATACAATTAAGAGTTGTTTACACAATTCAACGTTTTCAGAGCGTTCTTATTTTGTTTGTTTTTTGTGTCCTTAAAACTCTTAATACTAATATAGAAGACTTGAGTAAGTGTATTCAGACATTTTACAAAGCTATCACTCTCATCATAATTTTAAGTTCGCGACACCTGTAACGCGTGTTTAATGCATAATCCAAATTTGTAGCTTTAGTTAATCGACTGTTTTATTACTTTTTTTGTTTTTTTTGTAACTGTACAGGTTCCATAATAACGCGATATCGTTTTGAGGATCTCTGGAGTTTATCTAAACTACCCCTTCTTATCAAAAAGACAAAGCTTGGTCCTATATGCTCCCTTTTGGTGAGGGTAATGCAGGAATTACGAGAGATGTACCCTCGACTAAATAATTTGATAATACCAACACCGATGCCTTTTGCTGATTTTTTCTACAATCAATGATAAAATAACAAAACTTGCTACTGTAGCTTTTCCACGCATACTTAAAAACAAAAATAAATTGTATACTCTGAAAGTTATGTTTGAATTTTATATCAAAAAGTATTAATCGATGTTATAAACAAATAAATATCCCAACTCTAAACATTCAAAATTTTATACAGAAAAATGATAAAGAGTCATACTTGTAGTTTGGAAAATTTAATGAAAGGGTATTATATATAAGCATGTGTATATATTTGTTTGGCATAGGTTGCATCAATTTAATTTTTCATAATTTTTTTCACTAACGAAGTTACTAGTTTAATGTTATTGTACTCTTGTTTTAAACAATTGTGAAGACATTTCTTCATCGAATCATAAATCAACGTGTATGATCAGATCAGATCACCAGAGCGGACCCATAAGATGTTTACATCTCCTTATAATAAACTTTTTTTTCTTTATTATATTGGTCACTTTTTCTAGTTTAAATATAATTAATTACTACACTGATATTTTTATAAATTATTAGAAGGATGTTTGATTCATTTGATGGTGGAATGTTATTATTTATTAAAATTTCGGAGCAATCTAACCGTAGGATAATTTGACCAGTCGGTTTGACTATATAGTCTTTGGCACCTGATATTCCAACACGTGCTACGTTAAAATAGCAATAAACATCATTAACTAATTAATAGTCTGGCTCAAGTGATTCTTAATACAAGCCCAATAACTAAGTTTAGTATTTAGCCCACAGAGGTCCATTATACAAAGTGGGAAGCATCTTGCTTCTTTTAACCGTTGATAGGTTTAAGCATCACAGGTAAATCGTACTGCGGCTGAAGAGTGAGGTGATCCGCCGGTGCGTGCTTATACTCTCCGGAGAGATTGAGCCGGAAACGTTGAAGAATCATGGCGAGAACGGTTTTGGCTTCCATCATGGCAAAGTTTTGGCCAATGCAAGCTCTTGGTCCGATTGAAAACGCGAGGAGTGCGTTTGGGTGAGTAGCGGCACGAGAAGCGCCGTTTTCAAAACGCATAGGGTTGAATTGGTCGGCGTCACTTCCCCAAACGGCTTTGTCTCTGTGCATCTTCACGATCGGGAGGACTATAGTCGTGTCTTTAGGGATCTCTAGGTTTCCTAATTTCATATCTTCTGATGCTAATCGGAGCACATTTATCACTGGTCCGTATAGACGAAGTGACTCCATAAACACCATGTTCATCTGAAATTATTAATTGTAGTTAGGTCAATAAAAATAAAAATAAAGGTTTCTTTAGCCGCAAGAAACTCTTTTTGCAATCTGTATTTTTACCAGTTTGAGTTTGGAACAGTTCTCTGCATCTGGGATTTTGTCTTTACCGCATTCGTTGATAACCTCTTCCCTGATCTTCTCTTGCCAGTCTTGGTTCAAGCTAAGCAACATCGTACTCCATGTCAATAGATTCGCAGTAGTTTCGTGTCCTGCGAAGAAGAACGTCTTGCATTCTTCTATGATCTCATCAATGCTTATCTTTTTCTCAGACTCGTTAGATCTTGCAGCTGTCAACATGATTCCCAGAAGATCGTTTCCGTAGTTCTTGGATTCCGATTTTAGCCTCGAATCTATGATTCTTTTGATCGAGTTGTTCACTTTCCTACCAAGTTTCCATATTCGAAGATTCAAAGGCGTAGGGAAGTACCTTGGGATACAAGACAAAGAACCAATCTTCATATCACTAAAACAAGAAAGAACTTTTAAAGTAGAAGAAAGATTTTGAGTATACACTTACTGGACTCCAGGGATATAGACGTCAGTAAGAGAAGCAGCACAACACTTTTGGAGCTTCTTTTGTGATCTAAACACTTCAATTCCTTCCGCATAACTGCTTCCAAACGCAGCTGTCGCTATAATATCAGCCGTCAATCTCTTATACTCTCTGTTCATCATCATCACTTGCTCGGATTCGCCACCATTCCTCTGTTTTTTCCACTCCTCGAACATCCTCAAAGTGCAGTCCACCATCAGTTGGTTCATGATCTGATCGATAAAATGAAGAAATTACAATTTTTTTTGCAAAAAAGTGCTATCGTTTTATGTCTTTTTATCGGAATGAGAAGGAACAATTTAAAGAAAAGAACAAAAAAAAACCTTGATTTTTTCCATGGAGAATGCAGGGTTTAAGATACGTCTATGACGAACCCAAACAAGGTCATTTACGAAGATGAGTCCATTACCAGCAAGTTTAAGGATCTCAGGTTTTGTCTTTGATTTAGCAAAGAAACCAAACTTGTTAGATAAGATCTGTTTCGCTAGCTCATGATCTGAGATGCATAACCTTGGCGCTGTTCCTTGCCAGTAGAGAACCGTCTCCCCTAATAAGATACCATTGGTAACTTGTGAGTTACGCATCTTTATCTAGTCTAGTGATTAACAAAACTAAAGAAAGGAAGATGAGAGAGAGAATGTCACCGTATTGAGAAATCCATTGATCAAGATGAGGTAAAACGCGAGGGACGATATCGTTGGAGTTTGGATCAAGAACCGAAAGCTTAGCTTCTTTCTTCATTTTCCTAACCTCGCGGAGGTTCCCATGCAAGATCCTGTATTTTGGACCTGAGATTCCTTGCTTCTTGAATCTTCTTGATAGCATCAATGGCCGCCAAAAAAGGATCCAACAAACTCCATATATCTTAGGAACTACAAGGACTACAAGAGCTAGTGCTAAGAGATTGATCGTGCTCAGGAGCTCCATTGAAAGAACAATCAATTTTTTTTTTTTTTTTTGGTTTGAGTGTTTAAGTTTGCTTTGTGATTTGAAGTGGAGGTTTCAGTTTTATTATGCGTCGTTGGAGTGTGAGTCCCGTGACTTGTGTTTCTGATAAGCACAAATACTTCTATTTATTCCCCGTTTTGAAGAAAGAATGAATAAAATTATAACCGATCAAAGAAAGAAACAATGAAAGGAATATTGTATATATGTAATATGTTAGCTTTAATTAGAATCTAAAAAGTAAGCATTTTAAGTATTTCTTAAATTTATGAATGATTAGCTTTGTTTAACCTATTGAAGTCTATTCGAGTTATACAGATTAACAGACAAATGAAGTTTTGGATTTTATTTGCGAATTGAGGTATGATCTTGGTAAAACATAGGAGTTAGTGTCACACTTCTTTTTAAAAAAAAATAAAAAACAATATAACATAATTTAATGGAATTTGTTTTACATGTGAACTAAAGTTATACAATGTAACGCATGCATGATATAAGGTAACATCGGATTCTAAAAACGCCTATCGTTAGTGGAGATGTGTGGGGAGTCTTTTTGAATTCATTTGAACATAGTTTGAGTATAATAATAGATTTAAATCAGTCGTTTTTGTTCATAAAATCACAATAGATGACGTCATTGCTTATGCAATAGTCTAATCTTCTCGAAGCTTTACAGACATTATAATTTACACATGTAATCGTCTCAAAAGGGCAACCAGCCACAAATAATATAAACACCGATCCAGTTTTTAAGTTTGGCATTTTGCCATTTTCTGTAACGAAATTTGATAGACTTTCACTTTCATCATAATCTTTTCAAAACCGATTGCACAAATTTTTGTGTTGCTTTAGCTTTTTATCCATGATAAGATGAAACATTCTACTTTTCAATTATATATAGATGGCGATACGGATAGTTTTGTTTCTCATTTGGCTACTATGAATTATGCATATGAGTAAGTATTAGCACATTAAGTACCCACAATGTATATTTAGCCCATAAGGGCTACAAATTGAGACTGTAGAAGCCCAATTAT
Source organism: Camelina sativa (assembly GCF_000633955.1). Taxonomy (NCBI): domain Eukaryota; kingdom Viridiplantae; phylum Streptophyta; class Magnoliopsida; order Brassicales; family Brassicaceae; genus Camelina; species Camelina sativa. The sequence goes on from NC_025688.1 coordinate 29,601,512, forward strand.
ATGATAAGGATGAGTTAAGCACACACCATAAGGTAGTAGTGTTGTAGTAGTTTCATTAAGAGATTCGATTAATTTGGGCAGTTTATTTCAGTCTTCCAGAGGCTGAAGCATTACGGGTAAGCCGTACTGAGGCTGAATAGTGAGGTTATCTATCGGCGAGTGCTTATACTCACTAGAGAGGCGAAGCCGGAACCGTTGAAGAATCATGGTGAGCACTGTCTTGGCTTCGATCATGACAAAGTTTTGGCCAATGCAAGCTCTTGGTCCGACGGAGAACGCTAGGAGAGCGTTTGGGTGGTTAGCGGCTTTGGAAACGCCGTTTTCAAACCGCATTGGGTTGAATTTGTCCGCATCGGATCCCCAAAGGGTCTTGTCGCTATGCATTTTCAGAAGCGGGATGACTATGGTTGTGCCCTTGGGAATGTCTACGTTACCTATTTTTATATTTGTTGATGCTTCTCGGGACAAAGCTGACACCGGTCCGTAAAGTCGAAGTGATTCCATGATCACCATGTTCATCTGCAAGAGATATAAAGGTATCTTCAACCACAAGAAAAATTACCACTTTGTGCCAAGAAACCCTTTTGAAAGATGAACATTACCATTTTGAGTTTGGAGAAAGTTTCTGAATCTGGGGTTTTTTCTTTACCGCATTTTTTGAATATCTCTTCTCTGCGTTTCTCCTGCCAATCTTGGTGCAAGCACAGTAACATCGTTGTCCATGTCAATAGATTCGAAGTGGTTTCGTGACCTGCGAAGAAGAAAGTTCTGCATTCATGTATGATCTCTTCGATGCTCATCTTTCGTTTGTTCTCTTCAGCTTTGTAAGCTTTCAACATGATTCCCAGAAGATCGTCTCCATAATCTGATTCTGATTGTAGTCTCGAACTGACAATCCTCTTAATTGAGTTATCCATTTTCCTCTCCAGCTTCCATATTCGAAAGCGTAAAGGCGTCGGAAGATACCTTGGAGTACAAGAAAAGACCAATATATTTCAAAACCTCAGAATTTTGTCTGAACAGAGAACTGAAAATAGCAGAGTGATTAACTTACTGACTTCCAGGGATAAACATATCGGTGAGAAAAGTTTTACAACACTTTTTAAGCTCCAATTGTGATCTAAACACTTCGACTCCTTCGACGTAACTGCTTCCAAACGCAGCTGTTGCTATTATATCGGCGGTTAGTCTTTGATAGTCTCTGTTCATATCCTTTATAATCTTTGACTGCTCTGTTTCTTTCTTACTCCTCTCTTCTTTCCACTCCTCTAACATCTTGAGCGTACAAGCCACCATAACGTTCGTCATGTTCTGATCAACAGAATGAAGAATCACCAAAAAAAAAAATAGATAAACTACATCGCCTGTCTTCTCTAAGGGTTAAGTTCTCAAATCGAGTTAAGAAAGAAGGAATAAAAGACCTTGAGCCTATCCATGGAGAAAGCAGGGTTCAAGATTCTTCTATGGCGAACCCAATCAGTACCTTCGACAAAGACCAGTCCTTTGATGCCGACAAGTTTGATGATTTCGGGTCTTATCTGTGATTTGACAAAGAAACCTAACTTGCTTGACAAGATCTGTTTTGCAAGTTCAGGATCTGAGATGCATATCCTCGGCTCTGTTCCGCTCCAGTAAAGAAATGTCTCTCCTAATAATATATATCATTATAGATAACTTGTGTGTTACGCATCCATCCTCTAAGGAGAGTTCATCCCCGGCTTAAGAAAAAAGCTAAAAACATAGAGATGAACAAAGAGAGAGAGATCGAGGAAACGGCACCGTATATATATATCCATTGTTGATAATGAGGAAGAACACGAGAAAAAACATCATTGGAGCTGGCATCAAGAATCGAAAGCTGAGCTTCTCTCTTCATCTTCTTTATTTCGCCGATGTTTCCGTACAAGAATCTGTACTTTGGGCCTGAGATTCCTTGTTTCTTGAATCTTCTGGTCAACACAAATGGCTGCCAAACTAGTATCATAAAAGCGTCGTATATCTTGAGAGCAAGGATCAAGACAAGTAGTGCCAAGATAGGATTGATCGAGATTGTGATCTCCATTGTAAATAACTAAACAATGTGTTAAATTTTCTTCTTTGTTTTTGTGTGTTCGTGTGAATAAATAATTGTTGTTGGTTTGGTGACTACATGCGTATATAATTTTTTTTTATTGCTTTTACACTTATATAGTTAAATTTGTAAAATAAGTAAAAAAGATATGACTTTTACTGTTTATTTATTTATCTATATAATTGTGAATTTAGTACTACTGTATTTTCCTTTTATCTAGACTAGAATAGGCATCCAATTAACGTCTCTTTTATACTCTTCCTCTAGTTTTCTTGTTACGTACCAATTTCTGCTGTAGTCTAATTTAATCTAGAATCCACTCTACCATTCATACCATATATAATGCAACTTCTACTTTATTAATTACTCTTTTTTGTTCTCAAATCGAAAATAAACAGACGTGTTTGTGCTTACTTCGTGTTCAGAAACAGTAAAAGTTATAGATGCTAGTTATATAGCAAAACAGAGCAAAACAAAATAAAAAAGGCTCGATTTTTCTGGCCAAATTTTAAACGGAAATACGTTAAATCTTTATCACATCCGACGACTATGCGATGCGATAGATATTTTGCTTGCAAATTGTAACCTTTAAGAGATTTTTAATTTGTTACGTCTCTTATTCCTCTGTATTGTTCCGTATACACACATTTAGCTAGCTAGTAGAAAGAAGAATTTTTGATATGGTTAAGTGAATTTGTTCCGACTTAACGTAACTATCCACTATCGTCTTGTTGACTTTTTTTATTAATCAACTTTTAAAAAAAGAAAGCCTTCACACAAATTATTTCGCAAATCCGAATATAGATTGTCTTGAAGATCATTTGCTGTTAAAATTTCCGGATCATGCTTATACTGTTATACAGATACAGTATGTGGATGGATACTAGTAGTTCTACCTTCTACGTAGTCTAACAGACGACGAGGGTTTTGTACCTTTGTTATATAACAACGGTCACATGTAGATATTGGCACTACGTAGATCATGATATAAAAACTAGTAAAGTTTAGAGGAGATATAAAAACTAGTAAAGTTTAGAGGAGATATTTATTTATTTTTTATTTTGTTTTCTAGAGGAGATATTTAACCGACGGTGTCTTATAGATACAGTAAAAAATGATGTGAAAAGAAGTAAATTATCAACCGACGGTGTAATGTGATTGATCGTGACATCGAATCTTTAAATTCAATACTTTTTCGTTTGTTATATACTTTTGCATGGTTTCATATATATAAAGAAAGCAGTTGAAAATTTTCTATTTTGAAGGTATTGGTTTAGACTTAACTATCCTATTTCTCTAAGTATCATGTTAAGTTCTGAAATCAGAGTCACCTAATTTAAAGAAAGTATCTAATCTAATTCACATTTAATTTTATTTTTTTTTAAAGAAAAAAAAGCAGGGGCGGGCACTTCGGTGAAAGTTTAGGTTCGGTTTGGGTTGGGTTCGGTTCGAGTTATTCGGTTTTCATAAAACTCTAACCAAACTCAACCAAAGTTAGTTTGGTTTGGTTTGTGTTTAGATCGGTTTATGCTCAGCTTGGTTTGGGTCGGATCGGTTTAGTTCGGTTCAAACAAAATTAATCAATGTAACACTACCAAATAAATTTATTGTCTTTTATATCCTAAAATACGCAACAAATTATAAGTTGAATCATTCAAATAAATCATTAAAAGAAAAACCTAAACAAAACCAATCTTTTTGGCTTTGGCGACAACGTTGGAGACTCAGGTTTTTTCTTTTGTTGTTAGTCGTGTTTCTTTTGAACATCTACAAACAAAACATTTAATTAATATTGAAATAGACGTAATTGTATTGCTAAATTTAGAATTTAATTATGTTAAATTTCTTACTGTGGCCGTAGAGAGTAGAGACGATGACGTTGATTATGAGGATAGAGAATAGAGGAAGAGGGCAGAGAACAGAGGAAATTTAACGTGTGTAGAGTTTTATACTTTAGAACATAGGGTTAGAGACCATTAAACCTAATTTTACATTAATTAATTAGTTAGAAAAATTATAGAAAATAAAAAAAAATCAAACATGTGCGAGAGGAACCAATCGTGGGTTAGTGAGAATATTACATATTTACAAATTACAGTAGTATTAATTAAAAAAAAGCACATTGGGTTATTGGTTCGGTTCGGTTTAAAACTGACCCAAACCGAACCGTTCGGGTTAACAAAAATCATAACCAAATGGTTTGAATGTATATTTGGGTTTGGTTTGAATCGGTTTGGGTTCGGTTGGTTCAGTTTGGTTCACATGTGAAAGTAGTATTTAATTTTTTGTAATGTATACCGGACGCTAATTCAATGTCCATATGAGTCACATCATAAAATAAAATTAGCCGTTATTATCAGAAATTCAAATGTCCATCTTCATCACTCCCTTGTTTCGGCGTTTAATGAAACCCAATTAAGAAATATTAGTCCACTGAAAAGCCCATCAAGCCCTAATTTTAGTAACATATTAGTTTTAACTTTTAAGTACAAAAGTTTATAACAATGGCAAAAAAATTGTTTCAAATCCCACAACAAGGTCGTCAAGGTACAATGAGCCGTCTTGCAGTCAAATATTTTTTGGATTCAGGGTTTAGTTACTCGCGGGAGAAGGTAACGTTAAAACCGACATCGTCACTTCTGGAGATTAATTGGCAAATTGCTTTATCTTCCTATCAGACGATTCATAATAGAGTTTCTTCAAATAAATTTTGGAATATTATTTTGTCTAAATGTTCAATCCTTCCAAGACCAAAAGGCCCTTAAGCCCATACACTACAACAGAAACTAGATGATACTTAAGAGACATCAACTATCTACAAATACTTATTTAGTTTAGCGAGCGGTATAATAACCATTGCTTCCTCTAAATTGCATTACATCTTCTAAGTTTGAGGTGGACGCAGACTTTGGGAACTGAGTCAAAGAAGTAGCCTGAGTCTGAGGAAGACACGAAGGCACCACGAGTTGCTGAGAGCAATTTTCCAATGGAGAAAAGATGGGAGTGTTTGGGATTAGTCCTGTGGGGTGATTAAGAAAGCTTAGCATTTGCGATGATGCATTGTTAATCCCTGGAAACCCGGCTCCGTGAACATTCATAGGCAGAAACTGCGGTACTTGTGTTGCTGCTGCTGCGCCCATATGCATTCCTAGACCCACGGGATGAGAATAATGACCCATTGGCAACATTGTAGGTGGCCGTATCAATCCATTTCCCATACTCATCATCTGTAAACGATTATTAGAACATGTTAAGGATTTCACATGTAAAAAATAGATTGTAGTAAAATATATCAGTAATAAAGTTTTGATACTTAATTAGTATAATTATATCGTTTTTTATATATTTATGAAACTAGCTTCTAGTGATTTAATTAATCGAGAAATCATTTTTAAATCATAAAGGTAAAGCCTAACGCAAATTTGATGTTAAAAACAATTTTTTTACATTTGTTCATTTTATGATTTCTCAACTCGTTTATTTTTTTAATAAAAGACCATGAAATTTTGTTGAATTGATGTATTCTAGAATACCTGAACTTGAAGTTGAAGGGTCCTCATATATTTGATAGCCTCATCTAACAATGATGCCTTATCGTCCTATAAACAATGACACGTATTCAGAAATCTCCACACAAAAAAAAAAACAAGAAATCTCTAAGTATAACAATATTATCTAATTAATGTGGTTTAAGTGTTAATATCAAACCTTGTAACAGTTAGGTAGTAGGTCCTGCAAAGCACGCATTTTCTTGTTGAATTCATCTCTTCGCTTCTGTTAACAAATCCTTAGCATTAATTTTTTTTACAGCTAATGTGAAATTTCATGAAATGAGAGTGTATAATAGATATAAGTAAAACTCACTCTTTCAGATAACCTATGGACTTCCGTGCTTCGTTTCCTTTTCTTAGTCACAAGCTTTCTTGTTCTCACATGGACTTGTGTCTTCTCATCATCTGATTCATCATCCGAGTTCTGCATAATATATAAACAAAACATTTTTTTTATTATCTCTCTACCATATATATATGTGAAATAATTTATTGAACCAACTAAACTAATTAATATATCTTACATTACTAATTAAATAGGTTGATTCTTCTTCTTCAATGTCTCCATGCTTCCTCTTTAAAGAAGAAAGACTTCGATCTCTCGAACTTCCTCGAGAAAACTTCGATGAAGAAGCAAAATACAATTCCGTGGATCTTCCAACAGCTGCAGATTGCTCATCAGGAGGAGCTGTAATAACTTCAACATCTTTTGGACCTTTAGCAGAATCATCAATTAATGTTGATGATTCAACTCGTTTGTGGCTTTTGGAGACATTTCGCTCAGATTCGGTTTTGGAGGACGTAATCTTCTTCTTATTGTTGTTGTTATTGATTTGTTCATCGTTTTCTTTATCTTGTTGTGGCTGAGGTTCGCTAACAGGAACGACTTGTGTGTCTCCAAGATTCTTGATGTTTCTCTTGAAACCGTCGTCGTAGTACTCGGTCTCATACAAATCCAAGAGAGATTGCGTACGTTGATTTTGAAAAGAACTGTTGTTCTTGGGCCTTCGAGTCTTCGCAAGAATCTTTCCATTTTCGCACACCAGCTCCATGTAATCTTGATCTTTTAATCTGCAACAAAAGAGTCACGTATGAANNNAAAAAAAAAAAAAAAAGTAGTCACGTATATATATAAACAAACATTACTCCATGTACTTGCATACAAATTTATATTTGTCATGTGTGTGTGAATTAATGTTTATAGAAGTCGTAGAAAGTGTAGATGAAATCCATAAACTTACTTAGGTTTAAAGCCTGATGATGGAGAAATCACGTTTGGTTGATGAGATGAAGATGATGCTAACTGCTTTCCTTCCATTGAAGTAAACTGAACAAATTAAGCTTTGTTTTACCTTTTCCCTATTTTCTTGTGAATTATAGAACCAGAGAGATTCGGACTTCACACTTTCTTCTTATATATATATATATATCTAGGGGTTTATGAAGTCTCTGCATATATATATATATATATATATATCGTGTATTTACTTTAAGATTGATATATGGAGAATTTGTTTTGGTCCACAGCTCATATTTGTATTTTCGGGTGTGAATTTTGACTATGACACGTACGGTAGTATCGACACATTAGTATTAAGAAAAATACAAAAGTTTATATAATGCTACAAACTTTGGTCGATTTCAAATGTTAAAATTCAGATATACAAGTATTGATATTATATATATATATATATATCATAACACAAACAAACGATGTTAGTGAACGTTAAATTGTTGTATTTGCTAAATTAAGTTTTCGGAAGCTTTATAGAACACAATCATAATAATATATAAGGCTTTAGAAGAACCCTGATCTTAACTAGTATATAAGTTAAATGTGTGATGTGATTAATGAAAGAAGAATAATAGTGGGTGGTGGTGGTGGCGTTGTATGGGAGAAGCAAGATAATGTATGGGCGATAGTGAAAGACGAAGATAGACAAACCTTGTGACCGACTTCGCTTTTCTTCTCCACCGTTCTCTTTTCTTAATTGTTGTAATCTAATATTATAAAGTCAAAATCTACGAATACGATGACATATTTTTTTTCCTGTCTTTTTGTCGTCTCCATCTAAAGTGAGAAAACAAATAATTGTAGTATTTCACGTTAATTATAAGCATGGGCGTTCGTTTCTTTCAAACTAATGAACTCAATACGGAGTCAGATATTTTACTTTTGATGTAAAGAAACAAAACGCATTTATAGATTTTTATTGCAAGTTATGAAATTCTCTTTTCATGATATATTTATATAATCTACTGGTGGACCAAAAAAATCTCTCTCCGATGATGCTACAACAATAATGCAACTAACATTTCTTTTGTCGTCATGCAACTACGAACATTTTTTTTGTTTCGTAGAAAGCTAGAAATTTTAGGACCAAATTCCAAACTATGCAATGACAAAAAAAAAAAGCCTTCCAACAGAAAGAAAGAAATAAGAAACACTTTTTTTTTTCTTTTCTATTTTACGTTCATATATATATATATATATATATATATATATATGTTATTATATTGCACCGACGGACAGTTTAACTAAAGGAAATTGTCTTGGCCTCGCTGATAAAACATTTAATGATTCAAAATTGTGCCTACCATAAGTAAGAAATACCTAATGTCTTTCAGTTCACAAAAAAAAATGAAGAGTTATCAAATATAGATGCAAATCGTTTTGATCCAAAAATAGACGTATAAATGAAAAGAAATAAATTCCTTTTTTTTTTCCGTCTATACATCAGATAATCAGAAAAAATATCTAAAGGGAATCCGGAGATTAAAAATATTTACAAAAATTCTGAAATTGTACTGTGGATTTTTAACAGTGAGAGAGTGAGCGAGTGATGGTGTGTTGTTGTTGTGACTAGCGAGAGAGACAGAGACGGGCACAACAAAATTTGCCCACGCGAGTGGCAACGAGAACGAACCTTCTTCATCCCACATAATAATAAATAAATAGAAAAGACATATGGTGCTAAATGAGGTATGGGCCCCCATCCTCAAAAGCAAGTTTTTCTAAATTGGACCCACAACTTGCTTTACTGGGCCCAGTTCACGTGCACTTCACGTGATGCCCGCGTGATTCTTCAACCCACCCCTCCCTTCCCTTTTTGTTTTATTTTGTCTCCCTCCTCCTAACTACTGCTCCTGGTTTTGTCGTCTTCTGCATTTTTACTTCTTTTTTTTCTTAACATCGACTCTCTTCCTGTTAATAAATATCCTATCGACGCATTCTTTTACCGATCCTATCTAATCGATAGTTTTTATAATTTTGCATTTGAATTCGGATTGGTTTTGTTACAGTTTGCAAGTATGTATATACAGCACTCGATCAATAAAATTATCATCTTATAATTTAGTTCATCAGTTGCTGGCAAAAATAAATAGATAAATCAAACCTTCACACTGCTAAAAGACTCTTACTTGATATAAGTTGTGTTTTTTTAGTGGGTTCACAAACTAACAATAAAACTTTTTCTATAACGAATGAAGGGAGTCAAAAGCGTTTCTACCATCTTCTTTATTCGCCTCGACTCATGATACCACTAACTAAAACCAAAGTTGGGTTTGGCGTGAGAGGGTTTTCTCTTCTGGTTTAGTACTGAAAACTAAAAACTCATAATAACATAACTTTGGTATATGTTTCCCCAGTGTTTTTTTTTTTTTTAAGTGGAGAATAACGACTTAAGTGTGATTTGATTCTGTGAGGCGCTCAGGTCAGCCGAACACATCATCTTTCAAACATTCTGCCACAATCATCTTCAGCTGCATCATCTTTCCTCTCGCATACTGTGTATGTACCATAGACACCATATTTGAGTTTTATGCTTCCAAATTATGATTTTAGGAGCACAATAAGAAACACTTGCCTTGTTCACAGATTCGATTCTTTTGGTCGCATTGTCCAGCTTTGTCTCGATGCCTCCTTCGAAATTTGCTATGAGTTTCTGGTGTGATGTTCCTGTGAAGGAGAGATATATAAAACTTAAAGTCAGTTTAGGAAACGCTTGTCCTCCTCCTGTTATATCAAAACTCTCTTGCCATGGAAGAATATCTAACGTTTGATACTTGATCGTCCCCAATACAATCATGTTTCATAGCAGCTCTAATATTAGGATTCGTTGTTGTAAAAGCAAAAAGTTACAAAAGTGAACATACTTTGCTTCTTTATGCTGCCTTTCAACTCTGAATGGTTTGCTTCAAGCCCTTCAATACTACTCTTGAATTCTTCAAGATGATGGCTGACATCGTCCTTGAACTTTTCATGGATCATTCTCATTTTCTCTTGTTGCTCTGTAATACGATCAGATTGTCAGTGAACACAGTAGATCAGGATAAAGCTTGATTATTCTTTTCACAAGTGGACTTATCAAGACAATTCAATACCCTGATGTTCCACAACAAGACACAAGTCAATTTCCCAATTCTACTTATAAGAATTGAGCATATAGCTCTGTCTTTTGAGGAACTATGTTAAATGAAAGTTTCATGTCAATATGGGAACCTAAACCAAGATTGCATTAAAAATCTTAGCAGATAAGTGAATCGTGTGTGTCTATTCAAGGAGAAATGAAGGTAGCAGAATGAAGCAAGATAGTGAGTACTTCAAGACTAAATGCAATCTAAAGAGCAAGTTTCTTATTTATAACCCTGTATCAGGATTAAACTGCAAAGTTAGTATACTTAAATTTCGAAGCTTTCTTAATGTTCATGACTGTGAATCAAGATATGACACGTTGCTGTACCTTGTAATCTTGTTTCTGCATGCTTTCTCTTAGTTTTGGCTAAGTTGCTAGTCTTTCCCCTGTACCATAATTAGCAAGATCATTGACTGAATATTAAAAAGGAGCAATGCATGATCAATTCTAGAAACATACGCTTCTGATATGATATGAGACTTGACATTCTCCAACTCTAGATGTATCTCCTCGGAGACTGATGCTATGATTTCTGAGGACTTCTTTTCAGCTGAAGATTTCACTTTTTTCTCATAGTTTTGAAGAGCCATAGCAAACAATGCAACAGCCCTGAGACATGGTAATTAATCAACTTAAGACGGGAACGAAGATTCAAGGTAGGGACGTAATATTAGTTATATCTATAACTACAAGAGACCTTTCCAAGCCATCATCTTCATCTATCTCTGAACAATCCTGAAAGGAATCAGTTTTCTGGATCCCTGCTTAGTCACCAGGACAAAACAATGAGGGTGCAGCATTAAAAACAACAACAATGACATACAAATGAGCATTATACCTTGGGACAAAGACGTGGGNCGTGTGTGTCTATTCAAGGAGAAATGAAGGTAGCAGAATGAAGCAAGATAGTGAGTACTTCAAGACTAAATGCAATCTAAAGAGCAAGTTTCTTATTTATAACCCTGTATCAGGATTAAACTGCAAAGTTAGTATACTTAAATTTCGAAGCTTTCTTAATGTTCATGACTGTGAATCAAGATATGACACGTTGCTGTACCTTGTAATCTTGTTTCTGCATGCTTTCTCTTAGTTTTGGCTAAGTTGCTAGTCTTTCCCCTGTACCATAATTAGCAAGATCATTGACTGAATATTAAAAAGGAGCAATGCATGATCAATTCTAGAAACATACGCTTCTGATATGATATGAGACTTGACATTCTCCAACTCTAGATGTATCTCCTCGGAGACTGATGCTATGATTTCTGAGGACTTCTTTTCAGCTGAAGATTTCACTTTTTTCTCATAGTTTTGAAGAGCCATAGCAAACAATGCAACAGCCCTGAGACATGGTAATTAATCAACTTAAGACGGGAACGAAGATTCAAGGTAGGGACGTAATATTAGTTATATCTATAACTACAAGAGACCTTTCCAAGCCATCATCTTCATCTATCTCTGAACAATCCTGAAAGGAATCAGTTTTCTGGATCCCTGCTTAGTCACCAGGACAAAACAATGAGGGTGCAGCATTAAAAACAACAACAATGACATACAAATGAGCATTATACCTTGGGACAAAGACGTGGGAGGACTTAACACGACACATCCAGTGCCTTTAAAGTTAGAGTTCCGTTTAGCTGAGCGAGAGCCTAAGTTAGATTTCTCATTACTCCAATTGGCAGTTTCTCTTTCTTCGGGGCCTGAATCAGACGATCAATAAAATAAGCAAAACATGGATAGTATTGTATGGTCTAGGGAAAGAATTAAGAAGCGTACTGTTGTAATGGCCCAACATTGGTGAATCTTCTCCTGAACCATCTGAGTTTCTCTCATCAGATGACGGATCGGAGAGAACTAAATCTTCATTTTGCTCCGCAGAACTTTCTCTTCTGAAAGAATAATCTCTTTTCTTCTCCAAGAAATCCTGGAAAAAAAAAAGGAAACACAAGTCATAGAGTATTATGTAAAGTCAACATTGCAAAGTTCTTAACTTAGATAAAGCAGCTTGAGTTTATGAAGGTTACAGGCAATCTCTTTTCTATATCTGACGCTTGGCCTGCTGTCCCTTGAGAGGTTTTCTTGGTACCGAAGCTAAATATTGGTGTTTCAGTCTCATCTAAAGCGGGACTAATATTTCTTGGTTGCAAAGGAGATGCTTCGGGAGAAAAACATGGGGAAGGACTCGAGATTGGTGCTTTATATCCAAATGTTGGACTCTGAAATTCGTTTTCTGGCTCAATAGGATTTTCCGGGAAAACAGCACTCGGTCTTTCCTGTTTCTCACCATTTTTGGATAACTCCTGGAATATCTCTGGCGTAGCTGCTGTCTCAGCTTCTGGAGATGGATGAAAATCTTTTTCCCATGCTCTAATATCTGGTTTATGCTTCCGGGCTTTGCTCTGTGGATGAAGCTCATGGGAACTTCCCTTTCTGTCTGAAAATGAAGATATTTTGCCAGTTCCTGTGCTCTCGGAACGTGGAGGAGTATTGCTCTTGCTTGCCTCCTTCCGAATCCCATCAGCTTCATCCTTTTTGCGAGAATGAGCCTTACGGCATTGTACAACAGTGTTTTTTCTTCTACCCCTTTGTTTCTTAGGCATAACAGTAGAATTCATAGCAGCAGTGCCAGCTTTTCCACGCAAACCTTCATCAAAAGAGAAGATATTATTTACTTCTTCAGCGGTTTTGCGACCTATGTTGGCACCAGCTTTGGTTCTCTTCTGGACACCTCTGGCTCCTACTCTCTTCTGCAACAACGATCTAGTTACTGGCCTTCTGGTTGCATTTTCAGGGCTTTCAGAATCAGTTTCTATAGAATCTGAATTGTGTCTAGGCTTAATAAGAGGATCATCATTTGTGCCCTTGTCTTGACTCAACTTTAAGTTGGTCTTCACTACTTCTGGAGTCTCAGAGTTGACATCTTCATTATTTGCTGGTGAAGCTTTTCCCAATATTTCCCACAGTTTTGATCTCAAAGCATCAGTACTACCATTTTGCTCCTTCCCTGGCTTATCCATCTCCTCTCTTTGTGATGCAACCTTTTGCTGCAAGACTGCACTTGGAGGTTCTTCCATCCTCTCTGGACTCCTATCCGTCACTATATCGTTCTTGCCACCATTTAGCTCACCATGACTGTGCTGAGGACTCGAGATGGGAAAGTCTTGAAATGACTCACGAGCTGGTGCCTGATGTACTCCATCAAGTCCCTTGTTTAATCCCTTGCTACCAGACAAACTAGATGTTTGTTTACAAAGAACATTCTCCAGAGTCCCTAATTTTCGATGAGACGATCTCGTCCAAGATGAGGTCACATGTCCTGTGACCAGAGCTGAACTTCTTTGCCTGGCAGCTAAATCACCTTTATCTTTCTTGTTCGCCTGTAAATCAGTTGCCGTGGCTGATTTCAACTTTTCTACTCTTGCAATAACATCTTCATCAGCCTTATCTGTCCCAGGATTTCTCTTTGGTGGTGCATCAGCCATAACTCCTATAGAAATCTTTCTGGACTGACTTGATTGGTGATAGTTACTGCCGAAGCTTCTATAGTCGCTCATCTTTTCCTGAAAATTATCACCAAAAGGATAATTACCAATACTACTGGGTAAAGAATAACAAGTAACAACGAACACCTAGTCCAGCCATATGTAGATCAACGCCAACACAAATTTGCTAGCTAAAGCAGTACAGCGCAGGCTAAATTGAGCTATAATGGATGAAAATAAATAAGAATGCCAAATTCACTACCCAGATCTAGCATCGTCTTGTTTTGGGTATTTCGATTTCCAAAGCTTCGGATCGGAGTGTTATTTCTGTGGGTTTTGAATTTGAAAAAAATACCAAATTCAAAACCCACAGAGATAACACTCCGATCCAAAACTCTGGAAATCGAAATACCCAAAACAAGACGATGATAGATCTGGGTAGTATAACACGATAACAAGAGGATAAACACAGATGATAGATGCCGAAATCAAACCCAATTTAGCGAATAAAACAAATTTAAGAAGCTCGAAAGAGATGTATTAAACCCTAATCATGGTGGATCACAAATCTCTAGACCAACGCTTAACGATTTTGCTAGATAACACTACAACGCAGGTATCGGAACTATTAATCGAGACGATAACACCATATAAACGAAAAGGGGCTTAGATCGCAACAATTTTTCACTGAATCTGAAAGCCACAAGCCATCAATCGAAAACAAAATCAGAGAAAATCAAGTCGATAACTAAAAAATTACCAAATTAAAGCTCGCGGGTTGAAGTGCGAAAGCCCTACCTCCTGATTCCGGTGTAGGAGTAAGTGAGCGCCGAGAGAAAGATGATCACCGGCAAAAAATTACGGAGAAAATGAGAGAGATGAGCAGAGAGATTTCGAAATTTCTGGGGAGAGAGAGAGAGAGAGAGAGAGAGAGAGAGGAGGGAAACTGAAAAAATTTTGATTTCGCACACACTACTTACTGTAGCTGAATTGAGTGTATCGATCTGCGACGCCGGAAATATTGGACGAGTTTACCCCTGTGGTTTCTCAGAATTACATTACATTGTGGCCGTCAGATTGAGGTGATGACGCGTGTCCTTATCTGCCTATATTATTCTCAACATTTTGGCGCTCTAATTCGCCTCTCAAATATGTTCAATCGTTTACAAACGAAGACGACCATTGCACGTGTCCGATTCTGTTAAACTTGACGATCAAGCACGGAGAGCCGTCAAATATCCGATTCTGTTAAAGTTGACGGTCAAGTACGGTGATAACCCTTTAATTAATTTTGGCTAGGTGTTTTGTACATTTTAATCTAAATAATCCATCCACTTACCACATGATTCATTGAGCTAGTAATACTGATCACAAATAACATTAAAAAAAAAAAAAAACATAGATACTAGGTGTCTATAAATCAAATCATTAAAACTGAAGAACATGTAATATCAACTCAACTTAAACATTCTATGGTTGATTAGTTTTTTTTTAAAACTCGTAAAATAATTAACTTATGTATTATATAGTTATTTATACTTTTTATTTGATATTTTACATGTAAAAATTATAGAGGATATATATAGTTATACGAAAATGAGTTTATATGTAGAAGATTATAATATGTCTAATTATCGTATAAAGTGGTCATTTAGTTCTGCTAAAGTTAGTAAACCATTGTTTGTTTCAAGCTTAACCAATTTAAAAGAGCAAAGTCAGAGCAAACTATCATTTCATAATTGTTTCATAAATTTATCGAGCCATGTGAAATGTTTACGAAATGCATAGCATAACAAATAGTTCAAACTTCTTAAAAAAAATTCATGTAAATTCTTTAAACGGAAATAGATTTTGTTCAAGCCACTTATACAACATAACCTCACACACTATCCTAATTAATGTGCATTCCCATGGTTCCATAGCTAAGTAGATGAAACCGTCACTTACATCAATACCAAAGCAATGAATAACATTCTTTGATGATAGCTCGCATATGTTATGGAGTTTCAACTCATGCAAAGCATAACATTCTTTGATGATAGCTCGCATATGTTATGGAGTTTCAACTCATGCAAAGCATCTTGCAAGAAAAGTATATTCCTCACAGCCACACAACGATGATGTTGTACTCTATCAAAAACGTTTGTAGTAATGCTTTTATCGTGAATTAATATTCGGTAAATTAATAATCTTTATAAATTAATAATTTTTTTTCTCTAGTCTCAAGTTAAGTACGCGTAATTTTAGACACAATTGAATAATATAATAATATAATATTTTTTAATAAATATTTTGTAAAAATATGGTCCCATTAATAATAGAAATTAATAATTATATAAATTTATCAAAATATATGTATCTACATATATATACACACACATTAATTTTTGTTAGAGCTTATTTCTAATTTATTTACTATATCAAAATCTTTCAATTTTCTCTTCAAAACATGATAATTGTTATTTTCTTTGTAATTGATTACATAAAAATATTATTTATAACAATTAAATCTTATTTTTAAATACTTTTAAAAATTTCCGAAATTAAGAAAATCTCTCTATAAATTACTTATAGATTAATTAATAAAATAATAATTTATGAAGAGTTTTTTTTTGTTTTCATAGTTTGGAAAAAATTCCCGTATAAAATGATAGAAAGATATTAGAGATGAGTGCCAACAATAAGATTTATTTTTATTAATATAGTCTTTCCATAATTTTTTGATGTGATTTGAGAAGACAACACCATAAATTGTTTATGCAATGAAAATAAATAGATATGAGCTCCAACAAAAATAGAAATTCAATAATAGGCAAACAACACTAGAATTATATTTCACTAAATTTTCTTAGATATATACACATATATATTTTTAATTTATATCATTATTAATTTATGATATTGATGGAATCATATGTTTACATAATATTTATAAACAAATTATTATTTTATTATTTTCTCGAATTATATTATTTTTAACATCAATCCAACTTGGGAAAGGAAAAATCTATTAATTTATAGAAAATATATTTTTAGGGAGGTTTTAGTGTACATATGTTTTCTAAAACAATTCGTTCAAAAAAAAAATTGTTCTCTACAAAAAAAGTAATCTGGGTCATCCATCTCACCTAACCTGCTAGGCCACAACAAGTAACAATGGTCACCTAAGTCAGTCATATATATAGAACAAGGTCGAATATTGGGTTCTGTGAGAGCAACAAGCCAACACAAACTTGCTAGTAATCTTATTAGGTCGAATACTGGGTTGGTATAAAATGGTCATTTAGTTTTTTTTTTTTTGAAAAAGGAAATGGTCATTTAGTTGTGCTAAAGTTAATAAAATGAACCATTGTTTCAAGCTCAACCAATTTGAACATGATCAATTGAAAATGGGAAAGAAAAAAAAACGCTCGATTAATAAGTGTCATAACGTGGAAAACGAGATTACGTCAAATAAGAATCCACAAGGACAAAATGTCACACTGCCGAGTGTATTAATTTGCTTTGTAATAAGAAACTAAAAATCGTTTCAAGATTTGGTAAATCTATATACAGATACTAAATACAGTTTCATGAATTGCGTGCGTAGTCTAAATATTAAAGGATTTAGACGAATATTATATAGTATCTATAAAAAGACACGCACGTAACATCTCGATTCAATACTTAATTGTACTCACGTATGCATATTTTTATAGTATTAAGCTTCAGCATAAACATCCTCCACTTAATTGGCTCTTAAGTCTCTTTCAGTTTAATTTTTTTTTGAAAACTTTAATTAGCTCCTTCACTTAATTATCGACAAATGAGTTAAGCAGCCGTGTGTATCGTATACGTACGAATTCGAATCTGACTCGGCTAAGAAATCATGCACGTCAGTAAACTTCAACCCCTAGGCTAAGAATTTAAAATTCAACGGTCAATCCGTTCATTACCGATTACTGTTAAATGAGACAAAATCTCAAAAGTTCCTAAAAAATTTCTGACAATCTCAAAACTCCTTTCCATAAAAAGATTTTCTTTTTTAATTATTTTTAATTTCAGAAACTGATATTTTACTATATTACCCTAGAAAAAAACAAAACAATTACATTAAAAACCTGAGTTTAATCCACCCACCCAAATCTATTGGATTTAATCCAATATATATAAAAAATATACTTAAAACTAAAACAAAAATATAAAAATAAACTAAACAAATTTTTTAATTTCATCGTTTTCTTCCTTTTTCTAACTCTTTTTATTTTTTTTTCGTGTCGGTGATGAATAACAACGGCGAAGGGGACGATCTCTGGAACCAACCCTGAAAGAAGAAACGACGGCTCCATTTTTTCTCTTTCAAAACTAGATCAAATCCCTAAAAGCTGAAAAAGTTTTGAAATTAAAACTGCAATCTCAAAAACGATTTTGTAAAACTTGAGAAACTAGATATTCTGTTATGGTGTTCAATTGATAATCAAGATGGGTCTAAAATACAAACTTTGAGATTATAATTCGTGAATTCTGGGTTCATGTTCATATTTGAATTTCAGAGTATAACTAGTATAACTAAGTAAAATTAGTGTGATTTTAAAATACAAGTAAAACTAGATAAAACTAGTAAGATGAAATGGTTTCAGCAGCATTCACAGAGAATGACTCAACGACGATGAACGAAAATTGTGATTTTTGGGTTTATGTTTGTATTTGAATTTATGGATATAACTAGGTAAAACTAGTGTAATTTTGAAATATTAGTAGAACTAGATAAAACTAGTAAGATTTTCTATGTAATACTAGTATGTAAAACTATCCGGTAAATTAGAGAATTTGGATCATTCAGTAGTGTAGAGATGAAATAGTTTCAGCAGCATTCACAGTGAACGACTCAACAACGACGAACAACTCAACAACAATATGTAGAAACAA
>NC_025688.1:29620089-29627803 GCF_000633955.1 Camelina sativa
TTGTGATTTTTGGGTTTATGTTTGTATTTGAATTTATGGATATAACTAGGTAAAACTAGTGTAATTTTGAAATATTAGTAGAACTAGATAAAACTAGTAAGATTTTCTATGTAATACTATTATGTAAAACTATCCGGTAAATTAGAGAATTTGGATCATTCAGTAGTGTAGAGATGAAATAGTTTCAGCAGCATTCATAGTGAACGAGTCAACAACGACGAACAACTCAACAACAATATGTAGAAACAACGGCGACGATGAACGACTCAACGACAATGAACAACTCAACTGCGAGCGACCTCTGTAACCAATTCAGGAAGAAGAAACAACGGTGATGAATGACTCAACGATGATGAGCAAATCAACGGCGAGCGATCTCTGTAACCAATTAAGGAAGAAGAAACAGCGGAGATGAACGACTCAACAATAATAAGAAAATCCAGAATGACGGCGGCGATAAACCAACTCGGGAAGAAGTACAAGCCAACCGTGAGCGACTCCATCGACTCCATGAATAAGTAGTTGGATTTGATTGAACAAGTAGAACTAGATAAAACTCATTCGGTTTGGTTAAGAAGAGATTCATGATTTGTTTGTTCTGCATCTTATTTATAATTGAATTTATGGGTTTTAAGTAATACTAGTATATACAGGGATAACTAGTATGTTTTTGTAATGCTGATAAAACTAGATAAAACTTGTCGTGTTTTATTTGTAATTAACCGTTTGTTGCAGAGACAAAAAAATAAAACCACACGTGCAGCTGAAAAAAATATCTGAATTGTATTGCCACATATGCAATATGTGTGTTTACACTTAGTGTTCACACATAGTTATACCAAGTATAATAGTTGTACCAAAATTGCAAATAGTTCTGCTTTTGGGGTTTTTTTCATTTAATTAGTTTTACCCACTCTTAAAATTATAGTTTTTAGTTTTACAGTTGATTAAAGTCTATTAACATATAATTATGAGTTTTTTATGAATTCATATGTTTAAAACCTACAATTGTATAACTTTGTCATTCTAACTTGATTATTATTTACAAAGTGACCTTAAAAGTATAAGGAAACACTTGTTTAGGTTCTTACATAACAACCCAAAATTCATATATTTTTTAAAAATTTCATTCTTAGTAAACATTTAAACATTACTTTTGACGTTTACTAGTACACACATTATTATGTTATCTATAAAATCATTTTATGGATTTTCAATTCAGTTTTACCAGTTTTATCAGTTTTATCTTTGTTATAGATGTTTTACTCTGTTATAACAGAGCAAATATACACATCAAGAGAAAGGAAAATCAAACAGTACTAAATTTTAAAATAAGTTTTACAATAGTTGAGACATAACCAAGAAAGTAGTAGTACAAACCAAAAGATCAAACATGAATCAAACAATGGTGTTAGGTGCAATTTCATCATCCTTTGAATGTTGCTCAACTGCAATTTAACGTGACTTTCAACAAACCCAAGCTTCTTTTATATCCTTGCTTTTAACATCAACAAAGTTATATTCTTCACATGTGTCTTGAACATTATACTATATATACGACATTCAGGCTTAAAATATATGCTGACGTTCTCTCCCATTTTATCCTGCCAAAAAAATTCTAAAAAAACTCAATTAGTAATACTACTAGTTGTACTACATTAATCAGTATTACCAGTTTTACTAGTTATACTACATTTACTAATATTACCAGTTTTACCAATTTTACCGAGTCGGGATAACTGAAAATTGAAAAGTTTGGCGTTCTAATCTCTACAATTCACTACGATTCAACAGTAAAATTCATTTCTTATCAACTAAATAGCTCAATCGACTCATAACCCATGGTAAAACACCCAATTTGCTAAGCATCTCAAGCAAAATCCAATCTAAATTTCCAAAATCCAAAACCTAACCCTATTCATCAAAAAAATTATTCTTATGTTGAAGAACGCACTTGTATTTTGAAGGAAAGCTTGATACAACTCGAAAAAGGTGAAGAAACGGTGGCAATGGAGAGCTCCGATGAAAAATCGCCGGCGGTGGAGAGCTCCGGTGAAGAACGACGGCGACTGAGGAAGAGAAGAGATTGGTAATGATTTTTTTTTGTTTTATTTTTTTTTTAAATAAAAATAAAAATAAAATAAAAAATAAAAATTGAGAAAGAAAAGAAATGTATTTTAGTCTCAACATATTTCATTAAATGAGAAAAAAGTATGCATAATAGAGAGGGAGATAGGAAATTTGTAAAAAAATTATAGTGAATTTTGAGATGAATTCTCCTGTTAAATTAGATATCTAGCTAATAAGATAGCAAAGTTTGTCGTATTTAATTTGCAAATTAACTAACTTAATAGCTACTATGAGTTAGCTATATCTTACTAATTGTACCTACAAATTTGAAATTATTTGGTAGGGAATTCCGTCGTGATAGAGAAGTGTTCTAAAACTTCAATTATAGTGAATACTGTAAACATATATCCAATCAACAAATGAAACAATACGATCTCTTGATTATTTCAGTAATTTTATAAGCGAAGGAAGAAAAAAAAACAAATGGCTATGATTAGTCCAACAAGAGGGGCTACAATAACAACAACAACCAAAAAAGCCACGAGACATGCAAATGCAATCACGCATCTTAAAAAGCAAGCCCAAGTTTTGACTGACAAGCAACCACGACGCAGTAAAGTGGAGTTCTCAAAATTAGGGCATAAATAAAGTACTTGAACAATGTGTGTATGTTTCCGATAAAATGATATTCTATATAGTACTACTAGTATATATTAAAAACTGCCAAATTTATACTGTTCTTTCACATAGATGTTTTGAAGCTTTTACACATTTTAAGAAAACAATGATTACTGAGTTTAAATATATTTTTTCTAAAGAAATATTATTTAATTTTAAACCAATAACAATTTAAAATTTTAAATATTTTTAATGATTACTTCTTGAAATTTACAAAACATCAATCTTTGTGGAACAAAAAAATATTTCAAAACATCAATCTTTGTGGAACAGAGGAAATATATTTTTGTGGAAATACAAAAGTTTTTATTTTATTTTTATCCAAGATAGAAAGATATGAGGTTTCTAAAATTGCAAAGAAAGGGAAGATGTGAAGGAAAATAATGAAAAAAATCAGGGGACAGAGAGGAGGCGGAGGCAGTAAGAAAATAAGAAAGTGAGGAAATTGTACTTTGTAGTGTTGTTAGGGAACATCTCTCCTTTATCCTTTTTCTTCTTGGTTTTTCTTTTGTTTCTTCAATATTTCTCTATAACGCAATTGGTTCCAACTAAGTCCATTTTTCCAATTTGAAATATCCAAACCCCGAATGAAAGCGAGGGGGACCAAGCCGGTTACAACTGGAGTGCGCGTCTAAGTCTCTAATTTGCTTACATGGTTCAAGCTAAACCAAAGCAAGCTGGATATCCGACCATAGCATATAAGAAGAATTAGATAATTTATTGATAGTTGTAGTGATAACCTAGCTCTAATTAAAATCGTAATAAAAAGATTTGAATAAACAAACTACACTATGCTTGCAAGTTGCATGCATGTTGTTGTGTGTTTACGTAAGATGGCATTATAATTGACAAAGTTTGATTCATTACACCGAATTTTCAATGAAATTAGTTTTACATCATAAGGCACGCATCCAATAAAGTTTTTGATTCATTAAATTGAATTTCCAGTGGAACTAGTTTTACCATAAGGCACGCATCCATTGTACAATGTACATGTTGTGTGTTGAGGGAGTCCACGTGGGATAAAAAGTGTCACGTGGTGAATGACAAGAAATGTAGTCGTTGGTCGTTGTGTCGTGAGTGTGTGTGTTTCCTTTTTCTCGTGCTTGCAAATGTGAGAATTGTGACGTCTCCTTAAGTTCCATAGACAAAGGAACTCTCATTAGGTCCTCTCTTTAAGGTGAACCATTCATTACTTTACTCATGCCCTCTCTCTCTCTCTCTCTCTCTCTCTCTCTCTCTCTCTCTCTCCTTCGTCTTTTTCTAATTTTCTTTTTGAGTCTAATTATTTTTCTCCATTTATTTAGTTATTATTACGTCTAACAACTTCTCTTCTCGCTAATATATTACGTATGATTTACATCATCGTATAGGCAAGTTTTGGCCGGTTTGGAACTGTCCGTTTAGACCGATTGTGGCGGGACTGGTTTAGTAGAACTTGTTTAGGAAGTATTTTTGCCTGTTTAATCGTTGTATTAATTAACGTAATTTATAAAGAAAAAAATGGAAAAGAATGAATTTTAACTTCTTTTTACATCAACTGAAATTGATCTAAAACTTTTTTTTGAATAAAATGTAAAATTTATTCGAAAAAATACTTGTTTACAACAGAGTGCAGCGTTTGTATATGAAATCTGTAATTCAAAAATGTTTAAAAAAGATTTGTGTTAAAAGAAACTAATAGTATTGTGAGTGTTTGTCTTTATCTTGAAGCGAGCCAAACTAGTAGAAGATCATTGCCTTGGATAGAGAGCAGGCGATCTCGGACTTGTCGATCAAGTTGTTTGGTGAGCAGAGAGGATGGGGTCAGTGATTCCCCATGACATCTTCTATTCCGCTCCCTCCAGAGGGAGTGAACCGCAGCTTGAAAACTATACCGTAGTAGAAATAGAGTATTCTTGCCAAGAGATGCATTTGTGAGGAGTAATAGGAGTGAATCCTAGTCGGTAGAAAATGTATTTCGTAAAAGTACCGAGGTGAGCCTTGTCCAGATTTCGTTCGAGTAAGAGCGAGCAAAAAACAATTGATCTAAGACTTACTTATTGGGTTTTGATTATTATTATCATCATCTGGTGAAACTAAATCGCATCGTTTCATGTTGAATAATGACGTGGGCTCGAATCAGCGTAGGCTCAAAAGTTTGTCATGCTTTATATATAGTGGTCCACATAGTAATTTTTGTCATAATTTTTGTTTGAAACCTAAGAACTAATTAACTTAAGAGAGAAGTGTT
Source organism: Camelina sativa (assembly GCF_000633955.1). NCBI lineage: Eukaryota > Viridiplantae > Streptophyta > Magnoliopsida > Brassicales > Brassicaceae > Camelina > Camelina sativa. The sequence goes on from NC_025688.1 coordinate 29,625,071, forward strand.
TACCCGATGATTAAGCAAGCATTTACCTTAGCACTTTTTAAAAACTAATTTCGTTGATTAAAGTGTTAAGCGTATCGAGGTTATATAAAAAACGCTTAAATAATTTTGGAAATGGGGTTTATAAAAGTAGTTCCACAAACGCCTCTATCCGCGTCACGATAATCTCTTATGCATTGAACATGATTTAGGACGATGTAATTTCTCAAATATACCTTAAATATACATACATACGTACTTATTCCATGTGATGTTCTTACCATATTTATTTATGCCCCTCTAACTAGCTACCTCTAACTTGTCTTTGTTCATGCTATTGCAAAAACAAATCTAAAAATGAGCCAAAAAAATCACCTTGTCTCATTTATGAGTAACTAGTTTACCTTTGGCTAATTAACTAAAAAATTATGAGTTTGTTATTCCTTATTTCAATTTAATATCGTACATACTTAATTACTAGAGAGTAAGAGTAATTGAATATAAAATTTATTTGACATGTAATTCAGAAACCGTTCGCTGTTTGTAATTAATTTATAGATTCAGGTTAAGCTCAAAATGTCAGTTTCAAATAATGTGTTCCTCAATTGTTTGCATTACTTTCTCACAAGTGTAATAAAAAGTAAAATAAAACATTAATTAGAGAGAAAACCCGAACCCACAAAATCATAACCAACACTTTGATCGAATCGCTATTTGACACGTGTATCTGTCTGCTACACTAACAACATCTTTAGCGGACCGGACGCTGTCTCATCATTCCACCGTCGCTTCTTTTGTATTTGTGTATGAATTTTGAACCAAATACGAAGAACATATCAAACTAAACTAGCTAAAATAATATTATAATATTCCTATCTATATAAACACACACGTACAAACCAAGCATGGCGGCTCATTCCTTACTCATTTGTCTCAACCTAACAAAAAAAGAGAGAGAGAGCTAGATAGCGATATGGGAAGAGGGAGAAGTTCGTCGTCTTCGTCGATAGAGAGTACCAGCAAGAGCAGCCCATTCGGTGGCTCGTCAAGTACTCGGAACCTAAGCACGGATCTGAGGCTCGGACTCAGCTTCGGTACATCTTCAGGGACGCAATATTTCAACGGTGGCTATGGGTACTCCGTTGCAGCTCCGGCGGCAGAGGAGGCGGAATATGCGGCGGCGGTGGAGGAGGAAGAAGAGAACGAGTGCAACAGTGTGGGGAGCTTCTACGTAAAGGTGAACATGGAGGGAGTTCCCATTGGAAGAAAGATCGATCTAATGTCTCTTAATGGCTACCACGACTTGATCAGAACCCTAGATTTCATGTTCAACGCCTCCATTCTCTGTAAGTTTCTATATATATGGAATACATAAAAGTCTTGTCTATATATATAGCTTCGAGGGATCCGCTGATAACAATTTAAAACATGTTCGTTGGCCTATCAGATCGGTTTATATATGTCTTAATTAGTAGCAAATTTCTAAACGCAAGTTTTTTTATATAAAATCAATTAGATAAATTTCCCCCGTCAGAAAAAATAATAACACAACAGAATACTTCCCCCTCCCCCCCCCCCCNTACTCTTCTTTTGTTTGAAGATTAACATCGCCCATCACTATTTCATAGGGTTTTTTGTTTGTTTGTCAAAGTTATTATCTCATAGGAGTAGGTTAGAGTTTGTGTATTGTGTTGTGTAGTGTGTAAGGTACGTGTTATAGGTGAATAGTAACTAGGAGGAAAACTGATGGCAATTTTTATTAAAATGGTACTAATGTATAGGGGCTGAAGAAGAAGAAATGTGCAGCGACAAGAGTCACGTGCTAACGTACGCCGATAAGGAAGGTGACTGGATGATGGTTGGGGACGTTCCTTGGGAGTAAGCACTCTTTAGTCCCTTTGTTAATTTAATTTAAAGTCTTTTAGATTATTTCCTTAATTAGATTGTTGTGATAACATCCTTAAAATATATATTTTTATGTCTTCTGTCTTTGTTAGGATGTTCTTGTCTACTGTGAGAAGACTGAAGATTTCAAGAGCTTACCACTACTGATATAGTAAAAAAGTCTGCCTACATACGTACTTGTGTTTAAATCGAAGGAATGCCAGTTTTTGTCTGTTGTAAATCAGTGGTGGGATATTTATTTATATTATTTTCGTTTTTCTTTTGTGATAGTACATAAATTTTGAACTCACTCTGACTATTATTCTCCTGATCCTCCTCGGTGTTACGCAAAAAGAAAAAATATCCGAGGAACAATCATCTTCCAGTGGATTTAGACCAATTTGATCATTGCATTTATATAATTAGTAGAATGGTTTTTTTTCATAATTGATAACATGTTCAGGGCCGGGGAAACAACAAATTCTCATCTGACATTTCCTATTTTGAGAAAGAGAGTCAGAGAAAGAAGATACTGATCATGTGGAGTATATCATTGTATGAAGCCAAGGTTGCGACTTGCGAAGCAATTGAAACGCAAGTCTTATCCTATTGTCTGCAGAGGCCAAGTCCCAAGCTAGATCAAGATATGTAGTCAACTAAAACAATAAGATGTTATATTGTCAAAATATAGAATTGATACATTTGGATATTCTTCTTTTGAACACCTAATCTCAAATTGTATATACATTATACATTACCAAATCATAAAAGAGCAAAAAAGTTTACTCGAGATAGAAAAAACACAACAATAACAATAAATATAACGGGGCGCAATCGACAAAAAAAAAAAAAAAAAAAAAAAAAAGGGGAAAA
>NC_025688.1:29630048-29637959 GCF_000633955.1 Camelina sativa
TCCGGTTAACCATGATTCTGTCAAGTGCTTCTTGAACCACTCTTTCAGATTCTGCATCAAGTGCACTTGTAGCTTCATCCAAAAGCAAGATTCTTGGATCTTTTAAAATCGCTCTAGCCACAGCGATTCTCTGTTTTTGTCCACCTGAAAGCTGAGTCCCGTGTTCTCCCACCATTGTATCCAAACCCTGTGGAAGCTTATCCACAAATTTAGATGCGTTTGCTAGCTCTGCAGCCGCTTTAATCTCTTCAATCGTCGCATCTTCTTTGCCGTAAGCAATGTTGTCCTTGATGCTTGCAGTGAACAAAACTGGCTCTTGACTCACAAGTCCAATCTTGCTTCTGATCCATCTTAGCTGAAACTCTTTTAAGTTAATCCCATCTATGAGAACTTCACCGGCTTGCGGATCATAAAACCTCTCAATTAGACTCACAACTGTAGATTTCCCGCTACCACTCTGTCCAACTAAAGCAACCGTTGAACCACTCGAGACAAACAGCGAAAAGCCACGGAATATTTGCTCGTCGGATCTAGCCGGATACGTAAAGTAAACATCTTTAAGCTCAATATCTCCCTTAATGTCATCCAACACTTTACCATCTGTACTATAAGAATCTATGTCAGGTTTCCTCTCAATTGTCTCAAACATCTTGTAAGCAGCAGCTTGTCCAGCTGCGAACGCGCTTAAGCAAGGCGATGCTTGACCTAACGACCTAAGGAAGAGAATAAAACAAACCTCAATATTAGGTCTCTAGAGGAGTTAAACACACACAAAAGACGCATTGTTGAAAGAGTAGATGTACTTACATGGATCCAGTTAAAACAGAGATGATGACATTGAGAACTTGTCCTCCTGTGTACCCTTTTTCTAGTATTAACTTCCCTCCATACCATACCGCTAAAGCGTAACTACAAAAGATAACAAGAAAGAGTGTTCCTAGTCCCAATCCAGTTGAACCACCTTCAATAACTCCTGCTTTATAAGCAGAGACAAGATGTTTATTGTAATTGCTTATAGCTTGTTTCTCTCCAGTAAACGAAGCAACCTGTACAAAAAAAAAAAAAAGAACCTAAGTCTCTGTGGTTTTGTTCCTTTTGGCTTCAGTAAGTAAGATTAATTACCGTTCGTATAGAACCAATTGTTTGTTCAACTACAACCGCAGCTTTAGCGTAAGCAGTTTGTCCACGAGAAGCTGTTTTAGCAATGACGATAGCAAGAAGTGCACCAGACATTACAAGAAGAGGAATTGAAGATAACATGACCAAAGTTAGAAGCCATCCTCTAATGAAAGCTATCACAAAGCCTCCCACAAACGTTGATACAAGTTGTATAGCTTTCCCCACCTGACACAAACAAAACAAGTTTGTTGAAACTTTATAATAGTAAAGACGTTTGAAACTTTATAACGACATTTTTTAAAGTAGCTACACCTTCTCTCCCATGGCATCTTGGATTAGCACAGTGTCACCGGACATTCTTCCAACGACTTCTCCTGTATTTGTATCGATGTCGAAAAAGGTGATATCTTGTCTTAAGATAGTTTTAAGATACAAACTCCTTATTCTCGCGGCTTGTCTCTCTCCCGATATCATCCAACCAGACAATTCTGAATATTCAAAGACATCAAAAACGTTTAGTTTTCTTGAAATCTTTATGCAAAAGTTTTAAAATCTTTGTTAAGATCTCCAATAAAACAACTTACGGAGAAAAGCAGCCACAAAAGTACCGATTCCAAGATATACAAACTTCAGAGCAATCTGTGAGTGAATCAAGAAACTATAGTTTAGCATGTTAAATCTTGAAAATCAAACTTAACTAAAGACAAGAAACAAACAGGAGTTTGATTTACTTTGGAGACTTTGTCGGTTGTATTAGTCTGATTCTGTCCAAAAGCATCTACAAGGTCTCCGAACAGTAAGGTCATAATAGGGAAGCCGAGACCATTTCCGATAGATCCAAGCGTCCCGAGGAGCATCAAGAGGAAATCAAAGGAATCTGCAAAAGCAAAGAGCTTGTAAAACGGCACCGTCTTGGTTTTCTCATCATGGTCTTCCTTGTTCTTCTCCTCTGTTTTCATAGCTTCTCCTTCTACTTTGCTTTCTCGTTTGGTTTCAGAAACCTCTTCTACTATATTTGAATCACCGTTTACGCCGCTCTCTGAAGCCATTAGATTTTCACCACCAGGTGCCTTATGTTCGTTCCTAAAGCATTTAAAACAACAGAGAAGAGATATAATAAATAAGTGTATAAATCTACGAGTTGAGATGATCTTCAAGATAATAAATAGGCAACATACATGAGAGTCTCATGATCTGACAAAACAAAGACTTAAGAGAGTGAAAAGTTTCCTTTTGATTCAAGATCAGTCTTCACCAACCATGAAAACACCCTAAAGATCTGTTTTCGTATTATTATTATATCTAAATCCTTTTATTTATGTTTTCAAGAAAAGAAAAAAATGATGAAACCTGACGCAAGATCCGTCAATTACATAAAGGCAGCACATAAGTTTCGGTGCAGACAGATTCTAGAACCATTAAGTACAGAGTTTTTTCAGTGGAAAGATAAAGCAGAGAATATAATTATGTACCTGGAAAAGGATCAAGAAGAAGCTGCAAAAGTGAGACAAAGGATTTAGCGACTTCTTGGTGTGTGGTGTGATGATCTGTCGTATAAGAAGCAGTTGAAAAATGTGCAGAGAGAGATGCTTACATATATATATTTTTTTATATATAATTTGTAAGTGAAGTTTTTGTAAAGACTCATGCGAGGTTTATATATGCTTTGTTTATTTCTTGACGAACAAGCCGTGACTTATTCAAGAAAAAGAGAAAATGTTATTTTTAATATGTGGAAATTAATAGATATTGTCTTATGTATCTAATATGATAGATTATGTGAAGCCTAAAAAACAAAATATTGTATGATTTTAATTATTTATATATATTTCAAAAAAATGCGATACGTAAGATATCTTATTCTTGTCTTAATTTTAAATTATTTTCTCTGTCCATTCTTGTCTGAAAATAATGCAAAATCAAAAAGACGAATTGATCGTATAACGACTAGTAGTCTTAGCTGTTTTCTTCAACTCTTTTTGTTTGATTTTAGCATAAAGTTTTGATACGGAAGGGCCGCATGAGTATTATAATCTCCTTCGTTTCACCTTTACTTATTAGTATTAAAAACTGATCTGTAGTAAAACTAATTTAGCTATGTTTTTAGCAGCTTCTCCATTTGTCCTAGTTCAGTTTTCTATTATTAAAAACTCGAATTATGATTATGCGTGCATGCTTTTGCGTATATAAAACTAATACTATATTAATCAGTACCAATCGCTTTAGTTGACTTTCACGTTCGCATTAGTTGTGAACAAATTGACAAGTGCAAAATCTCATTTTTTTCACTATTGTTATCATATTGTTGCGTTTTGCCAACGGATGTTATAGGCTTATAGCATATACATGCGTTTAATGCAATGTATTATTTTGAGTTAAGATCTAACTCACATAAATAAATGTAGATGCCACTAGTACTATTCTAACATAATTGCAGTACGAGTAATACCATCATCCTAGGTTGGAACCACGTGAAGGCAGATTTATACTTTACGACTTAGGAGCAAGAAAACATTAATAGTCGATCGAGAGGAAATAAAGAAAGTCAAAACATGAGAACAAAAAAAAAGAGGACCTTTCTTTGTATTTTCCAGGAAGTCAAAGAAGAAGAAGAATGGTATCGCATTACTTCTCCTGCGCGCATTTTCAGAATCAATGAATCTATATCTAAGAAAAGTCTAACCACTATAACTATCCTGACGTCATTCCTGACATATTTGATTTTTCTATCTACTACTATATATACTATCATCTACCCACGTATACATTATTAATACATATATCAAATACTTTTCTAGTAAGAATTATTACTACTTAGGGAATACGGTTATCAATATTACTTTTCTAAGAAAGACAAAAAATAACTACTACTTGCAATATTATTCCAAACATTGATGCAACAATGACTACACCATTTATACTATCGTGTTAGGCGCTAATCAGCTTTTTAAAAACAAATTTATGTACTTGCTTTATGGAAAAATTGATTTAAAAAGTTTTTTTTTTTATCTATGTTTTTTTTTTCTTTTTTCTGCCGATGTCCATCTATGCTATTTTTTTGTGTGTGTAAATTGTCTAATCAAATAAATGAAATCAACTTTTAAGCAGTTTTAGAATTAATTAAAAATACAAAAAACAAAACAAATTAACAAGCAAGGAAAAAGAAGATTTTAGGGAAAAAAAAAAGTGTTTGACGTAAACATGTTTGATTAGGCGTTGACATATCTGAGTGTGCTAGAGCTTCTCCGTCAAGATGTCAGATATTGCCGTCAGTTTACTCATAGACGTTTTCCGGCGCATTTCCAACGCCAATCGGCTCGATAGGCTCATTGGCAGCCCCAAGAAACGGAAACGGAAAACTAGAAAACTATCTGTTCCTTACCTACATGGACGTTCTTTCTGCTCTGGGGAAGCAAGGGGAAACAAGGAGCGATCGTCAACGTCGCTCGTGGGGCTAAGCTAAATCGATGAGGAAATGGTGAGATGCTTGAGAGAAGGTGAGATTGGTGGTGCTGGTTTGGATGTGGATGTTTTTGAAGATGTGCCTAAGGTTTTCCCTAAGGAGCTTTTTGAATTGGACTGTTTGTTTTTGAACAACTTGAGAAAGTTTTGGTTGGGAACATTGAAGTCCAACAAATCTCTTTTAACTCCTATTCTTTGATGTCTTTGATCGGTTTGCTTCAAGACTAGCGAGTTTTCCTTTTGATCGATCGGTTTGCCATTTTGTTTTTTCAAGACTTCGAGACGCTTACGTTTTGTCTTGAGTTTTTTTTTTGGGTGTTTCGACGAAACATTAATCTGTGTGTTCGACAGTTTCGTAACATATCTTGACATTGTTTCGACTAGCGATGTTCGGACTTTGACTATTTACGTTATTTTCTTTCAGTTTCATGTTTTTCGACCTTGTTTGGGAATTAGTTTCGACTAGCGATTGGCGTGTTTCCAACGCTTTTAGACTTTGCGATTTTTTTTGTTTGCTTTTTGTGTTTTGTCTAGCGATTGTTTCTTTCATTTTTGTCCCTCGTTCCACTTATTTGCCTCACGTTCTACGCTCACATTCACGCGCCTATTCAAACATCTATGCCTAACATTCATCTATAATACCATTCACACCTTAACATTCTCATCTATACGATTCGCATATGCCTAACATTCATCTATACCATTCACATCCTAACATTTATCTATACCATTCACACCCTAGCATTCATCCATACCATTCACATCCTGACATTCATCTATACCATTCACACCCTAACATTCATCTATACAATTCGCATATGCCTAACATTCATCTCTACCATTCACACCCTATACATCTATGCCTAGCATTCATCTATACATTGCACACACACTGCATAGTATCTTTATCAGGAAAGAAAAAAAAATACAAATATTGCTGCACGCACAGTCTAGTCAATTTCCAACAAAGTCTGGCAAAGCTTGATGGAAAAACGCCACACAGTCCCAAGGCATTCTTGTTCTCCTTCTTCAACCCTCTGCAAAATTAATTAAACCCAAAATCAATCTTCATTACAATCGGTTTTTTCCAACATGCATATTTAACACAAATATCTAAAACATTTTAATAGGCAACATCTCCTTTCTTTGTATTTCATAAAAAATAATAACCTCATTCTATATATCTTCCTAGACAGAACATATATAAATATATCTAACTAGAATTTTCAGTTTATGAGGCAGATCATATGGCTAAAAATTCGACATGCATATTTAACACAAATATCTAAAGCATTTTAAAAGGCAACATCCCCTTTCTTTGTTTTTCATAAAAAATAATAACCTCATTCTATATTTTCCTAGACAGAACATATATAAATGTATCTAACTATAATTTTCAGTTTATAAGACAGATAATATGGCTATAGATTAAGTTTACTGTCCACATCGTTAAAGTTAAGCCAGCAATATACATACAAAATGGATTAAAAACAGAGCCTTTAAATTTTACGATCAACTCCATACATACAAGATGATTTAAAGATGAAGAACGGTTAAACAAGCTAGAGGAATTAAGACGAGAGTATTTTACCTTGTAAGAAGATGAAGCTTTATGCTTGTTTCTCTCGGCTAGAAATATAAATAGTGAGGACTCCAACAGTCCCAAAGCATTTTTGATCTTAGATAGATTGAGTAAGGACTCCAACAGCGTGGAAGAAGAGAACTAAAGAGATGAAAACAGATTGTAGTACTCGACATTTGTAAGAAAATGAAACCAAGTATAAAAGGAGGATTCAGATTTCTGACCCAAGAAAGGAGAAGGAGTATTTATAGAGACTAGAGAGAGAGTCATTATCTGAAGTTCTGTAATAAAAAATATTAGATTGCAACGGTAAACAATGTTAACGTTTCACACTTTCACAACGTTCATATTTTACTACTTTTGTTAATAAAAAAATATTAGATTCCAACGGTAACACATTCACAACGTTAATAACTTCATATTTTACTACTTCAAAAGTTAAATCAAACCGAACGTTGGAAAATATGGGGAAGCGTAAACCGCATTATTCATTCAACTTTTCTCTGTTTGCTTTTCTTTTATTTTTGTACTATAATCCAAGTATATTATATATTTATTCTTAAGAATATTCTTGATGATTAGTGGTTTTTGGAATATTTTCAAAAAAATAATTAGATTCAAACGGTAAGATTTGTTACCGTTTTCACAACGTTCGTATTTTTCTACTCTGAAGTCAAATCAAACCGAACGTTGGAACATTAATCTAACATTTTAATGGTAAACAAGCCAGAGAAATTAAACATTTTTCTACTCTATTCATTCAATTCTTTTCTTTTTGCTTTATTAAAACCTTTGTATATAATCCAAGTATATTATATCTTTTATTCTTAAGAATATTTTAAATTCATCGAGGATTTATTCCTTTTATCATCATTTTTTTCTTAGTTTTTTCTTTTCTTTCTCTAGTCTTGATGATTAGTGGTTTTGGAATATGTTCAAAAAAAAAAAGATTTATCCTTTATTTATGTAGTTTTACAAGCGAGAGTATAGTCAAGGTTTAAACACACCAACCTTTACAAATGGACAAATTAAAAAAACATTATCCTTCCATATTATTTATATTTAGTTTAAGAAATCTATTAGGTGACACTAATTGAATTCACTAATTCACTTGATTGGGTCTTTATCACACACAGTTCAACAAGAAATTTGACTTTTTTTAATCCGGAGGAAAATTTTTTTGAAAGGTGTTCGATTCCCACTAAATCTTTTGGAGAATCGGGTTACGTGTCAAATAGGCCTAAATTCCCGGCGTTACGTAAATTATTAATCAAATACACACCTAGCTAGCTATAAATCCTTATTCCTTTTTACGTACAGTACAATGTTTGAAACTATAAAAATCAATCTTGACCCGCCCCGGAAACCCGAATCTATGGATCTTGTTGAATTTGGAAACGGACCCAACCAACAAACTTTTTATCTGCTGACTAAAGCCATTATTAGCCCATGGGTGATGGGCCTAGTGACATAAAAGAATGCAAAGATGCGACGCAAACTTTTAAACCCATCTTTGAACTGAAAGGAGAAAGTTCGAAACTTTTATTCTGTTAGAGCAATCTCATTGCACATAAAAAAAAAGTTTTAATCATAATTTTTATGAGACACAGGTCTCTGCCGAGACCCTTTTAGTTCACAGAGACCCGACATGTGTCACTATTTTATTGGTTAAGTTTTTTTTTTTTTTTTTTTTTTTTTTTTTTTTTTTTTTTTTTTTTTTTTTTTTTTTTTTTTTTTTTTTTTTTTTT
>NC_025688.1:29638118-29649321 GCF_000633955.1 Camelina sativa
TTTTTTTTTTTTTTTTCATTTTCTTCTCACTCTCTTTCGACAAAATCAAATGGATGAAACACAAAATCAAAACGATCGAGATCGGTTGTCTCGTCGTTTTCAGAAACAAAACATTTGGATCCATCTCTTCTCAAAACCCTTGAAAAATTTATTGGATTTTGGTTGATTTCGTGGCTCCAATTCTACGTTTTGATGAATCATCGAACGGAGATTAAAAAGGAGTGAGGATGGAAGAAGGATCTTTGTGTTTCTTTTCTTCTAGCTCATCTTCTTGTGCTCGAGTTGATGGCAAAGAGTACACAACCGTTCAATTTCCTATTCCATTTTGCAAATACCAAATGAGACACCCAAGGATGACTAATGGGAGGACAAAAATAAAAAACAGGGGTGTGAAGAGATTTGTATTATTTTTAGTATTATTAAAAAATAAAGACACCCAAATGAGGATGTGTAATGTGTTTGCTCTTAAGGTCTCTAGAGTGCAAGGTTGCAAAGCAATGAGCAATGGTATTATGATTGTATTCACAAATCAAAACACCGGTTATTTCCGGTTCAATCTTAATTAGGATTTATAGTCCTAATTAAGTTTAGTTAAGTATAAACTGTATAATTGATATACGTGTATCTAAACATTTTAGGTCTTTAGTTATGCTTAAGGTCTTGATGGATTTGAATCACAGGATTCGGTTTCACCTGGTTTTAAAATAATCACTTCACTTTGAACTCAATGCATCATATTATTAGAATGTATTTTGATCAAAACATTTAAATCATTAAATGCATTGCTTTGATCTGGATCGAAAAGAGCAAGTCATGGTTTACTCCCTCATTACTCGCCACTAAGATAACAAAGAAGACTAACAGCTTCTTTGACTTTCTGGAAGCATTCATTACAGATTGAATCATTCACCAACTACCACTACAGTCCACTCAAACAAAAGCTTTTATATAGATCAACAAAAACACTGAGGAAAACTAAATGCAGAAGCAGACGAAAAAAGCAAATGAAGCAATTGGCTCTAATCCTGTCCGTGATAAACTTGCTTCTCCTGGTTCATGGGAACGAGGGATCAGCGGTTGGGGATCCCGGGATGAAGAGAGATGGTCTCAGAGTGGCGTTTGAAGCTTGGAACTTCTGCAATGAGGTTGGCTTGGAAGCTCCTCACATGGGTAGTCCTCGAGCCGCTGATTGCTTCGATGTCTCCTCTAAATGCGGCAAAGCACACATTACATTGAATCATTCACCACACATAACAGACCAATCAAACAACACAGCAAGTAAGCTTCTTCCTCTTCTTTTTCTTCTTCTCCCTCCTCTGTTTTTAAACTATAATTTCTAGCAGGTGGATATTCCTTGGCGCACAAGGTATCTCACTCGGATAACGAGCTAGGGGTCGGAAAGCCTAAACCAGGAATCATATCAGATGCAGCGTTGCATAACCCTGACCTTTACGCGGTCGAGAAGGAACTCTACCTAGGCTCTCTCTGTCAAGTCGCAGACAAACCAAACCCATGGAGTTTCTGGATGGTAATGCTCAAAAACGGAAACTACGACACCAAATCTGGTCTCTGTCCTCAAAACGGCAAAAAGATCCCACCTTTCAGTCAACCCGGATTATTCCCCTGTTTCGGAAGCGGTTGTATGAACCAACCGACGCTGAACCACGGAAAGACCGAGCTTCTGAGAGATGGTCAGACCATGAAGGGATGGTTCAATGGTACGTACGAGCTGGAGGCAAATTTGGGAAAGGAGTTGGATGGGATAAGTTATTACGAGGTTGTGTGGGAGAAGAGAGTTGGTGTTGGTGGTTGGCTCTTTAAACACAAGCTTAAAACTTCAGCTAAGTACCCATGGCTTATGCTTTACCTCAGAGCTGATGCCACTAAAGGATTCTCTGGTGGGTACCATTATGACACTAGAGGAATGCTCAAAACAGTAAGTAACACTAACCTTTAAACCTTTTTGTAAAGTTCCTTTTTCTTGTCTAGAAATAATCTCTAATCTAACAACAAAAAGGATTATGTGCAATTAGTATTCACGTTTTGGTGATGAAATAGTGATACATGTTTTGGTATAGCTTCCGGAGTCACCAAACTTCAAAGTGAGACTAACACTAAATATAAAACAAGGAGGAGGACCAAAGAGTCAGTTCTACCTTGTTGACATCGGAAGCTGCTGGAAAAACAACGGCCAGCCCTGCGACGGTGACGTAACCACCGACGTAACTCGTTACTCGGAGATGATTATAAACCCCGAAACTGCACTCTGGTGCAACCCCAAGACTCTACACAACTGTCCACCGTACCACACGTTTCGAAACGGCACCAGAGTCCACCGCACAGACCACCAGAGTTTCCCTTACGAGGCTTACCATGTTTACTGTGCGCCAGGAAACGCGGAGCATCTCGAGCTTCCGGTGGGGACTTGTGATGCTTATAGTAACCCACAAGCTCAGGAGATTGTACAGCTTTTGCCTCACCCGGTTTGGGGTGAATATGGGTATCCGACCCGGTTGGGTGATGGTTGGGTGGGTGACCCGAGAACTTGGGAGCTTGATGTTGGTGGCTTGTCCAGTAGGCTTTACTTCTACCAGGTGATTGAACCGGTTGGTTTTATTTTTTATTTTGGTTGAAACTTTTGAGATTTCCGGTTTGGGTTTTGATATGGTTATGTTTGTAGGATCCCGGTACGACTCCGGCGAGGAGGATTTGGACATCGGTGGATGTTGGTACCGAGATTTATAAAGAAGATGAAGCAGTTGCAGAATGGGATCTCTCTGATTTCGATGTTCTTATTACTTGATTTAAAAATCAATTCTATACTATATAATATCAGCGGATTCATAACCAAGTTTATTCATTTTGTTATAAATTTTAAAACTATTCAACCAAAACTCAACCAATCCAAAGTTTATTTTCAAATTAAACAAATCAGAATGATTCCGATGTATAGAGAGGCTGTGTAGTACCAGTACTTGAAAGCGTACTATTTTAAAACATCAACCAACGATAATGTAGTAATGTACTTGCGATGTGCTTTGGGTCCTACCACGTGGCAGCTTAATTATATCTCTACCTTACGATTTTACCAATAAAACACAGTCGTACAAAGTGGAACCCTCCAGATAAGTCAGAGGGTTACCAATAGCAAAGGGATTAATAATGGTTGTACTCTGCTTTAGCCACAGATTGATCGCAGTACAAGACTTCGCAAAACAAGGGAGTACAAATCTTTTCTGGTGAATTCTTGTGTAGTACATCACAAAAGGCGTACAGCAACACGATTTCCATAATCTATTTAAACCTAAGAAATGAACACAAACTCAAAAACAAAGTCAAGGATCCTGGCCAATTTCTAAGGATCAAAGAGGAAGACAAACTTGGTAAATGAGATAGACAGGGAACAAGCAGAGCATGGATTGAGTTTACTAAAACACTAAACGACTGTGTTTTGTCTCTTCCCATGCACTGCCTCTTCCCTGGCTCTCTTTTTCTCTCTTTTTCTTTCTCTCCTTTAAATTTCCCAGTTTTCAATGGATTTTATTACTACTGCTAACTATTGTCGCAGCTGATGACAAGCTATAAAGGGTTTGGTCTACCTTTGTGTCAGTCATGAAGTGGAGCTGAATGAAGCAATTGCGTCCATTTCTTGGCGTAAGAGAAGGGCATCAATGAACATGTCCAGGTTCTCTCCCTGCATCATATCTTCAATGGCATGGTGAGTGATTCCCACACGGTGATCCGTCACTCGCCCTTGTGGAAAATTGTATGTACGAATCCTTCCAGATCGATCTCCACTGCCAATCTATCAATGAGATTACGCATCTATCAGCTGATGTACGGTTGACTGAAAACATAATAAAAAGATTGTTTATTTCACATGTACCTGTTCCGACCGTAGCTTTGATCTACTGCTCTGTATTCTTAATCTTTCAATTTCATAGAGCCTTGCACAGAGCACTTTTAGTGCTTTGGCTCTGTTCTGTTACAAAGAAATGAAAATGTTCAGTACCATGTATCAATTTGAGGGAGTGAAACTAGTGAGGGGTAGTGCGTAAGATGAATGTCCTACCATATGTTGTGATCTTTCATCTTGGATTGAGACCATCATCCCCGTTGGAAGATGGATTATTCGGACTGCGCTGTTTGTTGTGTTGGCGTGTTGACCACCGCAGCCACCAGACCTGTAAGTATCAATCCTCAAATCTTCATTCCTTAGCTGAACATCTACCTGTAAGTAGCCACCGGTAAGACAGATGATCAAAGAGTATGTAAGTTTGTAACTCGTAATATCAATCGATAATTAAAAGAAAACGTAAGTAAGTTTTGTAATATGTTGTCAAAACAAAGATTGGAGACACTTTGGTACCTCATCAGCCTGGGGAAGGATGGCAACAGATATAGCGCTGGTGTGAATTCGTCCAGATTTCTCTGTGATAGGAATACGCTGTGGAAAGAAGTTGTAAGTGTGAATAACTAGAGAACATTATGTGAATATGTATGAAGAGTCAAGAAAAATCAGAATGTTAGTCATACATAACATACCTGAACCCTGTGAATACCACTCTCGAACTTAAGTTTTCCGTAGACACTGGCTCCACATATTGCAGCACTGGCTTCCTAGCAATTACATTCAAGATCTTAGCTGCACTAGAACAGAGCAAGAAGAGTAAACTACTAATAATCATAGAAGAACAAAAAAAACATACTTACTTTATATCCTTTCATATCCGACTCAGTGATATCTACAATATCAAACTTCCAACCTTTCTTCTGTGAATACCTTTCGTACCTATCAATATTCCAAAGAATTTAAGTTCAAATACAAAGAAGGATACGAGCTTCTACCTACAACACTATATGAATGAACTTACATTCTGAATATGTCCATAGCAAACAAAGAAGCCTCTTCTCCACCAGTACCTAACCAAAATATTCAGTTGGTTTGTCAAAATGGAAAACCTACAGACAGCTTTTTGAAGCGAGTGGTGTACAAGAAGCATTAGTTCATAAGTGTACCTGCTCTCACCTCCAAAATGCAATCCCTCTCATCAGCTTCATCTTTAGGAAGCAAAGACTTGAGCAATAAAGTTTGAAGTCTTTTTTCTTCTTCCATCGCCTCATCTAATTCACTTACAGCCATATCAAGCATATCCTTATCATCCGAGCTTTCCGACACCAGGGATCTCAGTCCATCAATCTCCTGCCAAAAGAAGTTAAAAAAAAACTAATCAATCAATGATGATTCATGGGAACAGATAAGAGACTGTAATGCAACAAAAAGTCACTACCTTTTGTTTGGCCCTCAAATCAGTGATCAGCTCCATTGAATCTCTAAGCTTCCGAAGCTCCTTATTAGCTCTTGAAAACTCTTCTGGTGAATACTCAGGCTGTCTTCAAACAACAGAGAACACAGTTATGTCAAGAATCAATATCTCTTTAATACAAACCATGATGAGCTTAAATTGGATTACCTGGTTGATAAGCTTCTGAAGAAAAGCATTTCGGTGTTCTATGNCCGGTAAGACAGATGATCAAAGAGTATGTAAGTTTGTAACTCGTAATATCAATCGATAATTAAAAGAAAACGTAAGTAAGTTTTGTAATATGTTGTCAAAACAAAGATTGGAGACACTTTGGTACCTCATCAGCCTGGGGAAGGATGGCAACAGATATAGCGCTGGTGTGAATTCGTCCAGATTTCTCTGTGATAGGAATACGCTGTGGAAAGAAGTTGTAAGTGTGAATAACTAGAGAACATTATGTGAATATGTATGAAGAGTCAAGAAAAATCAGAATGTTAGTCATACATAACATACCTGAACCCTGTGAATACCACTCTCGAACTTAAGTTTTCCGTAGACACTGGCTCCACATATTGCAGCACTGGCTTCCTAGCAATTACATTCAAGATCTTAGCTGCACTAGAACAGAGCAAGAAGAGTAAACTACTAATAATCATAGAAGAACAAAAAAAACATACTTACTTTATATCCTTTCATATCCGACTCAGTGATATCTACAATATCAAACTTCCAACCTTTCTTCTGTGAATACCTTTCGTACCTATCAATATTCCAAAGAATTTAAGTTCAAATACAAAGAAGGATACGAGCTTCTACCTACAACACTATATGAATGAACTTACATTCTGAATATGTCCATAGCAAACAAAGAAGCCTCTTCTCCACCAGTACCTAACCAAAATATTCAGTTGGTTTGTCAAAATGGAAAACCTACAGACAGCTTTTTGAAGCGAGTGGTGTACAAGAAGCATTAGTTCATAAGTGTACCTGCTCTCACCTCCAAAATGCAATCCCTCTCATCAGCTTCATCTTTAGGAAGCAAAGACTTGAGCAATAAAGTTTGAAGTCTTTTTTCTTCTTCCATCGCCTCATCTAATTCACTTACAGCCATATCAAGCATATCCTTATCATCCGAGCTTTCCGACACCAGGGATCTCAGTCCATCAATCTCCTGCCAAAAGAAGTTAAAAAAAAACTAATCAATCAATGATGATTCATGGGAACAGATAAGAGACTGTAATGCAACAAAAAGTCACTACCTTTTGTTTGGCCCTCAAATCAGTGATCAGCTCCATTGAATCTCTAAGCTTCCGAAGCTCCTTATTAGCTCTTGAAAACTCTTCTGGTGAATACTCAGGCTGTCTTCAAACAACAGAGAACACAGTTATGTCAAGAATCAATATCTCTTTAATACAAACCATGATGAGCTTAAATTGGATTACCTGGTTGATAAGCTTCTGAAGAAAAGCATTTCGGTGTTCTATGGCTGATAACCTCTGATCCATTATCTTAATAAGATCTGGAGACAACTGAGGTTCCGTTTCTGCAGTCATTGATCCCAAATTTAATCAACAATAAACTCGAATTTCAGTGCAATTGGTTCATCAGAAAAAAAAAATGGAGATTTGATTCCAACATTGAAGAAACAAACGTACCGGTGGTGTAAAGACGAACCATCTTGGACGAGAGTGTGCTTCGACGATCGTTTAAATGGGGACCTCTCGAGCAAGATCTAACCAGATTACTCAAGAAGTAAGCCCGAATCAACCTCCTCATTGTTTTGTTTTTTTTAATCTTTCGATCTGTTTGGATGATTGGCAGAACGAACGGTGGAGATGCAAGTACTTTTGCCGCCCCGGAGCTCGTGACGGCGGTTTCTCTCGTCGCCGTCGAGAAAAGATAAAAAACTCTCAGGAAAGGACGAGGGTTTTGGTATTTTCGCAGTTCCAAATCTTAACAAGGTTATTTTAGTCATTTCATCCCGTCCAAATATACATATTAGGAATTTTTGATTTAACGTCGCTAAAAATAGTAGCTGAATTGCATAATTTGACAAAACAAAACTTCAACATAGCGGATTAATTAATTGCATATAATTTTAATACATTATTGAACTCACGACAACATAAGATAAATTTTAGATGACATATATAGATTTTTAAAAGATTATTCAACATAGCGGATTAATTAATTTCGTATTCCAAAAAAAAAAATAATAATAATCAATGAATATAATTTAAAGAAAAAAAATTTCCACATTTTTCATACATGAGACAAACAAAAAACAAATGTTATACAACTTCATTTACCCACACATATTATATAATCCTATATAATATGTTATATTTTCACTTTTACATGAACACATACTACTTTTTAAATATATTAATAATTCATAAACGCTTTATATTCCAAGCGTGACAGGAATATTAGCTTCTTGAATCCAGTTAATCGGACCTAACCAGTTAACAACAGAGAAGCCATTGACTTCACCTGCAGACCTAGCGATCTTAGCCCAATTAACTCTTCTGTTAGTGTTAGCTCCTGGTCCACGGTTGTTGTACTCAATGTACTTACATGTCGTGTGGTAACTTTCCCCATCCCAAATCCTCCAACCTTCTGGTCTAATCAAATCTCCCATCTCGGTGTTGACAATCACGGTGGTCGAGAATTTCTTCCACGGTCTTCCCAAATATGACGCCACGGTGAATCTCTCTGGCGTTAGTTTCCTGTCGGGAACGATGCGGCAGTTTTGGAGGACGATACCGATTTTCACCGCAAAGCCTATTTCATTTCCATCAGCTGTGACCGTGTTGTATTGTCCCTTGCTTCCTTTACGGACAACAATGAGTGAATTTTGGACCACAGTTGCGGATTTGCCGAACATGAAGTCGACTGTGCCTGAGATGACACAGTTTCTGTAGAACTCACGACCGTTGTTCACGTAAAAGGTGTCTTGGTAACCGTCGAACCTGCAGTTGAAGATCACGGCACGGTCTCCGTTCACTCTAATAGCCGCGGCTTGGTGTCCCATGGGACCGGCGGTGTTCTTGAATCCCATCCATTTCGCCATGAATCCTTCCGATTCAACCTCTACATGATAATATACATAGAAAACATGAATTATGTAGGGAAAATTATCATTAGCCTATCTAGTGAATTAGGGTGTTGGTGAGACTTACGAACTGTGGCACTAAGGGATGTGGTGGTTCCAGGGCTGAGACCAGCACTTCTGTTGTAAGTAATGACAGTCTTTCTTGCACCATCTCCGAACATGAAGATGTTGTTCTTCTTCTTAGGAATGATTACTTGCTCTCTGTAGACACCCGCCTTTATGTGGATGATGCATCTGCCTAGGTTCTTCTCAGGGCAAGCATTAACGGCTGCTTGAACCGTATTAAACTGTCCGCTTCCGTCCTTAGCTACCACAAAGGTCGCTCTGATCCTACCAGTACCGCCACCTCTACGGCCACGTCCAGCCCTAGCCATGAGCTTCCTGTCAGCACCTGAAACCCATGTTGGGATTCCGGTCTGGTCCATGTCTTCAAGAAGACGGCGAGCAGGACCATCTGGGTCGGCCACAGGAGATTCATCAGCAACAGGAGGGGCTCCTTTGTTGACGGGAGTTGTTCCTGTTGCGTTCTTGAATTCGTCAACCTTGTTATTAATCTTGGCCATAGCGCTAACGACAGTGTGAAAGATGTCAATAGCGTTTCTAGTGAGAATCTTGGAGTCTAAAATGCCCTCTTCAATAGTCTTTCTTAAATCGTCTTCTGCGATATCGTCAAGACAATCAGTTTGATAATTGTAAACACCGGTTAACCATTGTTTAAGTTGGTCAAATTTGCTCCCGATCTGGTTAAGATCTTCACCCATTTCCTCAATAATGGTGGCGAGATCCTCAAGAGCGTACATGAAAACTCTCTTGCAGTATTCAAGAACAGCTTTGTTGTTTGGCGAGATGCTCGAACCCATGTTTCCTTCGGTTTTATCCGTGAAGTTAGACGATTTGGTAATTGCGTCTTTTGTAGCGAGCATGAATGCCCTGATCAGTTTGTTTGGGTCTTCGCTCTTGACCGGCTCGAGAGTTTTGACACATGAGGCTTTGTCGGAAGTCGACTGGCAAATTCCTTGCACCGCTTTCATTTGTGGAGATAGATTAGTATCACCATTTTTGTTTATGAAGGCAACGACTCCAATGGCTACTCCAACTATTAAGAGGATGGAGGCCACCGAGACAACAACTTTTCCGATCATTTTTTTTTTAAAATTTTTTGTTTATTTTTTTTCTCCCTCCGGTTTTATTAAAGGTTAATTGGAGAGGGAGGGGCTTTATTAGATAAAAGCCAAGTTGTTGAATGACTTTTGCCAGTAGATATTGCAATGGATTATAGAGGTTTATATCGAAGCTTTTTGGTTTCTAAAATTAGGGACGTGCATGGATTTTGCATGGTGAGGGATATATGTGGGGTTGACGAATGGCTAAGAATATTTGGTCAAAAAGGCTTAAAATAACGGACGACAGAGAGTTTTGGTAAATTTGCAGTTCCAAATCCTAATAAGTAATTTCGTCAATTCAGTCTTACGTCTATAATTATGGGTATTTGGGATTAACTTTCCTAAATAGTCGTTAATATAAACTTAGTCAAATGGTATGGTCTAAAATCCGCTTAATTTTTACTACAAATTTATTATCTAAAAATTTCAGATAATTAATTAATATAAATAACAAACAAAAATAAATAAAATTTGTTAAACTTTTTATTTAACATTGAATCTGTTAAATGAAAATATCCAATATCTAAGTTAATTTTTCACATCATATTAAAATTTTAAAATTCTAAAGAAATTGGACACTAAATAAATCAACTTTCAAACAAACAAAAAATGAACAATTTTTTTTTTAAAAAGAAATTCCATGCGGGAAAAGAAAATCAATATTTTAGGATTGTATAAATAGAAGAGAACAATAAAATGAGATGCAAATATTTGAGGTTCGTAGGTAGGTGACCTAAGGACTAAGGTAGATGGGTAATATATATATTACGAGGTTTAATGATGTGTAGATTATATCAGTTATAATCGCTTGACAAATCTCCTTCTCCGCTTCGAAAATGGTATCTGAAGCTAATCGAGATGTCTTCTAGAGCTTGTTGATCTGAATCATCATCACTGTTTTATAAATATGAAATTTTATTGTGGAACTCGTGAGCTTATTTCAAAAATAGAGGGATTGGATAAAATTATCAACTAGCCGTTAGAATTAGCCGTTGGAAAAGATGATTAGTATCTTTGAGAATATGTAAATAGCATTGAGTTAACAAGAAAAGAAACTGATCGCATTTAATTAGTCTGGTAATTTATGTCTCCAAAGAGATTGTGTGTAATCTTTTTGCTGATTAATTTCAGCAATTACTATTAGAATTTGGTGCTGGAGAGCTTATCTCACTTCATACATTGTGAACTAGGACTCAGTTATTTTTCGGTTGCATGAGTGATTTGTCCTGTTTGCAGAGCAATGGCAAAGCCAATCTTCGTTTAACAACAAATCTAACCAAGGTGGATGAGAAAGTCAAGATCTTTTCCTCGTTAGAAATTGACTGATGGTGGTAATTTTTATAATTGGGAATTTCGGATAAAGCAAGTCAGATTGTTTGTATATGCATGTCCATAAATTTTGATAAATTTTAGAATTGACAACAGTATAAAATGACACAATTTAGACAAAACTATATATTTAAAAAGTTTATTAAACATAGATACAACACAGCGGACAAGTTTTCATCTTCCAAAAGCATAAAAATTAAAATTAAAATCAAACAACATAATTTTTTTCTTTCTCATCTTTCATACGTGAGACAAACAAAAAGCAAATCTTACAACTTCATCTCCCCGCG
>NC_025688.1:29650097-29660794 GCF_000633955.1 Camelina sativa
ATTTGATTTATAATCCAAGCGTGACAGGAACATTGGCCTCTTGAATCCAGTTAATCGGGCCTAACCAGTTAGCAACAGTGAAGTCATTGACCTCACCTGCAGACCTGGCGATCTTAACCCAATCGACTCTTCTGTTAGTGATAGCTCCTGGTCCACGGTTGTTGTACTCAACGTACCTGCATGACTTGTGGAAATTCTCCCCATCCCAGATCTTCCAACCTTCTGGTCTAATCAAGTCTCCCATCTCAGTGTTCATAATCACGGTGGTCGAGTATTGCTTCCACGGCCTTCCCAAGTATGACGCCACGGTTAATCTCTCCGCCGCTAGTTTTTTGTCGGGAACGATGCGACAGTTTTGGAGGACGATACCGATTTTCATCGCTAAACCCTTTTCGTTTCCGTCGGCTGTGACTGTGTTGAATTGTCCCTTGTTTCCTTTACGGACAACAATGAGTGAGTTTTGGATCACAGTTGCGGATTTGCCGAAGATGAAGTCGACTGTTCCTGAGACGACAATATTTCTGTAGAACTGACGACCGTTGTTCACGTACAAGGTGTCTTGGTAACCATCGAACCTACAGTTGAAGATAACAGCACGGTCTCCGTTCACTCTGATAGCCACAGCTTGGTGTCCCATGGGACCAGCGGTGTTCTTGAATCCGATCCATTTTGCCATGAATCCTTCTGATTCAACCTCTGCACAATAAAATATATATAACATGAGTTATATTTATACAAATACTTGTATAACCTTTTTTTTGGTATTAATGGACTAGTGGATTAGGGTTTCGTTAGACTTACGAACTGTGCCACTAAGGGAAGTGGTGGTTCCAGGGCTGAGTTTGACACTTCTGTTGTAAGTAATGACGGTCTTTCTTGCACCATCTCCAAACATGAAGATGTTGTTCTTCTTCTTAGGGATGATTACTTGCTCTTTGTAGATACCAGCCTTGATGTGGATGATGCATCGGCCTGGGTTCTTCTCAGGACAAGCATTAACGGCTTGTTGAACCGTCTTAAACTGTCCACTTCCGTCCTTAGCCACCACAAAGGTCGCTCTGATCCTAGCAGCGCCGCCGTCACCGCCACGTCCAGCCTTAGCCATGAGCTTCCTGTCAGCACCCGAAACCCATGTTGGGGTTCCGGTCTGGTCCATGTCTTCAAGAAGACGACGAGCAGGACCATCTGGGTCGGCCACGGGAGATTCATCATCAACAGGAGGGGCTCCTTTGTTGGCGGGAGCTGCTCCTTTGTCGGAAGGAGTGAAGATTCCACCTGTAAAGTTCTTGAATTCGTCAACCTTGATGTTAAGCTTGGCCATGGCGCTAACGACAGTGTGGAAGATGTCAATAGCGTTGCTAGTGAGAATCTTGGAGCTTGCAATGCCCTCTCCAATAGTCTTTCTTAAATCGTCTTCTTCGATATCGTCAAGACAATCGGTTTGGTAATTGTAAACACCGGTTAACCATTGTTTAAGCTGATCAATTTTGCTCCCGATCTGGTTAAGATCTTCGCCCATTTCCTCAACAATGGTAGAGAGATCCTCAAGAGCGTACATGAAAACTCTCTTGCAGTACACAAGAACAGCTTTGTTGTTTGGCGAGATGCTCGAGCCCATGTTTCCTTCGGTTTTACCCGTGAAGTTAGACGATTTGGTTATTGCGTCTTGTGTAGCGAGCATGAAGGCCTTGATCAGTTTGTTTGGGTCATCGCTCTTAACCGGCTCGAGAGTTTTGACACATGAGGCTTTGTCGGAAGTCGACTGGCAAATTCCTTGACAGCTTTCATTTGTGGAGACAGATTAGTATCACCATTTTTGTTTATGTAGGCAACGACTCCTATGGCTACTCCAACTATTAAGAGGATGGAGGCCACGGAGACAACAACTTTTCCAATCATTTTTTTAGTTTTTTTCTATATTTTAGTTTTTTTTTGTTTTTCTCCCTCCGGTTTTATTTAAAGGTTAATCGGAGAGGAGGGGCTTTATTAGATAAAAGCCAAGTTGTTGAATGACTTGGGCCAGTAGATATTGTGATGGATTCTAGAGGTTTTTATAGAAGCTTTTTGGTTTCTAAAATTAGGGACGTGCATGAATTTTGCATGGTGGTGAAGGAGAGTTGTACGGTCGACGAATGGCTGACAATATTTGGTCAGAAAAGCTTTAATTAACTTCAACTAATTTTTGTTGTAATTGCTTAATTGTGAGGATTAAAATTGTTCACCGCAGTGTAAATTTGGCGTACGTCCCCTGTTTAGAAGGTGTGGTGTATTGACACAAAATAAACTAAAAAGATATATAATCATTAATTTCCGTTTTAAAAATAATGAAGAGAGATATATAACTTAATCGGTATTTGATCGGTATTCATGAATGGAAAATTTTTGATATAGAGCAAATGGCGACTTTGGCAAATATTAAAAAAAATCTCGGGTCCAATTTTTTCAAAAAAAAAAATTTATTAAAGGTTTTTAGGTTTTTTAAAATTTTGACAGAGATCCCATATTAGTTTAAAACGGGGCTGGTTGTGGACTGTGGTGATCATCGGTCTTAAACCGAAAAATCGACTGACCCAGGTCAGACCAACCAAACAAAATTTATGGGATTTTTAAAATTAAAATCAAATTACATAAAATCCTTGTAAACTTAGTTAGGAAACAGCCTGATTACACTACATATCAGTTAAGTATATATGCTCTTTTCAATTCCATTTGATTGATTAAGTACTAGCTAGTCTGCAGTATAAAATATGAATAGACCACACATATACTTCAACTAATTAAATTATAAATATTCAGAACCTTCTTCAAAACTTACTGTTATAAAATGAGCTCTAGTACTATAGTTAAACCATACCAATTCAGTTTGTCAGTTTATACTTAGACCACGTATGCACCCAAAAAACCACCATCTCGTAACGTGCTGACTACATATTTTGCATACTAAACAAAAAACAATAGAAAGAGTATATATACTACAAAGAAATCATAAAAAAAGATTATTGTATCAACAAACGTATATATAATTAGCGCGGAAATGTTATCCAACTTCGCCTGAGGAAGATGTTTGTATGCTAAACTCAAAATGAAACTAATTAGCAACAGTTAACAAATTTTGTTGTCACTGAATAATGCGGGCCGGGAATCAATTTTTTCATGCCTTGTTTTTTTTCCTTAAAGATATATCATATATGTAGCCATTTCAAAAGTTCAAGTAAAAATGTGGAACATCATCAGTGAAAAAAAAATTAACACAAAGTATAAATAAAAAGTATATACAGATAAAATAAAATACAATTCACCAAATACGTTGTTAAATTAAGTTTTTATTATTGGATATATAACCACATCTTTTCCATATCCTTTCCAATCACGAGGTCCATACATGATTATAATCCATAACATATTAATTACAAACATACATCAAAAGGAACCTTTGGTTACAAGATTCCTAAAACATCTGAAAACCCCAATCGATGCAAATTATTCATCACCATCGACGGAAGCTATACATTTTTTTTTTTTGAAGATATAGAATATTATATTGATAAATAAAATCAATAGTAATAAAAGGACAATGGTGGTGGGAGCAAGGCATCGGTATCTTGCTGGTTAAGTTTTGTCTTAATGTTGAAAGTGTTAAAGACTTTGCCCATTCCAGCGAACACATCCACTGACTCACCACTCATTCTTTTCCCAAGCCCAATCCCTCCTTCGACCACTTTGTGTAACGTCTTGTCGTAAATATCATCGAGACAAGTGGAATGGTAAGTGAAGATAGAAGTCATCTTCTTCTTACATGTGAAGTAGTTGTCAGCCATGCTCGATAAGTTTTTTCCTGCGGCTTTCCAGAAATCTGCAAAGTCTTCCAAGGCGTTGTGTAGCTGTTTTTCACAGCCGGTGATGCAAGTTGTGGCAAAGGCGTTTCCTTTGTATTTAGGTTTGATCCCTTCGAGGAACTTCAAACCCTTTTTAACGGACGTTTCAGCGGCCGTGGCTAAGTAACGGACCAAAACGGCTGGATCATTGCTTGGGACGCCTCTTAGGGTAATGCTACATAGACGTTTGTCTTGCACAACGCTGCAGATTCCATCGACGGCCTTTAGGTGTTCTGGTGTAACGGCGTCGCGTTTTTCTGGAACTATGAATGCGGTTGCGGTGAGGGAGATGCAGAGAATGAGAAAGGCGAGTTTTATTGGAGTGTTCATTTTTTTTTGTTTTTTTTTTTTTTTTTTGGACGTGGATTGGAAAGGAATAGGTAGAAAAAGGAAGATGAAAGGTTACGTATATATATATATATAAAGATTTATTATGGTTTTTTTTCTAAATTTGGATGTCTTTTTTTTTTGGTTTTGACTAATTTTCAAATACGAATGGATGATAATGAGTGAATTTTGGCGGTTTTTAATTATCTGTGGACATGCCATCATGATCCTTTTTTCGAAGATTTCTGCCACTGAGACACTAATCCTATTTTTGTTACGAATTTAGGTAACATTATAAATTTATAATATGTAATACATCTTTGAAAAGTAGATAACAAATACTTATACTACTAATATAAGAAATATAACTATGGTAACATAGACAATTATTGATGGGCTTGTTTGCAAAACAATACGTTTTGATTCTTGTTAATTTACATTACAACAGACAGATTTAAATGAAAGAATATATAAATGATGTGATTCTTGTTAATTAAGCAGTCAACAAGAATCCAAATTACGGTAACGGATTTTTCTTTGACCAAAATAATAAAAAATAAACAATACAAAGATTTCTATGCACATTAAGTTTTGGTTGGTGTGTGTATATATATGTAAACCAAAATATTCAGTAAGATGAGAAAAGCTGAGACGGCAGAGAAAGTGGTGTGGCGGCTAGCTAATGTACTCCTTCGCCTGGAGCAACTACAGCTCGAGCATTCAACAGAGGTTGAAGAGCTTTGACAACAATACTCATATTCGGCCTAAAATCCGCTTCATATTGCACACACAACGCAGCAACCGCGGCTAACTGCGTTTTCAACATCACCACACACTTGATGTTAAAGAAGAATGCATTCTAAAACGTTACCGCAATTTGATATCATGAATAAGTTTGGTTCGTTTTTTTAAAATATACCTTAGCAACAGCTTTTGGAGGGTAATCGCCACCAAGTCTTGCATCAACGCATTGTTTAACCTTGTCTTCGCTCAGTTTAGGTGTAGCCTGATACATATAAGTAACAGTTTACATAATCTTGCTACACGAGGATAATTAAAAAGATGTGTAAGATTAAGAGAAATAAGTACCCATGTGACTAAACTCTGTTGGCCTCTAGGTAATCTATGATCAACAGGCTTTCGGCCTGTAAGAAGTTCTAGTAAGACAACCCCGAAGCTGTAGACATCACTCTTGGCATTTAGTTGTCCGGTCATTGCATATCTGTAAAGAACAGGGAAGAGCATTTGTTGAGACTTGGTAGCTAGCTCATCACACAATATATGTTTTGACAAGAAACTCCCACCAAACTTACTCAGGGGCATGATAACCGAAAGTTCCAAGAACACGGGTGGAATGAAGGCGAGCTGCCATATCAGGAGCTTGATTAGAGAGATCAAAGTCAGCAATTTTGGCAACATCTTCTTCAAAGAGCAGGACATTGCTGGATTTAATGTCGCGGTGAATGATGTGAGGGTTTGCTTTTTCATGCAAATACTCAAGCCCTCTTGCAGCTCCAACTGCAATTTTCACTCGTTGATACCAAGACAAGACAGGGCCTGGCTGTGCTCCCTTCACACCTTTTCTCCCTGAGGAATCATCGTAAGATGTTAAAGTTAAGTAATCCCCACACGAACATTGGTCCTAGAAGTGGGTGTGTGGACAAGTTAGTGATTAAGCAAAACTGTACCATGAAGAATATCATGAAGAGATCCATTTTTGGCAAACTCATAAGCAAGTATCCGTGAATTCCCGTCAACACAGTAGCCAAGAAGTTGAACAAAGTTATCATGTTTCAGCCTAGAAACCATGGAAACCTGCACAAGCAGTTCAAATTTCCCAACTTCAGTTCCAAAATTCAGAAAACAAGAATAGCTTAGTAAATCCAGTAAACTAACTTATCAAACCTGGGCAAGGAACTCATTGTCAGGCTGTTTGTTAGAATCCAACTTTTTAATAGCTGCAGGCTGATCATTGTTCAAAACTCCATAATATACTCTTCCAAAGGAACCTTCACCGATGAGAGAAGTGGAACCAAAGTCATTTGTTGATTCCTTGAGTTCACTAACAGGGATAGTAGGTACTTCAATAGGCTGCACCTTCACAATTGGAGCGCCCTTTTGTGCAGTTTCAGAGGCTGCATCATTTCCTGCACACCAAAACCAAAGCTTTTTTTTTTTAATAAAGAGACCAATCTCACATGATCATAAACAGGGAAACCAAAACAAGGGGACTTGATACTGAACTGAAAGTTTTGATTTTTGCTAAGTAAGATCCAATTTTTTTTTTATATGGAAGGAAGTAAAAAAAACAGAAAGAGAAATTACACCTGGAAAGTGTTTGGCAGTGTTGTGGTGGCCACCATAATCAGCAGCTTTATGCATATCATCTTCCTCGCAACAGCCGAAACAACTCATAATAATTTCTATAAAAATCTGCAGCTATTTGGAATTGACACACATTTAAAAGAGAATTAAGTTATGTATGTGAAAACAGCACACAAGTAAAACAGCTTAAAAGCCCCCCCTAGCAGCATCTTCCAGAAACGAAATTAGCCATAAGTCAACAAGAAGTAGTAAATCATAAAATATGGCTACTACATTAACCACATTAGCAAAAACCCAAAAATCTGGTGAAATCATCACTACTAATATAGTTCAGATGATGAAATCTAGAACAGAACAACGGAAATCAAAATAATCTGAAAGAAAGAAACAAGAAAAAAAGGTTATACCTTGCGGCGATAATTCAAGTACAGAAGACGAATCAGTAAGAGTGAAAAGGAGGAAATGTGAGAGAGAGGTTATGAAGAAGAAGAAGAGAATTATGTGAAACCAGCGAAGAAGAGAACGAACAGTGAGACAAATCTTTTGAGCTCTTTAACGCAATTATAGGGGAGAGATTACATTTATAATTAAAAGAGGTGGTGGAATAAAGTAGAGAGGATTAGCTCTCCCAACTTTTGACTGGGAAGGGAGTTTCAACGCTGTCACTTTGACACCGTGTCATTACAAAACACCGTTTTAGATAATTATTATTAATGACAAGAACCTAAACCCAACGACCAGATTGCCACGTCATTTTTATTTTTATTTATAAAGTCGAATGAAATTGGAGAATAATAAAATTCCGGAATTATCGTCTGATAAAGATATAAAAAAAAGCAACGGCGTGAATTGCGCCGCCGGCCGTCTTTCATCGACCCGTTTTATCTTCCCGTTGGTGGTAGTTGGAATTATTTCAGTTTTTTTTTTTTTTTTTTTTTGATTGATAGCTACTAATTTTGCATTATAAAAAACATACAGTATATGATACGAGATATAATAATTGCAAATCATTTTTCAGTTTCTTTATAGTATTTTTCTGTTAATTATGAGAAATTACCTATAATAAATACATAAAAATTGTCTTATTACTACTATAATAGTACATTTGAAATCAGTTTTACTAACAATACATCAAATTTTGAATATTACTTAAAAGCCAGTACTTTTGTGTTTATTTATAGTTTGTGCCATTTTCTTATTAAATTTGGTTGGAAAAAAAAACAAGATTAATTTTTTCTAATTAATTTATATTAACAGAAAATAAAGTGGGTCCAAATGTTGTGGAAGGATCATTAGATGTCCACCCTTCATGTATCAAGAAGACGCCATACTCTGAAAATACTGACAAGGTTTATCAACAAGAACAGAGTCTCCATCACATATGAGCATCAAAGAATATCATCCATTGCTTTGGTTCGGAAGTGAATAATGGTGTAATTCATGTAGCAGTTATTGACGATGCATATCAATAAATTAAAATTGCAACAATAACTGCATATCAATAACTGCAACAATTAAAAAAGAGAACAAATTAATAAAGAGATTAAATATATTAACAAATTAACAAATCAACAAATTAAAATTACGTAATTAACAAATTAAAATCACATAATTCTCATAAATATAAAAGAGAACAAATTAAAAAAGAAATCCAAGTAAATATTGAAACGGCTAATCATTCATTATAAGGTTCAAGAAAGATGTTAGAATATCATTTGATTAAGTGTTGAGATAATGTAATCAGCAACAAAGAAAAAAGAACACCATGATTCGCTCTCGAACAAAATATGAACATGATTATTTGGAGTCCATATTTGGAGTCGTTGTCGTGCATGTGAACAAAATATGGGCATGATTATTTTAGTGCAATGATTATTGTCTATTTATTCGGTTCCTAATTCAATTCAGTATATATATCTCACACTGACATAGTACAACCAAATAATTTATTATCAGCGTCATTCATGGTTATGAAAAAAAAACGTGGGATAATATAAATATACTTTAAGGATGAGGATTAAGAAACGGGAATTAGATCCATTGAGATTCTAAAGCTAACCAAAGACGAGGAACACGGAAGACGTGGCGCATTGGATTCTTTCGTTATACTAGTATTTTTTTTATCATGTGACTGGTCGGTCTCTCTCTTGCACTAACAAAATTCGATTACATTATATACATTTGTTTGTTTGTTTAATATCCCACCTTATTAAATTAACACAACAAAAAGAAAATGCAGTAATTTTTATAATTAAAAAATAGTTGAAAATGGGATAGTAATAATAATAGTAAGTGGGCCAAATAGTGAGAGTGGGCCAAGAAAGCCCAGACCATAATGACGACATTGGAGACCGAAAGGTTGACCCAATGTTTTGTTTTGGTTATGAGTCAAAAAGTCAAAGGCGCGTTTACAAATACACAACACAACACAACACCACCGACACTTTCTTTGTCAACTAGTAGTAGCGATCACTGCGGTCGTTCACTAGTCGCGGAAACACCCGTTTTTTCTCTCTCTCTCTCTCTTAGCTGAGTACTGGCAGCCTCATCGTAGATCACAACACAGACAATCAAAACCCTCTCTCTCTCTAAGTCCCGTGTACCGCGAAACAGGGGATTATGGACTACCGTGAGTGAGGGGGGGGAAATTGTTTGTAGGGTAAGTTTAGTAAGTACACTGCTTCACATGGCCAAAGAGAGAGAGATAGACAAAAGTCTCAATTTTAATATTATTTTATTTAATCAGTGTAGAACTGGTCCCCACCACCACTATTTTTTTTTTGTTTTTTTTTGTTTTTCCTTACAATTAAATTTTTATGTACTAAATTGGTTCTCTCTCTCTCTCTCTCTCTCTCTCCTACGTCTTTTTGTTTGGTTTCTTCTCTCTCTCTCTCACTCTTTCTTTCTCTCCCCTAACTTTTCTNGTCCAATAGCTCCTCTTCTTGCTCTGATGAAGGGAACAACAGTGAGTTAATGGTGCGAAGTACAAGAGAAGTTGAGAAGAAAAGGAGAGCTGTTGCCATAGAAGGAGACCATAATGGTGGTGGTAAAGGTCTTACTTTGAAGCTTGGAGACAATGGTTGTGATCTTAATGGTGAAAGAGAAGGGAGTTGTGCTGCTAAGAAGACTAAATTCGGAGGAGGAGGAGCAGGAGGTGTGACTAATCGTGCTGCTTGTCAGGTGGAAAACTGTGAAGCTGATCTTAGTAGAGTTAAGGATTATCATAGACGTCATAAGGTGTGTGAGATGCATTCTAAGGCTACTAGTGCTATTGTCGGAGGTATCATGCAGCGGTTTTGTCAGCAATGTAGTAGGTATGCGTGTCTTTCTAAACCTCTAGAAACCTGATGTGATAATTAAACAATAAATAAATGAATCAACTTTGTTTCTTTCTATCTTTCAGGTTCCATGTTCTTCAGGAGTTTGATGAAGGAAAGAGAAGTTGTCGTAGACGTTTGGCTGGGCATAATAAACGTAGGAGGAAAACAAATCCTGAACCTGGCGCCAACGGCAATCCTAGTGATGATCAGTCAAGCAATTATCTCTTGATTAGTCTTTTGAAGATACTCTCCAATATGCATAGTATGGTGTTTACTCTGATACCTACCTAGATTAGTCTTTGAAGTGTTTTGTATCAGCTGCTAAATTTCTATACCTTGCAGCTACTCGATCTGACCATACCGGTGATCAAGATTTGATGTCTCATCTTCTGAAGAGCCTTGTAAGCCATGCTGGTGAACAATTAGGGAAAAACTTAGTTGAACTTCTTCTGCAAGGAGGATCTCAAGGTTCCTTAAATATTGGAAACTCGGGTTTACTTGCAATTGAGGGAGCTCCTCAAGAGGATTCAAAGCAACTTTCAGTAAACGTACCTGAAATTCCTCGGCAAGAATTGTATGCAAATGGGACAGCTACCGAGAACAGATCAGAAAAACAAGTCAAGATGAATGATTTTGATTTGAATGATATCTATATAGATTCAGATGATACAGATATTGAAAGATCTCCTCCTCCTACGAATCCAGCAACCAGTTCTCTTGATTATCCTTCGTGGATACATCAGTCTAGTCCACCTCAGACAAGTAGGAATTCAGATTCAGCATCTGACCAGTCACCGTCAAGTTCCAGTGAAGATGCTCAGGTATATATCTCTTACCTCATCCATTATTT
>NC_025688.1:29666357-29668501 GCF_000633955.1 Camelina sativa
AACACCCGTTTTTTCTCTCTCTCTCTCTCTTAGCTGAGTACTGGCAGCCTCATCGTAGATCACAACACAGACAATCAAAACCCTCTCTCTCTCTAAGTCCCGTGTACCGCGAAACAGGGGATTATGGACTACCGTGAGTGAGGGGGGGGAAATTGTTTGTAGGGTAAGTTTAGTAAGTACACTGCTTCACATGGCCAAAGAGAGAGAGATAGACAAAAGTCTCAATTTTAATATTATTTTATTTAATCAGTGTAGAACTGGTCCCCACCACCACTATTTTTTTTTTGTTTTTTTTTGTTTTTCCTTACAATTAAATTTTTATGTACTAAATTGGTTCTCTCTCTCTCTCTCTCTCTCTCTCCTACGTCTTTTTGTTTGGTTTCTTCTCTCTCTCTCTCACTCTTTCTTTCTCTCCCCTAACTTTTCTTTTCTTTTTTTTGGTGTTGTACTACTACCATACCATCACACCATTACCATACATACTCTTCTCCATCACGCCACAAACGCAGATTCACATCATCTTCTTCTTTTTCTTCTATTCTTCTTCATCGCCAGTGGCTCTTTGAAGATGTCTCTCTCCAGCTGTAGTTAGTTTCCTTTTGTATATTGTTGATTCAGTGTTGTTTGAACAGGTCAGTTACATATAAGGATTTAATTAATTTATAGGGGGGCTTATTAAGAGGTCTTTTTATGTATGGAGAAAGGTCTTTGATTTTGTTGGGTTATGGGCGTCTGTGTTCCGGTTAATTGGAATTCATGGATCTGTCACTTTGTTNTAATCGTGCTGCTTGTCAGGTGGAAAACTGTGAAGCTGATCTTAGTAGAGTTAAGGATTATCATAGACGTCATAAGGTGTGTGAGATGCATTCTAAGGCTACTAGTGCTATTGTCGGAGGTATCATGCAGCGGTTTTGTCAGCAATGTAGTAGGTATGCGTGTCTTTCTAAACCTCTAGAAACCTGATGTGATAATTAAACAATAAATAAATGAATCAACTTTGTTTCTTTCTATCTTTCAGGTTCCATGTTCTTCAGGAGTTTGATGAAGGAAAGAGAAGTTGTCGTAGACGTTTGGCTGGGCATAATAAACGTAGGAGGAAAACAAATCCTGAACCTGGCGCCAACGGCAATCCTAGTGATGATCAGTCAAGCAATTATCTCTTGATTAGTCTTTTGAAGATACTCTCCAATATGCATAGTATGGTGTTTACTCTGATACCTACCTAGATTAGTCTTTGAAGTGTTTTGTATCAGCTGCTAAATTTCTATACCTTGCAGCTACTCGATCTGACCATACCGGTGATCAAGATTTGATGTCTCATCTTCTGAAGAGCCTTGTAAGCCATGCTGGTGAACAATTAGGGAAAAACTTAGTTGAACTTCTTCTGCAAGGAGGATCTCAAGGTTCCTTAAATATTGGAAACTCGGGTTTACTTGCAATTGAGGGAGCTCCTCAAGAGGATTCAAAGCAACTTTCAGTAAACGTACCTGAAATTCCTCGGCAAGAATTGTATGCAAATGGGACAGCTACCGAGAACAGATCAGAAAAACAAGTCAAGATGAATGATTTTGATTTGAATGATATCTATATAGATTCAGATGATACAGATATTGAAAGATCTCCTCCTCCTACGAATCCAGCAACCAGTTCTCTTGATTATCCTTCGTGGATACATCAGTCTAGTCCACCTCAGACAAGTAGGAATTCAGATTCAGCATCTGACCAGTCACCGTCAAGTTCCAGTGAAGATGCTCAGGTATATATCTCTTACCTCATCCATTATTTCTGGATCTATATATATACCTGCTCCTGATAATCTGCTGTAACATTCTCTTTTTTTTTTCTTCTTCTTTTTACTCCATCTCAGATGCGCACAGGCCGGATTGTGTTCAAACTATTTGGGAAAGAACCAAACGATTTTCCTGTTGTCTTGCGTGGACAGGTACTGTTCTGCTTGAGAACTCAAGTTTCTTACTTTGTGATGTTGGAAGTTATATTGATGTGTTGATTTCACGATATTCAGATTCTTGACTGGTTATCGCATAGTCCAACTGACATGGAGAGCTACATTAGGCCTGGCTGTATCGTATTGACAATTTATCTTCGTCAAGCTGAAACTGCTTGGGAAGAAGTAAGCTTACTTT
>NC_025688.1:29673286-29689814 GCF_000633955.1 Camelina sativa
CTGAAACTGCTTGGGAAGAAGTAAGCTTACTTTATAACTTCTTTTTGTCATTTCACCTGGTCTTCTGTAAAGTTCCAGACTCCTGAAGGTGTATTCTCTTTATTTTTTTACTTGGCAGCTGTCAGACGATCTTGGTTTTAGCTTAAGGAAGCTTCTAGATCTCTCTGATGATCCCTTGTGGACAACTGGATGGATTTATGTTAGGGTTCAAAACCAACTTGCATTTGTATATAACGGTTAGTTTTGAGTATACTTTCACCTTGTGCATACTTCTCTGGATTTCTGAGTATTTATCGTCAATCCTGGGGTTGCAGGTCAGGTTGTTGTCGACACTTCCTTACCTCTTAAAAGTCATGATTATAGCCACATCATTAGCGTTAAACCGCTTGCTGTAGCTGCAACGGGAAAAGCTCAGTTTACGGTTAAAGGCATCAATCTCCGTCGACGTGGCACAAGGTTTTGTTTTCTTTAGAATTTTGGCTTTTCTTGTCTTCTTTTTCTTCTTCCTTGACGCCTAATTGTCTTTCAATCTTTTTCACAGGTTACTTTGTGCTGTAGAAGGAAAATACTTGATTCAGGAAACAGCACACGAGGAGGAGGATGATCTCAAGGAGAATAATGGGAATGTTGAGTGTGTCAACTTTTCTTGTGATATCCCTATAACTAGTGGTCGAGGATTCATGGAGGTGAGCACTTTCTGTATTTCTACTCTGGTCATTGATTCATGTTTATTCATGAGACTCATAGCTTGCTTGATGATTGTTCCAGATTGAAGACCAAGGACTCAGCAGCAGCTTCTTCCCTTTCTTAGTGGTTGAAGACGATGATGTTTGTTCTGAAATCCGTATACTTGAAACCACTTTAGAGTTCACTGGAACTGATTCTGCTAAGGAAGCTATGGACTTCATTCATGAAATCGGTTGGCTTCTTCACAGAAGTAAGCTTGGGGAATCAGATCCAAATCCAGACGTTTTCCCATTAATACGATTCCAGTGGCTAATCGAGTTCTCAGTGGATCGAGAGTGGTGTGCTGTGATCAGAAAGCTATTAAACATGTTCTTTGATGGAGCTGTTGGTGATTTTTCTTCCTCGTCGAATGCCACACTATCTGAATTGTGCCTTCTTCACAGAGCCGTGAGGAAAAACTCTAGGCCCTTGGTTGAAATGCTTTTGAGATACGTTCCAAAGCAGCAAAGGAACAGCTTGTTTAGACCCGATGCTGCTGGTCCAGCCGGTTTAACACCTCTTCATATTGCAGCCGGTAAAGACGGTTCAGAAGATGTGTTGGATGCCCTAACAGAAGACCCTGCAATGGTGACTTTTATTTTCCCTCCTTTTTTTTCGGTCATGAAATTTGGTTCTCTGAGCTAAACGCTTATCTTTTTGCATCTGTTTCAGGTGGGGATTAAAGCGTGGAAGACATCTCGAGACAGCACAGGCTTCACACCAGAAGACTATGCACGCTTACGCGGCCACTTCTCATACATCCACTTGATTCAACGCAAGATCAATAAAAAGTCAGCAACTGAAGATCACGTTGTGGTCAACATCCCTGTTTCTTTCGCAGACAGAGAGCAGAAAGAACCAAAGTCAGGTCCAGTGACTTCCGCCTTGGAGATCACACAGATTAACGAGCTTCCATGCAAGCTCTGTGACCATAAACTGGTGTATGGGACAGCACGTAGGTCTGTAGCGTACAGACCGGCTATGTTGTCGATGGTGGCGATTGCTGCTGTGTGCGTCTGCGTGGCACTTCTCTTCAAGAGTTGTCCGGAAGTACTCTATGTGTTTCAACCGTTCAGGTGGGAGTTATTGGACTATGGAACAAGCTAAGTCTACTTTGAAGAATATAAATATTACTTATATAAACCCATAAAGGCGTGATTTCTATATGTTGTAACTATATGAGTATAATAAGATATATAGANTATTTTCCCTCCTTTTTTTTCGGTCATGAAATTTGGT
Source organism: Camelina sativa (assembly GCF_000633955.1). Classification (NCBI taxonomy): domain Eukaryota; kingdom Viridiplantae; phylum Streptophyta; class Magnoliopsida; order Brassicales; family Brassicaceae; genus Camelina; species Camelina sativa. The sequence goes on from NC_025688.1 coordinate 29,675,252, forward strand.
TCTCTGAGCTAAACGCTTATCTTTTTGCATCTGTTTCAGGTGGGGATTAAAGCGTGGAAGACATCTCGAGACAGCACAGGCTTCACACCAGAAGACTATGCACGCTTACGCGGCCACTTCTCATACATCCACTTGATTCAACGCAAGATCAATAAAAAGTCAGCAACTGAAGATCACGTTGTGGTCAACATCCCTGTTTCTTTCGCAGACAGAGAGCAGAAAGAACCAAAGTCAGGTCCAGTGACTTCCGCCTTGGAGATCACACAGATTAACCAGCTTCCATGCAAGCTCTGTGACCATAAACTGGTGTATGGGACAGCACGTAGGTCTGTAGCGTACAGACCGGCTATGTTGTCGATGGTGGCGATTGCTGCTGTGTGCGTCTGCGTGGCACTTCTCTTCAAGAGTTGTCCGGAAGTACTCTATGTGTTTCAACCGTTCAGGTGGGAGTTATTGGACTATGGAACAAGCTAAGTCTACTTTGAAGAATATAAATATTACTTATATAAACCCATAAAGGCGTGATTTCTATATGTTGTAACTATATGAGTATAATAAGATATATAGACATGTAGAAGATTGTTGTTGTTGTTGTGTGTAAAAGCCTCTCCTTTCTCTCTCGAACTTGAGAATCCTCTCTCTGATTAGTATATTTTTTGTTTGACAGAATAATTTGTTTCTTCTTGTAATTTAACAATGGAGACGTTCTTGTTCTAGCCTTCTCTCTTTGTTTCCGCTTTTTTTTGGTTTAACAGAACATTCTGCTAAGAAACTTGGATCCACACTTTTGAAGCTTTCGGTGCATAATAACGTACTTCACAAATTCATTTATGACTTGGGAGCCCATTCCAACGCTTTCATGACTTCTTCATTGTCTGGTACATCTAATGCAATGCAGAGCAGAAGCTCTAAAGCTGGAATCCGAATCTCACAACCAAGGTAACATAGGTCAACAAGTTTCCTTGCTCCTCCAGCTTCTACTACTGCTTTTGAATGATCTTTGTGCAAGTAATTACACGGGGTAACGAATTTAGTGACTGCTACAACTGCTTCTTTTAAAACCTTGGAATCTTGATGGCCAAGGAGCTTCACTAATTTCTCAACCATTAGTGTATCAGACGCTCGAAATGCTCGTGCAAGGCTCCCAATTAATCTGATGTATGGTATAAGTAGAACCGTATCTCCATTTTCTTCAATGAGTTTATGAATCTGATTAACGATGGCCTTGAAAACGAGAGATTTGAAGTTAAAAGCTGAACGTCTCAAGCCATAGTTTTGCTCTGCCACAGCAGTGATCTCTAGTAATATCATCACAGAGTTGTATTTAACTTCTCTGTCTTCTATCTGAATCAAATCTGCAAAACGCAAGAACCTTTTTGAATCGGTGATGCTTTTGCAGATAGTAGAATTTCCTTTGGCCAGCTCACTCAGAGCTTTTGCTGCCATTGCCTTCACGTGCGAGGAGCCTTCCAGCTCCGGAGTCTTCCCAGCCACCAAAAGGCTTAACAGGAGCTGAATCACGTCGTATTGTGCAAAAACGTTTTGGCTCTCGGGGAAGCTCTCAACCAACACTGATATGGTACAAGCCACCTCTGCTTGAGCCCTCATCGACCCGTGTTTCAGAATCTTAACGAATACGGAACACAATCCATTCCGGATCATGATCTCTGCGTATCTAGGGTTCTCACTGGCCAGTGTTCTCATCGACGTAGCTGCTTCACAGGACTCATCAGTTGTTCCCGTGTAGAGAATCGCCATAAGTTCGTAGACCATGAACAGGATTGGGTCGTTCATGGCGGATGCTGGGAGACCAAGCAACTCTCGTTCACCATCTTCCGGAGGAGTGGAGACTTTGAGAAGCCACAAGACATCACTGATGGATCTTTCAAGCCCAGTCAGCATCTCTGGGAAAGTGGAAACGCGGACGATTAACAAGACACGATTCCTTAGTTTTGGCGTGCACTTGTTGAACAAAGAGAGAGACTTGTGAAGCACAGTCTCTGCTTTCGAGATGACGTAGTGGGTCGGAAATTCGCAGAGGTTGGAGCTAGCGTTAAACGTCTTCTCAAGCAGTTCTAAGAGCTTCTGTACCTTGATCTTGACCTCGTCGCACTCCTTCTTGAAGATGGTTGCTTCGTCCGCTGCTTTGATCACTTGAACTCCTAGATCATTCGCGGAGATAAGGATAGGCTCCACTATCTCCGACATGGATAAGAAATTGAGTGAGAACAAAGAATGTGTTGGATATAAGTTTTATCTTTCAAGAACAGAGAAGAAATTAAGATGTCTTTCTTTCCTCTGGCTCAAGTAAAATATCTCTTTCTGATGAGGTAGAAGAAACCAAGAAACTTCTTGTCCCTTCCTATTTGTTTAATTGTTTTACACCATTCAAAGATTCAACGGTCAATGATTATCTTGTTTAAAATTAGAAGGATCACCAGATGACAAACAATATCAGAAACAAAGAGTACATTACATGATAATAATAATTTAAAGAACACAAACCAGACTGAGACTGAAAACCACAAACGATTTCAGAGTTTCAAACAAGATAAAACGTAGTTTAAACGATAAGCAGACTGTCTTAAGTCTTGTCTGCCTTAAGAGGCTTAACAACCTCCCAGGTAAAGTCAGGATCTTCCCTACCAAAGTGTCCGTATGCTGCAGTCTTCAAGAACCTCCCATTGCCACCTCTCGTGAGGTCAAGGTTAATGGTCATCATGCCTGGCCTGAAATCGAAGTTCTCCTTCACAATCTTGAGAATCTCCTTGTCTGGAATCTTGCCAGTTCCATATGTATCAACAAATACAGACAATGGCTCGGGGACACCAATGGCGTAAGAGACCTGAACAAGCGCCCTGCGTGCTAGGTCGCTGGCTACAATGCTCTTGGCTGCCTGTCTAGCTATGTAAGCACCGCTTCTATCCACTTTCGATGGGTCTTTCCCCGAGAATGCACCACCACCGTGAGCTCCCCAACCACCGTAAGTGTCAATGATGATCTTGCGTCCAGTAAGACCAGCGTCCCCGTGTGGCCCACCAATGACAAATCTGCCAGATGGGTTAAGGTGAAAGATGGTTTTCTCGTCGAGGTACTTCTCGGGAATCACAGGCTTGATGACATGCTCCTTGAGGTCACGGGCGATCTCATCGTTGGTGACAGTCTCATCGTGTTGGGTAGAGATAAGAACAGTGTGAACACGGACAGGGACCATAGCGCCGTTCTCATTGTAGTACTCAACAGTGACTTGAGTCTTCCCATCAGGTCTAACCCAAGGGCAATTACCGTTCTTCCTGACCTCAGTGAGACGAGCACCGAGCTTGGTGGCCAAAACATGACTCAAAGGCATAAGCTCAGGAGTCTCATCAGTGGCGTACCCAAACATGTGACCTTGATCACCAGCACCAATCTCTTCAGGGCGTTTGGTGAAGTGACCATGAACACCCTGAGCAATGTCAGGGCTTTGCTCCTCAATGTTGACAAGAACTTTGCAGTTGTCAGCATCAAGACCAACATCGGCGGAGACGAAACCAATGGCACGGCAAGTGTCACGGACGATCTTCTCGTAGTCAACTTTAGCCTTAGTGGTGATCTCTCCAAAAACCATGACCATGTTGGTTTTGGTACAAGTCTCACATGCAACTTTGCTCTCAGGGTCTTGCTCGAGGCAAGCGTCAAGGACTGCATCTGAAACCTGGTCGCAGAGTTTGTCTGGGTGTCCCTCGTTCACAGACTCGGATGTAAATAGAAACGATTCCATAGCTTACAAGCCTGCCACCACAAAGATCATCATCACAAGAATGATTCAAAAACAATCCAATTTACGCACTTTATAATACTTCCAATTAAAAAAATAATCGAACTACTAAATCAAAAAGAGGAGTCGTAACTAGTAAAATTTTGCATTGAAAAAACGAATCAAGGAATTAAAAAAAAAAAAAAAACCTAATTTTTGCATTAGATTAGATTTAACAGAGAATCTATCTATTGGAAAAAGTGTAAATTAACGTCTAGTGGAAAGGTACAGTAGAATAATAAAATTTAGAGTGTAAGCCTTAAGAAAAAATCAAAGATCAGTGACTTCAAAGTGGAAACAGAGACCAAAAAAATCTAAAAACGAAGAGAGAGAGAGATCAAAGTATAAAACACAGATCTGGATAAAAAAAAAAGGGTGAGAAAGAGAGAAGAAGACCTATGGGGAGAGAGAGAGGAAGAGCAAATCTGGGAAGCAGCCGACACACAGAGCAAGAAGCAGAAGCAGAAGCACAAAGCACAGGACAGACACAACCCTTTGACGCCACTGCACGTCTTCCTTTTATACAACCCTTTTTTTTCTCTCTCTTTGGTTTTTTTTTACCTTAAGTGTAACTGGTTACTGGCTGAATCGGTCGGATGGATATTTTCTAGTGGAATTCTATTTCCATTTTAATTATCCAAACCAAAATCATGTACTTTGTGTATTAGTTAATTTAATTTAATTTTATTGTAATTCGTTGAATAATTTCTAAATCATAGTTTTAATTCTTCGTGTAATTCATTTTTTTTTTTAAATAATAAAAAGCTCCAAAAGAAGCAGATTGTTATTGGTTGGATTTGTGAATCTACTGAAATTACTTATGCTTCTGGTGAATCCCAGTCGTTGGATGCAACAACTCAACGGTTGAGATCTGCGGTAGTTGGTGATAGAGAATGACATTTACCAATTCCTTCTTATTTGCATCTCTTTTTTTTTTTGGGGACTACCGGTGCGGTCAATCACCAACCCCCCAGCCGGTTTTTTCAGCTTGACGGCATAGAATGATTAACCCATGAGTCAGCACGTCACACCAATAAACAAAATAAGTACTAGTATCTTTTTCGCCTAACCACCAACCAAACCGTATCCTAAACCGAATATGTTGTGAATAACCCGGGAATTTGACATTGAACCATGTCGTTGTGACATACAGGGCATACGGTTGGTGTGATTACTTTGATTAGTGGGGTTTTTAGCTCACCAGTCACCACATAATCATGACTTAATTCAAGTCTCAATTTATAGCTCACCGTTTTTATAGATCCAAAAATTATGATATTTTTCTTTAATGTAGCAAGTATAACAAGATTAAGGCTTCAATTGACCAAAATTTAGGAAAAGAACGAGAAGGAATATCACATTCCTCTCTATTCCACAACTTTTTTACCATTTAAAAGTAATATTTTTTCTCCTACATTCATCTATATTCTTAAAAAAATAAGGAACAATAGAACAAAAATGTTCCTCCTCAAAATTGATGTGGAACAAAAAAAAACAAATATTCAAACTCGTTTTTTATTTTAAAATAAATAAAAAAATATGTTTATTAATAAAATTTCAATTTTGTAATATAAAAACTTTCATATTTTCACAATATATTGACAAAAAAAATATTTTTGATAGGAATTTTATGCTAAACTAATCTTAAGGCTCTATTTGAAAAATTTATTATATATACATTAGAATAATATTAGTATTACAATTGAAATTAAATTTATTTAATATTTAATATATTTTAAAAATATTTTTATTGTTTGTTTACCAATTACTATTTTGTTTATTCTCTGCAGATTTTCATTTTATTCCTCAAAAACTGTTTATTCCATTCCGCATTATTCTTTTTATTCTTTTTCTTTTTTGTTCTTCTAATGGTTACCATTCCGCATTGTTCTTTTTATTACTTTTCTTGAACCGATCCAAATCCAATACATAAAATGTAACAAGATACATAACCTTGGCATTACATCAAAAGACACAACACTTCTAAGTTTATGATCCTTAGACTGGGTTCACATGTGCAAAATCATTTCCTACTACCACCTCGTTTCTAACTTATATTTCCCGCAAAAGGCCATCATTTGTCCATCTTCCTGAGAGAGCAAAAGACAAAAGGATTTCTGTTACTAGATAAAGAGTTTTGCACTTCCTCTTCGCCAAGCACCGCGAAGTGGCAATCCACCAGGAGAGTTCTGGCTCCTTTTGGGGTTCTCGTTCTTTGATTCTGGTTCAGGCTCCGGGTTAGAATTCCTAATATCTAGTACTGCTGCCATTGATTTCTCGCCTAGACGTGTTCTCAGAAACTTCGAAGTTTTCTTACGTTGGTTGTCTGTGTTACCTCCTAATCCCACCCCAGCAGATGAAGAATTCACTTTTGTTTTGCCTTTATCTGGGCGGTATGCATCCTTGTCTTTGTCTTCATCCTGAGACTTGTCAGATAATTGCAACTTCCTCATTGTATCCACAAACCTATCTCCCTTGGAGTCACTGCTACTTTCAACCTTCACAGCTTTCCCTTTATTTCCTCCTCTCAAACACGCATTGTGGGTATCAATGAGTTCCTTCTGCCTCTGAGGGTCAGGGCATAATCTAGCCAAGTCTACAACTAAGTAAGACAAACCATAACCATTCACATATTCCAAGTAAGTTCTTGCATCGATGGTACCATGACGATACTTTCCTGATGTATCCTTGAAGGCCATGAATAACTCTTCGTCGTGTCCAAGGCTGGCACGTATTTTTTCAACCAAACTTTTATTGTCAGGCTGTACATCAGAAGAAACACCTTGTGCTACTAGGATGTTCGCTGCATTTCCATTGGTGGATGGTGACCTGCGATTCTGCGCAGCGGAAATTGGAGAATTGGAATGAGAATGCTGCTCCAGTGACCTTGTATTAGACATTTTAGGGGTTGAAGACAAGTGATGGTTATTCCTTTTTGCATTGCCAGAACTCGGCGAAGAACCAGATGAGCAGCCACCAACTGTGGTATGTTCATTACGAGCATCCTGTGGAATTGCAGAAGCAAGTGTTCTAGTCATTTCAACTCTTCCATGGTTCCTAGAATGGGACTGAGCAGAAGCACCAGAAGATTGTACACTGCTTGTAATCGATGCTTGTGTCGGGCGTCGATTTAACGCTGGCCAAGCTCGAGAAGAACCAGAAGTTGCACTTCTATTTGTTTGATGTCTTAGACGAGTAGTCATGGTGTTACCAAGTAAACTCTCTGAGTTCTGTCCAAACCTTGTTGGGCCTCGGTTTGCTTGCACAGAGAGTGGAGGAAAAGAATATTCTCCAAGACGTGAACCTCCAGAGCTCCCCACATGTTGAAGATGAGTACTACCTTCGTTAATGGCATAAGATGCTTGAGATTCCAGAGCTGCAAAACTAGGCTCGCGATAGGATGATCGGCGTCTTCGACGGTGACTGTTTTGGTATTGGAAACTGGATTGTATCTGAAACAGAACCATATATTAAAACAATCAAGCAAACCAAAAGATAGAAAACAGAAAGAACTTAGCAAAAGTTGTAGTCTGAAAATGATACATGCCTGTAGTGCTGTGCTTTGTTGAGACCGAGACATTCTACTACCTCCATGATCAATAGAATTATGCCTCTACAAACAAATGCAAGTGATCCTTTAAGCATCGTTGTGTGTCAACATAGAGAAAAGCATAACAAACAGTGATAATAAAAGAAAAGTTGTTTACTTTCAACTCAGCTTCGAATTGGAAAACCACGAACTTCTTAGCAAGGCAGGTTTCGTCTTCACATAGGAAATGGTCAGTTCGGAAATGAACCTGTAGCAAAAACAAGTGAGGAACATAAACCGTCAAGGAGTCAGAACCCAATGCAGCAACAACATAACATAAGATAACATCCATACCTCCAAATTATCATAGTTGCCATAATATTCATATTGTCCCGGCTTCAGCCTGCATAGCCAAATTGAAGCAAATGAAATCATTTCGAGGTCAATTAAATTCATAACTCTCGCAAATACAAATTTCATTTACCTTTGGCATATATGACAAGTGTAGTGCTCTCTAGACATATGAGTGTACAGCTCATTATCACCATAGAATGGACGCTTACAGAACTCACACATAGGATGACCAGTGAAACCTCCTCTTTCACTCTCATTACCATCCACTTCCGAGTCACCACTACTTATATGCTGATTCAGCTGTGCCTTAGTAAACAACTTCTGCTCACAAATGAATACCTGTCAAAACAAAAAGCATTAAACTTTATCATGAGAAATCGTTAAGCAGAGAGATATCTTTACACCTAATAAGAGGTTTTTTAATTTCAGGATCCTGACCTTACGACCTACAAGACATAAACTGCACATATGCAACTTGTGCTGATGGTTCAAATGATCTTTCAACTGCTCAACGCTCTTAAACCGCAGACGATGTTTAGGTCCTTTCTTTGGTTGGACCTTCTTTGTCTCGTCACAGGAAGTACAAGAGAGTCTGCACATTGCCTTAACCTTGATGTACTGATTCAAGTCATCAAAGAAAACTTTGGTTTCTTCATGATACCAGAAAGATCCTACACGACCTTCCTTTGGTACTGATGGAAACGTAGTCGAGAAATCACTAATCGTCTTGGTATAATCATCACCCAAAGCCTGGCAAAAAATGTGACCCCAAGAGATTCCAAGCAGCAAAGTTACAAACTTTTAGTGACAGATTTAAAAAAAGGGAGAAAAGAAAAAAAAAAAAAAAACTAACCTTTGTAACGAAGACGATGGGGCATTCGGTTTTGCAGATACAACAGCGAGTATCACTGAAAATGAAGCGAAGACGAACGACGCAAGTTGAGCAAACCTCTCTGTGACCACAAGATCCGTAAGCAACCCATTCGAGACTCTCCGCGCAAACGGCGCAACTATCATCCATGAATTTGAATACACTCACTCTCACTACTCTACACCTGTGTTTTTGTTTTGGTCTCCTTTCCTTTGATGAAATCACCGCTGTGACTGTGAGAAACCCAGAAAACACCACCAGGGAGAGAGAGAGAGAGATTGCTGAGAAAAAAAAAAGTAAATAAAGAGACTAAAGACAAACACATGTCGTATAAATACATATTACTATTAAGAAGAGAACAACAGCTTGGGGTTGTAGCTCAAATGGTAGAGCGCTCGCTTTGCATGCGAGAGGCACGGGGTTCGATCCCCCGCAGCTCCAAATTCTTTTTTAAAAAACCACGACTTTCTCAGGCCCAATAGATAATTCAACCTAAGCCCAAATTTGCTTAATGTAAGACCCATTTACGTTTTTTTCAGAAGAAGGGTAAATAGGTAATTTAAAAAGCGAACTCCTCCAAAAAAAAAAAACCCTAGTTTCTCACACCCTTTATTTCATTTCACCACATACAAAGCATTAGAAACTTTTCTTCCGCCGTTTGGCTAAAAAAGCGAGAGAAGCAAAAAGAAAGATGCAGATCTTCGTGAAAACCCTAACGGGGAAGACGATCACACTCGAGGTGGAGTCATCTGACACCATCGACAATGTGAAGGCGAAGATCCAAGACAAGGAAGGAATCCCACCGGACCAGCAGCGATTGATTTTCGCCGGAAAGCAGCTCGAGGACGGAAGAACCTTAGCGGACTACAACATCCAGAAGGAATCAACGCTTCACCTTGTCCTTCGTCTACGTGGTGGTGCCAAGAAGAGGAAGAAGAAGACCTACACCAAACCTAAGAAGATCAAGCACAAGCACAGGAAGGTCAAGCTCGCTGTTCTCCAGTTCTACAAGGTTGATGGCTCTGGCAAGGTTCAGCGTCTGAGGAAGGAGTGCCCTAACGCTACCTGTGGTGCTGGGACTTTCATGGCTAGCCATTTCGACCGTCACTACTGTGGTAAGTGTGGTCTCACTTACGTTTACCAGAAAGAAGGAGCTCAGGAATGAATTTGAATTTATCATCTCTCTCTCTCTCTCTCTCTCTCTTATTCCTATCTTTTGAATTCGATACTGCTTTTTTTATTTTATTTTGGAACTGTGTTTTTTTTTGTTGTTATGGATCTTATGTTGAACATCTTTGGTTCTGAATTTCATATCTAGGTCTTTTGTTATGGATATTATGCTCTCTCTCTCTCTCTCTCTAATTCTGTACTGTTATTCAAATTGCTTTCAAATCTTATTCCGTGATTGATCATACAATCAAATCTTCAGATTACAGATATTGCTGTGTTTGGTTTTATGAATAGATTAGGATTATATGATTTTACAAAAGCATTTGGGAATAGATAGGTGAAGCATGAGTTCTTGGCTATTACGATTGCTGCATAAGCTCCATAGCAAGGGATGTGAATAATTGCCATACACAAGTACCTGAGATTATGTTTTTGATGTTAGTTTATTTGTACAGTTCACAAACTTTGAAACGTTTATAAGATAACTTGATTAGATAAGATTGTGGAAGGTGAATACCATATTGGAGCCCATGGTCTATCGAGCTCGAGGAATGGATATGGCCACCTGAGAATAATAGATTGTTTACATTATGTATCTTATAAATTGCTTTGCTTTGTTTAGATTAAGATTGGTTGCGATAAATGTGGTTATAGTTCAATGCTTACCAAGTGAAGCCACATGCGTGGATTATCCATTGCAAAACAACGTAGAGACAACTCCATAGAACGAAATATCCAATTCTAAACCAAGGGAAGGGCTGAAACCAGAACAAAACGATTATGACAGGCTCTTTTCTTAATATCGCTCGTTGAATTGGTTAATGTTAGCCTTGCTTACAAGGCTATTGAGAACTGTTTCAAGCAGGAGAAAGCCTGCATTTGCCGTGTGCATGCAAATCATCAACTGGTCAAGCATACATACATCTGATTAGTTGTTTGGTGCTTTAGTAGTCGACTTTTTAATCAGAGGCTGAAATGCTCTTACTGTGTTTAACCCGAAGTGAGCATTTGAGAGGTTAGGAACTATAACTAGCCAAAACACAATGTCCGTCATCACTACAGCCCCTGCACATGTCTGCAACACAAACAAGACGCATGAATTATTTCGTATGAATGTTGTATAATGCAAAATCTTAAACACAGCACTAACCTGAAAAATTGTCTGCATGAAATAACCATAAACCCCTAATCTTTGCCTGAATTCAACTCCGACCTTTTCTACAACCGCATCTTCACCAGTTTCCAGTGTTAGCTCCTTATTAGAATATATCAAGCAACCATATACCGAAGCTACAATACCCATCTGCAGAAAAACTTATGAGCTGCCTTAAGCAAAAGTCCGGATTTATATATGTAACACTCTCTTATTCAGAAAGTGTTAAGCTGTTACGACGTACCGCAAAGTAGATGATCACAAGCATGAAAGTCCATCTGTCACAAAACCAAGTAACATTAGTCAACGAATGAACAACAATCAGACTTTTGGGTTATAACACTAAAAGAAGAAGTTTCACTCTGTGTAGTAGACGAAGATGCTTGCGTCCCACTTGATGACGTCCCAAGCCAGTAAAGCAGCCATGGAGAGAAAAGAGGTGGAACGAGTGAAGAGAAGCCATCCTGGATGCAACCTTCTCCAGCAACTGGTCCACAACCGAGCCGAACCAAGCCCCTTCGATCTATGCAGTAGTAAAAAGCTATAGTAGGCCGTATCATCAATTCCTAAGCAGCCTCGTTCTCTTCGCAATAGAAACCACAAGGACGCCACGATCGCAGCTGCGACTATCGCAAAGCAGATAAAGTCATACCAGTAAACGATCAGTGCCATGATTTGCTAATTATTATAGAAGGAAATTAGTAGGTTAGTCTCTTTGGAAGAGTAATATTGTTTATGCATGGAGTGGAGTTTTTGGCAGGTGGGCTTCTTTTTTGAAGCGAAACGACCAGCTGTTGTGATCGTTTGTTACTCGTGTTAATTGACAATTAGATAAAAATAAGGACGCATGAGCATATTCATGATTTTATATATATATAAAGCAAAATCCAAAAAAGAAAACAAGGCTAAAACTATGTAAAATGTATTGTTTTCACTTGATTTATCAAAAATTACTATCTTAATTACATAACTAATTGCTTATTGTATATTTTCTTCATCTTTTTATAAATGCTTATATATATACCACATTTTCTCAATAATGCAAAACTCACCATTTTTATTCATTAAAGCAGCTTTAACTTTTAATTATGGCTTAACAACACTATAACCACCATCGACCGCAAAATTCTGACCGCTTACGTAAGCCGAATCATCAGAAGCCAAAAACAGAGCAACTTGTGCAACGTGGCTAGCTTTAAGCACCACGCCCTTGAGAATCCCCTTGTTTTCAAAATACTCCTCCACCTGCCTCGCCATCTCCTCGTCGTGGCTAGTCATCGGCGTGGCCACCGCGTACGGTGCAACTCCATTTACTCTAATCCCGTACTTCCCCAAATCTCCACATGCTGATCTAATCAGGCCGAGAAGCGCGTGTTTAGAAGCAGTGTACCCGTGAGGTCCCAAACCACCTATCTCCGACGTTATGCTGGTCGTACATACGATTGAACCACGCGTGCCTTTATCCACCATGGCTCGTGCCGCATGTTTGATAAACGCAGCAGCGCCACGAACGTTGACCGCCATTGTGAGGTCAAACCGTTCGATGTCAAAGTCGAGGAAGCTTTCCAGCGGTTCCAATATGCCGGCGTTACTAAACAGAACGTCTAACTTTCCGTGTTTTTCGACGGTGAAGTTGACGGCGTTCTCCACCTCCGCTTCGTTTGTAACATCGCAACGGTAAAAAGTTGCTTTGTCTTTGCCGATTGAAACGACTACGTTTTGACCTAGCTCTTCTTGTACATCAACGATTACCACTTTAGCACCGTGGTCCGTGAACAGCCTAGCCGCTTCGGCTCCAATCCCGCTAGCTCCACCTGTTATAATTACGATCTTACCATCCAATCTTCTGCATGGATAAGCAAATGAATTAATCAACAACATTGTACGTATGCAAATATTCACAATCCCGTGTATACGTAGATGAAGCACACTTGCCTGAGTCCCGACATTGTTGGGGATAACAAAAGATTTATATAAGACGCGCGGTAATATAATGTCGAGCCGAGTATATATATGTGATTTATAACCAAGAGTTGCATTACACAGTTCATTGCTTGTCACCTCTTTGCTCAATATTTTATTTTCTTTTGTGGTCGATAACTTGAACACATTTTATAACAGCGTGGTGACATTTGTGGAAACTACAAACCGACCACCTGGCTCGTTGTCCTACTTAATACTTAAAACTATAAACTCCATTCACCCGCATTAATATACTATAACCTCGCTCCTCACATCGCTCTTTCACTTCGAGTGATGTTAAGTAAGAAACTACGTACAGAAAACCTATTTCACTGTTTTTTTTGTTTTGAATATAATGTTAAATTAGATTCAAGAAAAATAAAACGTTTTTACAATGCAAATGCAATGTCGTTTGTTTACAAAACCGTTTCTAAAATATGGTTGCTAATCTTAATAGAGACGTGCGGCGAACCATGTTGAATTAATCTAAAGAATTTGCAACTCATTAATCTGAAGAATTTAATTATATTTCATGCATTATTCTTATTTCTCCAGTTATATGAGTCAGAAGTCTTTTTACTCTGTATCCGATTAACCAGAGACAGCATACTTTGTGTGTGATTACTACATAAACACAGATCAACAGAAACGAACACAAACACTCTAAATAAGATATGCAAGACTTATACTAACATCAAAGAAGACATTGTTGTGGGTTGCATATTAATATGATAATTAGGTCCGATAGCTTCAAACCTCTTGAACATATATGTATAGCAGTTTCTATATTAAAATCCACGGAGCTGTATAATTAATTGAATTATATGTAGTGGTGGTCAGAATTAAGATTGAGGATTAAATGATAACAGAGAGGTAAAAAGATCGTCACGGGACCCACATAATCTTTCAAACTTTACCGTTTAGATTATTATTAGATTAATCACCGTCCGATCTCTCAACCTGATAAAATTAAATGGTCCAGATCTCTCGACCGTTCTTTCCATATTTTTCCAAATAAGAAAATACATAACCGTCGAGTTAAAAAGGAAACTTTTTTATAAGCTCTGCGAATTTCATGAGAAAATGCATTCTTTTCTAATTGTGTCTTAATTTTCACAAAGAGGCTCGCCGGTCATCTATCTCTGCGATATAAGAGAGAAAGAGCCGTTTAACATTATTAACCGAAGAAGCCGAAAAGCTCTTGGGCGAATTAAAAAAAAAAAAAAAAGATGGCGTTTTCGAAACAGTCTCGCTTCTTCTTCTTCTTCTTCTTCTAGGTATACCTTTAAGCTTCTTCTCTCTTTATTGCTGCTCCTACTTTGTTCTGCGGTTGTTGATTATAATTAACTCTTAAAAAGGTTCAAATTTTGTAGTTATGGGAATATAGAGAAGCAAAAAAACAGAGTTTGCCAGCAGTGTACAAGTACTACAGAACTGAGATTCTCTATTTGGGTGGAGAATCACGCTACTACCATCATCATCGTTGGCGAGACCAGATTCCTCAGGTTGTTTCTTCTTCTCTTGTTTTCTTTCTCCTTGGTTTATTTTTATCTTTTGGGGGAAAGCAAATTTCGATAGGAGTTAAAAGGAGGTTGTGAATTTTGATAGCAGAGTCTTCCCGTTTCTTTTGATACCGCTTTTGTTTATACGTACCCTGAAATCTAAAGGAGCTTGCTAGGTTGTGAATTTGGATGGTAAATCACTATAGCAGAGTCTTCTTGTTTTTTT
>NC_025688.1:29690150-29703219 GCF_000633955.1 Camelina sativa
TTTTTTTTTTTTTTTTTTTTTTGATACCGCTTTGTGTTATTATATGTTGTAGTCCCTGAAAGAATGAAGTTTGTTGGATGTGCTGAAAGAGGCCGAGTTATTGCATGCTTGTACACAACCAAAACGTTTAGCTTGTGTCTTTGTTTGATCTTACATGGCTTCTCTGCTTTTGATTCTTCTCCACTTTTGTGCCTTTTCAGGGAACCAAGCTTATAGATGAATTTCCTGATAATCACAGATCTTGATAAAATGCATTTTTTGTATATCCGTGACTCTGCTTTCAAGTCAAGAGAGTTCTAGAGTAAGTTCATCTTTCAATTAAAACCTCTGTGCTTTTGTTTGTCTTCTTCATATATTGTTTCTTTGGAATGATTGATTTTTGAGACTTCTTCTTTATTTCCTCTGCCTGTTCCAGATTCTTGCCACTATATCACTACTTGGGGGAAGATTTTGATCATGAAGCCAGACACAAGGATAGTATCCAACTCCATCTGCCTATGGGATCTCAGTAAGTAACATTTTGCATCATCGTAATCTTCATATAATCTTTCACCAGCTCAATCTAACTATTGTTTATATATATGTTTGTTCTTTCTTCTCTCACAAAGCTTAAGTTTTTATTTCTTTCATTTGACAGAACTCGATCTATTGGAACCTCGAGCACTTGTGATATAGTTTTGGTAGCTCAAATCATCACATAGTTCAAAACAAAGACCTGCAAAAAGCTCTTGATTCGACAATCTAATTGGTGCCACTAACTCAAGAGGTGAGCTTTGTTATCTATCTCTATTTCACTGAGTTTATTATATTTTTGGGGAAATAGGGAAACTTAAATTTTAGGCTTCATAAGAGCTTGTTTATCGGTAGTATATTAGGGGTTGTTAGTGGGGTTTTAAGTATTTTTTGGAGAAAAGATAAATCAGAAAGAAATAAAAAACTGAAGAGATCCTCTTATATAGTAGACTCTCTTCGGGTGTAAGAGACGCTATGTGTCTTTCTTTGGTTGAACGAGAGAATAATAGAGAAGGCAAAAAAAAAAAATTGTGTCGCGATTAATTTTTTTGGTTTCTCTCTTTCTCTCTTTCTCTCTGTTGTGTCGCGATCAAATTCCCGATCCGACAAAGGAAGTTCTGCATGAATCGGAGGTTAAAGAATCAGTGGATTGTTGGGTCGGAGGCGAATTGAAGCAGAAGGTGATTATATAAAGGGATTAGGGTTCTTGAGAACCATAGATTGATCTTTTTTTGTTTGTGTTGTTCTTTCCCTTGTTTAAATTGATTAATAATTCTCCCAAGATTTCGTTTGATCCGTCTTGTTTGTTTCGTTCTCGAATAGGATTGATATGATTCTGCGTTCTATTTTCTTGTTTGTTTATGGTTTCGATATCTGATCTTGAATGAATCCCTTTAAAATTTAGTGATCATCTCATACAGGATTCAACTTGAATTTGTTAGGGTTTTTGAGAAATTTTGATCTCGATGGGGAATAGTTTTTTAAAGTTCTTTTGTTCCAATTGATCATGTAAATGACCTATTAGGATCATAGATCATATATGTTCTATTTGGTAATCTTGTTAAGTCATGCTCTGTACTTGATTATTTATCTTTGATAAAGAGACTAGACTTTGTTCTTGATCTATGATAGTTATGTTCTGGATTGTGTATCGTTGATGTCTAAACTTGGTTTGCTTGATTATTTAATTGCAGAGAGAGAGAGAAAGAATCGAGCAGAGCTTAATTAAGAGCAGTTTCGTAGTTCCAAGTAACCAAGTTTACATGGTTGAACTAGACATTCACATTCCATCAACATACGATCCATTCGCAGAGGCTAAAGACTCAGATGCACCGGGAGCAAAAGAGAACATTCACATCCGAATCCAGCAGAGGAATGGGAAATAGAGCTTGACGACTCTTCAAGGGCTTAAGAAAGAGTACAGCTACGAGAGGATACTCAAGGATCTCAAGAAAGATTTCTGCTGCAACGGGAACGTTGTGCAGGACAAGGAGCTAGGCAAGATCATCCAGCTTCAAGGTGATCAAAGGAAGAAAGTGTCTCAGTTCTTGGTCCAGACTGGGATTGCTAAGAAGGATCACATCAATTGGTGTCTTGTGTGAACATTATCATTAGGAGGCGTGTTTAAGGGGAGATTTTCTTGGTTTTGGCTTTTTTAAAGGTGTTGGATAATTTGATATTTGGCAATGACAAGTACTTTGATGGATCTTATCTTCATATCTTCATTTCTTTATACTTGCTAAAGACAAAAACAGATTGTTAAACGAGTTAAGTAATTTGATGAATCAAGAAGCACTGATAAAGAGAAGAAGCTCAATTATAAGCGTCGTCCACGTTTGTAGCAAATAAGTTTAACAACAATCTTAAAATCTAATTCCTGTTTATTTTATGCTTGGAAATGTATGTACGAGAGCAGTAGTTTGATACATCCAAGAGAGCATAGGCATAAACATAAAGATGATTTGGTTGAAAATATTTGGGCAAAATTTGGAGCAAATTAGTATTAAAATTAATCATTTTCTTCATTTATAAATTGCACTTCTGTTGTAATATGTATTAATGTTTTTATTATGTTTTGTATGTTTGAAAATTAATAAAAATGGAATATTTTCTAATTTTATAAAATCTTAAATGTTTACACATTTATACCATTTCTATTCTATTTAAATTTTTTAAATTTTAAAAAACAATATTTTCAAAAATAAGAGACCCAAAATAAGAATCTACCAATAAAAGAGAAAATTTTATCTAAAAGATCATTGGTTCTTATATTCCAAACAGTACACAATTAATTTATAAAAAATTTAAGAACTCCCCTTACTCAAACCCACCGATAAACATGCTCTTAGACCAACATGCAAATTTTTAATAGGAGTTAAAGGTTGGATGAGCTGAAGGAGGTCGAATTACTTGCTTTTGCACAGCCAAGACGTTTGTCACATCCATATCACACAAGCTGTAGGAGGTACAATATTGCTTTCTTAATTTCCTTTAAAAAAGACAAAAGAAGTTGACTTCTTTGTTAAAAGGATTTGACTATTTTTTTTCTTTTTTTTACAAAATATTTTCAAACTTAAGTGGTAAATTTAAATATGTTGAAAACAAACCTGACTTAGCATCCGGTCCCATCATAACGGTCCGTAAGCTTGGTCTCATAAGTTCAACATGTATATGTCTATTTAAATTTAACATTTTATTATTTTATTATTTTATTTTATGAAGCTTTGGTGATAAGCTGAATAATATGGAATTATTCGCCAATACCAATTAATAACATTAAAATGAAAAGAAAAAAAAACGTCAAATCAACAGCCAACTTATTTCTTTCACATGGGCTTGACGACGCTATAACCACCGTCGACAGCCAGGTTTTGGCCACTGACGTAAGCCGAATCATCAGAAGCCAGAAACAAAGCCGCCTCTGCCACGTGGCGTGCCTTAAGTACAACACCCTTAAGAATCGCCGTGGCGGCGCAATAGTCCTCCACCATCTTCGCCGTTTCCTCGTCACGGCTGTTGTGCGCCGTGGCCACCCCATACGGTGCAACACCGTTGACTCTAATCCCGTACTTTCCCAGCCCGCCACAAGCAGATCTCATAAGCCCGAGAAGTGCATGCTTCGACGCCGTGTACGCATGAGGTCCCACACCACTGATCTCCGAAGAGACGCTCGTCGTACATACGATAGACCCACGCGTGCCCTTCTCCACCATGGCACGTGCCGCATGTTTGATAAACGCAGCCGCACCACGAACGTTGACCGCCATGGTTCGGTCAAACAGCTCGAGGTCCAACTCAAGAAAGCTCTCCGGCTGTTCCATAACGCCGGCGTTACTGAAAAGAACGTCTAGCTTTCCGTGTTTCTCGACGGTGAACTTAACGGCGTTCTCCACCTCCGTTTCGTTTGTTATATCGCAACGGTAAAAAGTAGCTCTCTCATCCCCGATAGAAGCGGCTACTTTTTGACCAAGCTCTTCTTGTAAGTCAACGATGACCACCTTAGCTCCGTGGTCCGTGAACAGCCTAACCGCTTTGGCTCCAATACCGCTAGCTCCACCTGTTATAATTGCGATCTTGCCTTCCAATCTGATCATACGTATACATATAAATTAACGAACGTTGTAGTTACGCAAATAAATCGGTTAGCATATGTAAATGCTTTGGAGCCACTTACCTAAGTCCTGACATTGTTGAATGATTTCAAACGGAGACACAGAGATAAAAAGAGAGATTGTATATATATAGACACTTGAAGGAGTGACTGACTCGATCGATACACCATGCTGTTTCTATTTATTGACTTAATTCTTTTTTTTTATAAACTACATTTTGAGTTTTTGTTCACAATGTTAGACTTTTCTTCTTATTTTTGGACTGCTAGCTGTCAAGACAAGAAAAGGACTACACAACTACCGTTGAAGGTTTCGACACGATTATAGTTATTTAACATTTAATTATGTATACTGTATCAATATTTATAAGTTCTAATTGAAACCTTCAACGGAGAAATTAAAGACTACACAACTACATATGATGTAACCTTTCCCTAACTGTTTCTATATAAACCAAAAAGAACTGAACATAAGACCCCCTCCATTGCTTATGTCTTTAGTATTTTTGTTAATATGAATTTAAGACAATTTTGAAGAAAGAGAAGAAAAGGGTAACAACGGACTAGAGAGACATCATTCAAGACACTTTCTACCTTACATGTCATTTTTCTATTGGTTTTAATTTTATTATAGTTTATCATTTAAAATTTTAATCTAAAAAAATCACTCTATCTCTATCAATAATAGAAATGTTCTAATGCAGGACATTTGTTCGATGCTGTCATCGGTGGTGGTTGATAATGTGACTAGAGCTATTGACAGGTTAGCCGGGGGAGGTTCTACAGATGGGAGATTCAGTGTGGCTTCTGCTTATAATATGCTTACACGAAACTCGTCTCCAAGGCAATCTATGGCCGCGTTTTATGCTCGTGTTTGGCGGGTAGTGGCTCTGGAAAGGGTAAGGACTTTTTTGTGGTTGGCGGCTAATCAAGTTCTCATGACTAATCATGAACGTCATCGAAGACATATTGGCGATTCTAGCATTTTTCAAGTCTGCAAAGGTGATGAGGAAACAATTTTACATGTGTTACGAGACTGTCCAGCAATGGCAGGGGTATGGAATCGTATGGTTCCGGTGAATATGAGACATCTTTTCTTTAGTGGCTCTCTCTTGGATTGGTTGTATGGGAACCTAGGGGTAACAACGGATGTTGGAGGCTGTGTTTGGTCCACTCTATTTGCTATGGGACTATGGTGGAGCTGGAAGTGGCGGTGTGGTAATGTTTTTGGTGTAGTTGGGAAATGTAGGATCGGATCAAGTTTGTCAAAGCGTTGGCCAAGGAGGTGAGTCAAGCGCATCGTGTTCGAGAACCAAGGGAGAATAGGAGAGAACGGGTGGAACAAATGATCCGTTGGCGAGCTCCGACTGAAGGATGGATTAAGCTTAACACCGACGGAGCATCCCGTGGGAATCCAGGATTGGCAACCGCGAGAGGGGTATTCAGAGATCATACAGGTCGGTGGTGCGGTGGTTTTGCTCTGAATATTGGCATATGTTCAGTTCAGCTAACCTAGCGGAGCTATGGGAGGTTTATTATGATCTTTATTTAGCTTGGGAGAAGAATGTTCGGGCTGTGGAGGTTGAGTTGGATTCCAAGTTGGTGGTGGGGTTCTTAACAACGGGGATTAGCGACACGCATCCCTTAGTTTTCCTGGTGCGTTTGTGCCATGGCTTTCTTTCTAGGGACTGAAGAGTCCGGATATTACATGTGTATAGAGAAACGAACCATCTTGCAGAACGGGTAGCTTTCTATACTTTTACTTTACTTTTGGGTTATCATTTTTTAAAGTCTAGTCCAAGTGATGTTGGTCTTATTGTTGATGAGGATGCTCGCGGGCATGAAACCCCACGACAAGTTGTGTTGTAATTCTTTTTAATTTTTGAATAAAACGCAAGGAGATGATAGTTTTCCACAAAGAAAAAAATGTTCTAATGAATTTTAAGTAAGTAAACCTTTATTTTGAGAAAAAGAATGATGCATGACTAAGTTTATAAATTAAAAAAAATAATAATAATGTAAGTATCCACATCATCTAGAAACGGAGTAATTGACTATTGAGAAAGTTATATATTAACAGAAAAATCCAAATGAAATAGCAAAGAGGCTATATAAATATGAAAACAGAGAGGCTCGAAGCAGAGTAGAAAAGCCCATCAGGCCACTATTGATCTAATTAAGCTTGTAATTTGCTTAAATGATTATCCTCGAGATGCGCACTTTGTTGGATAATGAATGTTTCCATATAAAATTACAACATCCACAATTCAAGGAAATTTGCAACCTCAGAAACTTCCCAATCCCCATGTCTCTCTCTCTACAAATTTAAGTGAAGTCAACTTTTGACCGAATTACTATAAAGAAACATTTCATCATGGGACCTTTGTGGCCAAGTTGTATTATATCAACAGCTTAACCACCGAGTAACCGCCGTCAACTGCCAGGTTCTGTCCGCTTACGTAAGCCGACTCATCAGATACTAAAAACAAAGCAGCCTCTGCCACGTGGCGAGCTTTCAACACAATGCCCTTTAGATTCGCCGACGCTAACGTGTTCTCCTCCACCACGTTTGCCTCTATCTTGAAGCCATTACAAACCAACGGTGTTGCAACCCCAAACGGAGCAACACCGTTTACTCTTATCCCGTATTGCCCTAACCCACCAGAAGCTGATTTGATCAAACCCAATAGCCCATGTTTCGACGCCGTGTACCTATAAATTATTTAATCTCACATTTAAATATGTTTGTTGGAATTAATTAATTTTGGTGACAACAAAACTAAATCTCAAATGAATCGTGGCAACATGACCATTTTTTGCTACTTATGATAACCTTGCTGTTGCATGGTCTTGTTGTCACGATCTAGCTAATAACATGTATTGTTTATTGGATTCGTAACAGAAATTTTAGTTTATACCCGTGTGGTGCTGTCCCGGAGATCTCAGCAGCGACACTGGTAGTGCAAACGATGGAGCCGCGCGTGCCTTTCTCCACCATGGCACGTGCCGCGTGCTTGATGAAAGCGGCTGCACCGCGAAGGTTAACGGAGAATATACGGTCCAACTCGTCGAGGTTTAGGTCGAGGATGCTCGCAAACGGCTCAATAACGCCGGCGTTACTAAACAGAACGTCAAGCTTCCCGTGTTTATCGACGGTGAACTTAACAGCTTTTTGAACTTCCGTCTCGTTGGTGACATCGCAGTGATAGTAACTCGCTTTGTCTTCTCCGATTGAAGCGGCGAGGTTTTGACCTAGCCCGTCTTGTACGTCAACAATGACGACTCGAGCGCCGTGTTCTGTAAATAACCTGACGGACTCAGCCCCAATCCCGCTTGCTCCACCAGTAATAATAACGATTTTGCCATCCAATCTGCAAAGAAACAAATCACTATTAGAAAATTATGTAAAACGTACGGTTTAAACGTTAGCATACATGTTATGAGAGATGAGGAAATTGCCTATTTCCAGACATTGTTGTTGAGACGTTTTGGAAAATTTTGGAAGAATATAGTTACGCAGAACCATGTGTGGAAGGATGATTATTTATACATGAATAATATGTATGGTAAAAAGAAGTCAACTCTGTCGTGCCATGTGGGTTTCACTTTTTTTGTTTAATGGCTCAAGAATTGTTTGACCTCTGAATTATGCACCGTAATACTAATAATTTACACTTGGTTCATATGGAGTATATAATAATTCTCATAGTTAACTCAAATTCACTCTATGTAGCTTGAAATGGTCTTTAATTGTTTGTAAACTGAAAATAAAGGATTACTCAGATTTTGCATAGTTAAGTTCCCTCAACATTCTAATTTGATAAGGGATTATGATATTCAACAACTAATTATGAATTTTAAAGCATCTTTCGTCCATAGCTAAAAATCAAACGATCTAAGAAAAAAGACGAAGATCTTGATATGGAATATGATATTCAACTACTAAAACACTTTCATAACTTCATCAATAACAGGGAAACAAATGACCAATATTTTTACTGAACATAAGAGATTCTGCAGTTTCAAATAACCACCATCCACTGCTAAGTTCTGACCACTGATATAAGCCGAATCATCAGAAGCAAGAAACAGAGCAGCCTCTGCCACGTGTCGAGCCTTCAACACAACACCTTTAAGAATCCCTTTAGCTTCGCAATACCCTTCAACCTGCTTCGCCGTCTCCTCGTCGTGGCTAGTCATCCCCGTCGCCACCGCGAACGGTGCGACGCCGTTTATTCTTATCCCATGTTTCCCTAAATCGCCACAAACCGATTTAATCAGCCCCACGAGCCCATGCTTCGACGCCGTGTACTCATGAGATCCCTGACCACCAACCTCCGCCGTAACGCTGGTCGTACAAACGATGGAACCACGCGTGCCTTTCTCCACCATGGCACGTGCCGCGTGTTTGATAAACACAGCCGCTCCACGAACGTTCACCGCCATTGTTCGGTCAAACCTTTGGAGATCCAAGTCGAGTATGCTTCCCGGCGTTTCCACGACGCCCGGTTGGCTAAACAGAATGACTCCAGCGTTACTAAACAGAACGTCTAGCTTTCCGTGTTTTTCGACGGTGAACTTAACGGCGTTTTCTACCTCTGTTTCGTTCGAAACATCGCAACGGTAAAAACTTCCTCTGTCGTTACCTATTGAAACGACAACGTTTTGACCTAGCTCTTCTTGTACGTCAACTATGACCACTTTAGCTCCGTGGTTAGCGAACAGCCTAGCGGATTCGGCTCCAATCCCGCTGGCTCCGCCTGTTATAATCACGATTTTGCCATTCAATCTTCTGCATTCACACAAAGTAGATAAATTAGATTAACTAATCAAATATGTGTGTGAGAGAGAAATTAAGCACTTACTTGCTTCCCGACATTGTTTAATAGGATTGATTCACAGTTATACTCGGAGATAAAACTTGATCAGGCTAGCTAGTATTAGTATTTATACACTTGAAGAACCATCCGTGGATTATGCTATGCACTAGGGTATCTAAGTAAGGTATAGATTGTAAATTGTGTTGACCGAATCTACGTATTTTAAACTTTTTATCTTAATATGTTTATTACAAACAAAGAAAAACATCATATTTATCTTAATGTCCATATAAGCCTTTACTCTGTGATAAGTCTCACTTTCCTCACAATTGTCTACCATTTTAAAGAAAAATAATATTGATCATTCTACTTAATTACTTACTTAATCAGAGCAAATATGACAACATATATCATAAAAAAAAAAAAACATTCAATCACCAACCAAAATGCAATTTAGCCTGCGCCGTACTGCTTTAGCTAGCAAGTTTGTGTTGGTGTTGATCTACATATGACTGCACTAGTGTTCACTTGTTATTCTTTACCCAGTAGTACTAGATTTTAACCAATATTTTTATAACAAAAAATCAAAAAATTTTAAAATTATATTTGTTTGTTAATTTTGTTTAGTGTTAAAGACTATATAATTGTATTTTTACTTTTAGTTCTAAAATTTGACCAGCTGTATACCGCAGACACGACAAGACAATTATTTAGTTTACTTTATAATATAATGTTATATTTTTACCGTATCGAGTTTCTTATGGTTATAAAAATTTAAATTTTTAGTACTTTTTAGATTTAACCCGTGAAAGAATTATTCTTGCATTATTATATTTTAAAAATTATTATACAGTATACCGTGGATTAAAATATATTATAAATACTCCAAATTATTATATTTAACCCGTGAACTGATTATTTTTACATTTTTATCAGCATATTAATAACCAATAAAGATTTTAATTATTCATATCAAACAATATAGTTATTACTGAATATGAGAGTTTTTAAAGAAAAAAAAATCATGTATATATATTTTTGGCATATGTTATTAAGTGTAATAAGTTTCTAAATATATAATTTGTTTTAGGAAATTATAAACCAAATTGGTAGAGACACTTTAGGAATTTAATTGGTTTTATTTTTTTGTATAATTTTTTAGGGATTAACTTTATAAATAAGTAACTTAAAAGGTAGAACACCAAATGTATTTCAAAATTTTTAATACAGATAAAACATATACATCTTTTATTTTTGTTGAGTTTGGTGTTATATCGTGAATGATTTTGTAAGATTTAAAAGATTTTACCAAATATCAGTTTCAGAAAATAACTTAAATATCTTGAAAATATTAGTGAAAAATATATAAACAATCTGAATTGTATGAAAAGTCTAATACCTATAAAGAATTCTCTTCTACAAATTATATCATTTTTCATTAATTAATATAACTTTATTGTTAATTAGGACCATCTGGCCAAAGACTACCAATCATGCTTAAAAAACCATAATAGAAGCCAAAAAATCTGAATTGAGTATTACAGGAAGATATGACATTAAAACGAAATTATAGGAAACAATTTAGATTTTTATAGAGTTTTCTTAAAATAAGTAGATTCTCTAAAATAATTATCTTCATAATCACGTTATCATTTTGGTTTAATTTGGGGATTTAGCTATCACATTAACTATCTTTTGTTATAAATCGTCTAATTTGGAAACTAAGAAACTATAACCGTAAAAGATTTTAAGTGTAATTACTGATTTTTTTTTAATTAGAGATGGTTCTTATTGTCAATAAATTAAAATGTATTTTTAATATAGATAAATAATTATAGTTATTATCAAAAAAATATAATAAATTGAATATAATTTACATGAATTAAGAAAAAACAAAACAAAAGTAGAAAAACGAAAACTAAGACTTCTCTATTTTTGTTTTGATTCATCTTATTCTTGTTTATGAACATATATGTTATACAAACCAAACTATTAGTGAAACTAAAAGCATTAAACATAAAATAAACAATAAATTTTTCTTTGATAAAATAAATTAAACAATAATGACTTAACTGTATAAGAAAACCTTATATTTGAGAACTGAAATGACTATATTCTAAAATTCCAAGTATATGATATTACAAAATGTTAATAATGCTCTTTAACCAATATATATATATATATATATCATAACCACTCTATGGTTTCTCCAACATTATATTTAACCAAAAATATATATATCATAACCACTTAAGCCGTATGTTTGAGATTTTTGGTGATGTTAACATGCGATTAAGGGCCAAGTAATGTATAGGCTCTAAATTAGGTTGAACATTTCAACCTATATCGGTTAATGCAACTATTTAGGGATTAAATATTTGCAAAATATTTTGATTATTAGGAATATACCAAATTTAATCTTATTCGATATTTTCTAAGACTTTAATTTGTTTCTTTTTTTTTTCGGTTATGCATATAGAGATTTTGGGGGAAATTAATTTCGGAATTGAATTTGTTGAGTAATGACGCATATACAAAATCTATTTCAAACTGATTTATAGGGTTATGATAAAGGAAAACGATTGACTTGATTTTCTATTGCTAAAATATGTGAAAAATATAACAAATGCCAATGACATAGTATTGTAAATAGTTTAGAACTCTAAAGTTTTTTTTTTTCAAAAAACTGCTGCAAAAATGTTAATATAGATTTGTCATTATAGCTCAATTTAGCCTCTCGCAAGTTATTCTCTAACTCCTCTTCCTCTGAAGAATCTTTTCAGTGGGCTAGCAGATCCCCAAATATATTCTCTTCGCGTTTCATATTAACAGAAAATAAATTGGGTTTAAATGTTGTGGAAGGATCAATATATCTCCGCCTTTTGTGTATCAAGAAGACACCATTCTCTGAAGATGCTGACAAGGTTTATCAACACTCGTAGAGTCTCCATCACATATGTGAACTGACATCAAAATTACTACTCTTGCTTCAAGATTCATTGGGTAAGAATCTCTATGAACTTTTTTTTAAAGAAGTCTGATCCATTGTTATACTAGGTAAACATTGCATATGGCTCAATGAATTTATGAAACAATTATGATATGATAGTGTGCTCTGATTTTGCTCTTTCAAATTGGTCAAGCTTGAAACAATGGTTATTGCCTAGATGGTCTCTAATTAATAATTGGCCACCAGTCCCAAAATGTATCTAAAGGATTCTTTATGGAGAACCATTTCTCACATTCTCTCATCTTGAAAATCCATTTGATATTTCAAAAAACAAAAATTGATTTTTTTTCCTAAGAATATAAGATAGTTTTTTGGAATCCAAAAATAAATTACTAAACAAATAACATATAAATTTAACTAGTATTTATAAATTATAGAATAAAAATACATAATTTACATAAAAATAAAAATAAAAAATTTAAAATTAAATCACACAGAAACTTTGTTTAGAATTTAAAATCCGTGATTGAATAAACTCTTCTTAGTAGTTAGTATTACCGGATTATTTGACGGCTCTTTTTTAAAAAAAAATAATTAAACTCACCGTGCTTGACCGTCAAGTTTAACAGAATCGGACACGTGCAATGGTCGTCTTCGTTTGTAAACGATTGAACATATTTGAGAGGCGAATTAGAGCGCCAAAATGTTGAGAATAATATAGGCAGATAAGGACACGCGTCATCACCTCAATCTGACGGCCACAATGTAATGTAATTCTGAGAAACCACAGGGGTAAACTCGTCCAATATTTCCGGCGTCGCAGATCGATACACTCAATTCAGCTACAGTAAGTAGTGTGTGCGAAATCAAAATTTTTTCAGTTTCCCTCTCCTCTCTCTCTCTCTCTCTCTCTCTCTCTCTCTCTCTCCCCAGAAATTTCGAAATCTCTCTGCTCATCTCTCTCATTTTCTCCGTAATTTTTTTCCGGTGATCATCTTTCTCTCGGCGCTCACTTACTCCTACACCGGAATCAGGAGGTAGGGCTTTCGCACTTCAACCCGCGAGCTTTGATTTGGTAATTTTTTAGTTATCGACTTGATTTTGTTTTCGATTCATGGCTTGTGGCTTTCAGATTCACTGAGAAATCGTTGCGATCTAAGCCCCCCCCCCCCCTTT
>NC_025688.1:29703248-29742360 GCF_000633955.1 Camelina sativa
TTGGCTTGGCACTGAAGAAGCATATAGTACTATTCTTTTTCTGTGTGTTCAATTTATTAATATTGTTGTTTTACCAAAAAGTGTTTGTCTAGTTTGTGTATTTTTCTCTCGAGTCTCGTCTTTAAGACGAAGTGTTTCTTGTGTTCGAGGAGGCGTGTCTGTGTAATAATAATGATGAACTCATGACATATGTATGAGGAAGGACCAATTAAGTAGTTTTGAGATTATGTGTGTATGTCGGACTATGGGAAAATAAATAAATATATCTAAACAATTAGACAACGTGTTAAGCAAGCGGACTTTCGTTTCGAATTATTTTTCTTTTATAAATGAAACAGTTAAATTGTTACCTGCGTTGTAGTGTTATCTTGCAAAATCGTTAAGACGTTGGTCTAGAGATTTGTGATCCACCATGATTAGGGTTTAATACATCTAGATCTGTCGAGCTTCCTAAATTTGTTTTATTCGTCGTCATCATCATCATCATATTTTCCAACTGTTTTGTTCAACCTTCCAGTAAGCTCCTCAAGCTATGAAACGCCTCCGCCGTCAAACTACAACACCGTTGCTTCTCCATAGCCGTGGCAGATGCCGCCACATCATGGACCGAGGATAAACAAACGACAACAACAGTTAAGTTATCAAACGTGTTTAGCCTTAAAGCCTCCATCACAAGTTCTCTAGCACATCTCATTGGATCATCGTGACGTCTTAATCCCCTTCGGACAATACTAACGGCTTCTTGGCTTGTCAAAACATCCCAAACCCCGTCGCATCCGATTATCAGAAACTCATCTTCTTCTGTTAGATTTATCTGTTTGATCTCTGGCTCTGCGATCAGTGGAGATTGTGAGCCTTGTGGTAGTTTCATGTCCCAATCACCAAGAGCTCGAGTGACCGACAAAATGCCGTTTAAGTAACCGTCATCGATGAAACCACCACATGCTTCCACTCTTCTTCTTTCCGGTAAGTAGATTGGTCTGTGGTCTTGAGACATGTCTATAGCTTCACCGTTCCTACAGAGAACTGCTCTGCAATCTCCAGCATTTGCCACCATCAGTTGTCTGCACAAAGGGAAAAACAAAAATTAGTCCATCAGCAACACACAATCTGACATTGTTCGAGTTAAGCACACCACATACCTTCCGAAAATAAGGGCAGCAAGAGCCGTGGTACCAGAAGAAGAGCCAATGCTACGTTCCTCTGCTAAATCAAGATCAGCCTGAAGAAACGCATTCCTCAAAGAACTCTTGACTTGTTCGACATAACTACTGCTCACTTGCGTTGTTTGTGGGAACTTATGGTGGTCTTCAAAGAATAGTCTAACGGCGTTTTTTCTTACATAAGCTGCTGCTTCTGGTCCTCCATGTCCATCAAAAACCTATATGGAAGATGCAAAGAAGCAAGTAAATTGGCTGATCTTCTTAATAAGACCAAATGGCATTATAAAATGTGCATTAGAAGGAAAGGAGGCGAAAAATGCAAATACCGCATAGAAAGCACTTGGCTTTGGCAACTCATAAAGAGATCCAACTCTAGAAGAAAGATCGTCTATGCAAATGTGTTCGTCTTCCATGAATCTCCTAGGCCCAATATCAGCATAGCTCCCGGAGCGGATAACAGGAGCATAAAAAGAGACACTAGAACTGCTATCTTCATCATCATCATCATCATCCAGAACTGAGTCACCACATTTTAAATCCTGTAAAAAAATAGTATATCTTCAGTCAGTTAGCTCCCAAGTCCCAAACTAAGCACAATTGGGGGGGGGGGGGGGGGGGGNGGGGGGGGGGGAACAACAAAGATCAAAATAATTGGAACCGCTCCTCAAAAGGTACACACAGACATACAAATACTAAGACACAAACTCTCCAAGCAGAGTAGTTAAGACTCTCTTGAGTCTCCAAAGTCCCAAGCTTTATCACGATTCGTCGCTAAATTCCAACTAACAATTCAGTCATCACCACCTAAAACTAAGAAGAACCCTGAAACGAATCAACTCAGATTCCTCGTTTCTATACAGACATCTTCTTTGGTGAACCTATATCAATTTCCAATCATTGGAGTTCTCTTCAAAATCCAAAATCTAAACTTTAATCGGAAACACTTACAGAAAAAGAAGTCGATAAGTCGGCGGAGACCGACGCCGCCGGGCGACGGATACCTAGACTCGGCGAGGAAACTGGTGATTTCGCGGCCGAGATACCGTCAAAATCTTGAACCCCGGTTGGTGCTCCGAACAATTTGACATCGAGAACCACAGGCAAACTCTGTTTAAACAAAATCTCTGCTTCAGCCACCATCTCCTTCTTCTGTTCTTCACATCAATCAATCAAAGCTTTAATTGTTTCTCTCGATTTCGCTGTGTGCGTCACTTGGTGTTGGAATCGGAAATTTCAAAGTTGCGTGCTTTATGTTATTTTAGTTTTTCTCTTCGTGGACGAAAAAATTTGATGAGACGTGTGTGCTTCTTCTCATATTCTATACGATGATTGATAGATGATATGATACAAGTGTGTGGGTGACCGGTCACCTGTGGCTACAGGTTAACCGGGAAAACACGTGGCGTTTTTTGAAGTTAGTGATGTGGATTACAGCGGCGAAAACAAGGCACTTACTGATGACACGTGTCGTGTTTTGGCTTTGACGCGCCTTGCTTTCGAGGAAATGACGGAAACACCCACCGTTTAATAACTAACTTTGGCTGTCCGACTTTTATATGGATTCTTCAGTGGTGTGTGTGGAAATTACATTTGTTTTGTCGGGGTAGTTTTGGAATGTGATTAAACCGACCAGAATCTGAAGATGTCTACTCATGTTCACACTTTGAGTTTACGTGACTTGTTCGAGAAGTAGGAAACTACTTGTCGGAGTTGCCTCAAGTTATTTCTTTATTGATGGTTGATGGATAACGTAAGATTAAGTTGTTGCTATAATCCAAAACATGCTCAAACCATGTCACTTAAAATCGTTTTAGTGATAGATGAGTCATCTGATCTCTGTTTTAGTATATTAAACAGCCGCCTCGTGATCGTGAATATACTAACACTACTTTTTTATAGCTGGCAATGACAATTAGTTACTTTAGTTTTAGTAAACTTCCATCACGATATCGATGCTAAGAATCCATCGCCTTATCAATAATACTACTAGAAGAAACGTGTTTCACGAAAACTCTAATAAAACTAATAGAATTATGGAAGCCAGAACTTGTCAAATGTACAAACAATCCCACCCAAAAAAAACAGTCAAACTCTTAATTATTTAATTTGGGTGCTTATTTTTTTTATATACGATTTTGTATTTTTGTATATTATTTTCTGTTATTTTTGTATGTTTTCTATATTTTTATGTGATAGATAAACATTTTTAAGTCTTTTTTTCGTCCCTACGAAACGTAGTCACTAATACTTTAAGAAGCTAAACAAAAAATATAAATACTGTAAGGTAAAAATAAAATTATAAACGTACCCAATATTTTAGTTCGTTAAAAGAAAAATGGTTTGAAACATATGGAAATTTACAATTCTTAGTTTCATGGGCCTAATCCTTACAATAAAAAAGGCACTCTAAACGCTAGCCCAATGATAAAAGTCCATTACGCTAGGTAATTTGGTTTTGTCTTCGAACCATGGGCCGCGATCAATACTTTATAAACTTCAA
This sequence comes from Camelina sativa, assembly GCF_000633955.1. Classification (NCBI taxonomy): domain Eukaryota; kingdom Viridiplantae; phylum Streptophyta; class Magnoliopsida; order Brassicales; family Brassicaceae; genus Camelina; species Camelina sativa. Next base: position 29,706,912 of record NC_025688.1, read on the forward strand.
TGTATTTGTATCCATCTTTAAACCTTGGTTAGCACAATTTTTCTAGGACTTATTTGGTAGATACGATAGCCAAAATTATTGTTAAACTGTAAAGAACACAATTGTAAAACCGTAAATAAGAAGAAGTATTTTGTTCGTGTTTGATTTGAGATATCGGCATATTATGCATGCTCCATGCATAGTATTGTGACTTTATCGTAAACAATGCAATGACATAATTTTTGTTACTATATAAATTATAATCTTGTGAGAGATCTATGTTATGTAAAGAAAATCTATATTCTTTTTTTCTTTCTCGGTATAATTCAAGTATATATATACTCAACAAGTACTAAAATTGTATACGATCTGAACCAATAGGTTTTAATTTGTACGGTACGTATATTCGTAGTTTATAGAACATGTAGTATATAAGAGTGGGTTTTGGTCAAGTTAATATGAGACTGACACGTTAAAAAGGGTCAACGAGTATGTCTAGTCTCTAATTTCCATCAAAGGTGAAGTTGAAGAATGTGAGGGTTTGCTTTTATGGTGAGGAAGAGAGCAATGAATGCGAAAGAGTTCTGTACTTCTGTTTTAGCCTAAGACAATAAAGAGTCACAACACAAATAAAACAAAGCTCCATTGCATGATTTAGATGGTGACCTATGCATAAGGCAACTTACTATCTACCATTATTGCAGACAGCAAGAATATCAATGATACACAACATACATTTCACTATCCATCGAGTCAATGGTTAATGCCAAAAAAACAAAATTTAGCAAAAAATGGATAAGCAAGAGTTCCCTTTACTAGTTCTTCTTTTGTTAGCCACCCACGTTTTTGTCTTAAGTTATGGTTTGGTAATAAAGTAGTTTAGACGAAATCTCAATTTAGTGAGCAAAGATACGTAAATTTTTATTCTTCTCTCTACAACTACATACGTCTAGTAGTAGCTAGGCTAGTTAGTGGATTCTTCAAACCAAATTTAATTTTAGTAGTTATGATATATATATTAAATTAATCACTACCAACAAATCATTTATATTATCATAGTTTTTTTTTTTTTTTTTACTTCATCATGATTATACAATTTAAATAAATAAATAGATATATCTACAGAAAGAGACTAAACCGTTTGAACGTCATTCCACAACCGTTTTTCCTCTCCCCTAACAAACGACGCTAGAGGCGATTAACCAAGACTATGGCTTCGGCCGACGTCGGCTCCGGCGTCGGACATACTCTTTCTGTTCGTCTTCCATCTTCTTAATTTATCTTATTCCTTCATAGATCTAGTTTTTTGTAAGATTCAGATTGTGTTCCAAGTCTTCTCTCATAAAAAGGAGTGTTCCAGGAAAGAAGATATTCATTTTTAAGGCAAGGTCTATCCTAATTATCTCAAGCATCCATTTTGGTGATTATGATTATGGTTGAAGAATGAAGATTATGGGTGTAAAAGATGAAATGGATCTCATTTATAGTTATACAAAACTTATAGCAGATCTTCAAGTGGCGCCATGGCTATTGTCTCCTAGATATTTTTAAAGGCAGAGGAAGACAATCATACATATATCACATATATATATATATAATTTATATATAATAATTATTTTTATTTTATATCTCTTCAATAGAGTTTGATTCCGGCGAATGATCATTTGTAAATTCTTCTGCTGGTTGGTGTTTTAATGATTGCGAAGTGAATTTGGTATTTTCATAGTTGGATGATAGCCAAGAATCGCAATGACTTGGGTTCAAGTACGAAGAAGGAAAATAACAGACTTGATTATCTGTTAGCGAGTAAGTTCTTCTAAACAAGAAGCATCGTTAAATTCACTTCTTTTGTTGTATCATTTCTTCTTTATTGATCATAAATGTATCTTTATGTGGATCATTTCTCTGTAACTTTGTAAACTCTTATTCGAAGTAAACGAAAATAGATGTTAAAAAAAAAAAAAAAAACTTTTCCCAAGAGGGTCGGACTCAATTGGTTCGTGACCTCTCATACATCATATTTCTACTCAAGTGCTATTAGTGTTTTTTACTTTTTCAAGGATAATTAGAAACCATTCCTTTTCATTTTGTCCCTCATAATGACAAAGTTTAAACTATTGGAGCATCACCTTTCCTTATTGACATCGAACATTCGTGTTCTTCTACTTTTGTCTTCGTCTGGTTCGGTTTTGGTATAGAAGTTGACCCTTGAATTGTTTTATATAAATAGTACCAAAGTGCTTCCTTCGAACGACATGACTATACTTGAACCAGATAGATAGCCACTCTTTTCATGCTCAAAAGCATTACATTGCTTTTGCTTCTAAATCGTAATCATTCACGCTTTCCTTTTCCATATGTGTAAATCAAAGAAAAGTATGTATGTAACATCATGATGTATTTTTATTCACCAACTGTTTACTTGCCTTGCTTGTGTAATTAAATCTAGCTCCTGCGCACATAGTTCTCTTAACTTTGTAGAATATCCTTCTTCTTATTCTTTTTTTTTTTTTGTAATAGTTTCGTAATACAAATACGTTTTGGTATCGATGGGTCTTTTAACACTCTATCATAATCGTATCTCTAATTTGAGATGACAATAGATGAACGGATTCATGAAAAACTGTTTTGACATCATTTCATATGAAAATAAAAGTAAAGGAGCAATTCATCATTCCATAGGATAATTAAGCCTTCTTAATTAATTGCAATATATGAGTAGCTTGTTTCAAACGGAGCTCTTAAACGATTTAGAACAGCCTTGAGACACTAGTATTTTATCTTCGTAATGTATGTAGTACTATATTTTTGGGCATTCATTATATCTTAGCTTACTATATGTTATATGCTTGGTGGTATATTCGGAACTTATAAAAAGACGTAGTTTCTTAATGATTTTTAATCCATGAAGTTCAACGCAGCTATTAAGTGTGAGTCGACATTGATAATTTCGTAAGCTTACACTGCCATGCACGAGTTCTCGAAATAATATATTTCGACGTCATAAATAGTTTTTTAAAACTTATGGCAGTCATAATAACCCAATCATGAATCTATATATTAGGACATTTAGCAAATAAATACTGAAGTTCGTACCTATTTACAAGCATGTCATTGATATTATTATTAATTTGTTTTTCATTTAAGTAATTAATATTAAGTTTTGATTTTGGAAAACAAGATTTTTCATCCTAATAAAATTTCCAAAACAATAGGAACTATTCCTTTTAACATTAAGTATTAATTTATAATTAATTTTATTAATATTAAATTTCCAATTTTACAAAATAATATGAATTAATTCTATAAACATACAGTATTTAATTGTAGGTTATAGTTCTTATAATATAAAACAATAAACCTCAAACAAAACAAATAACATTTTATTTTTATTAATAAATAGTATTGCGGTATACCGCGGGTGAATATCTAGTTATCAGTAAAAAAACACACATTCTAAGTAAAATCTTTAAACTATCAAAATTTTATTGACCTCTCCAAAAAACGTAATTAAATTTCAGATATGTGTAATGTTGTTAACCGATTGATTAACGAGACGTTGAGACAGAAGCTCTCACATAAAAAAGACTGCTTATTACCGTTAACATTTGAAGTATTTTTACATATTTGCCCCTTCTCATTACATACATCACGAAATAAGTAAGATATTTTAGTATTTTACACAAGGACTCAAGAGTCAAGATCAAACATGATGAAACACCATGAAAGGGGCATAAACACACACACATGACATAAACTAAAGAGAGATGTTCAAGAAGCCTTTTTTTTTTTTTTAAGGAGCTAAAGATCAAATTAACTAACTAATTAAACATTCTTTAATCCATCCTCATTAGGGTTTGTATCGTTTATTTAAGCTTCTTGAATTTATATAATCTCAGTTCGATGACGACTGGTTCAAGGGACTCCTCCCACAACTCGCCGGCTTTGGAATGTTTCCGACGATTCGAGGACTCATCTGACCCAACCTGATTTCACTCACTCGTGGACTAAACACTTGAGACAAACTCCGGTTGTTGACTGGAGTCGAACTCGAACTTGTCACCTTAGGGCTACTTGTGTGTCTAAACTCTCCTCTGCTTCGTGTAATAACCTCATCAAGAATCTCTGAATCTCCCGGATACGAAGTTTTGGATCCTATCTCCGTTTCCTGTTCAACATCAGAGTTTGAGAAAAAAGATAAGAAGAAGCTAAAGAAACGAAGTAAAGAAAATAAAACAGAGTAATTGAATTTGTACCGCTGCGAGATTGAAGGGTAAAGCTGAAGCTTCTTCATACTCTGCTGCGTCTAGGTCCTGGAGATGAGCTCCTTTGAAGAATCTAGGGAGGATATACTGTCGGACTGGGATTAAGAACATGATCATTAAAGGGAACATGACTCCTGCGATTGGGATCCATGTGAGGCCAAAGCAGATTAAGAGATACATCGCTTGGAAAATAGTGAACATTGCAATTGTCTTGAATGGAACGGTTTCCACGAATGTTGCATGGTAATCTTCAAGAACCCTGCAAACAGAAACGTGACAGAACTGAGTTGAGATGAGGCTTTTTGAAGTTGAATGTGAGAAAAAGATTGGAGCTTTAGTTACTTGAAGCGGCGACTTGGGGCGGTGAAGAGAAGTAAGATCCTTTCCCAGAATTGGTTTCCGGGTAAGCTTTCAATGGCCATGAAGGCAAAATAGCCCCATAGGACTGATGTTGGGATCATTTTAAGGATAGGCATAGCTGCAACGCATCCTCCTACCATTGTAGACTGAAGCAAGTTGCTTACCCGTTGTTCTTTGACTTCAACTGGTAGCAAATCATCAATTTCTTTCTCTATATCGAACAGAGTTTCATCAACTGGAGCATTGAGGTTTCCGGTGAATGTAGTCGCTTGGATTGTCGATTCTTTCAGTTCTTTTAAACCCTGCAGGTGGAGAGAACTAATTCTCAGTTTCGTGTTTTACTGACAAAATAGAAAGTGATTTGGGAAAAATTATATACTTTGGGTTGTTGGTGCACTAATGGTGTCTGCATGTGATGATAAGCTTCTTGCATATTGTCATAGAGCTGTCCCAAACTTGCATTCGTTTTTATGCTTCTTCGTGCTGTTGCAACCAGTCTGTTACGAAGCAACTGCAGAGAGAGCAAACGTCAGTCTCAAAACTCCTGAAACCCCTGAAAATAAGACCATGGTGAGTGGTGTTACCTGGTATTTAAGAGTTGCTAAGCTCTTCGTATGCATTGGAGATTGAGGAATGACACCATTTGATGGAGGGACTCCAAGTAGACCACACATTAAGGTCTGCATTTGCAGTACTGATTATGAACAATAGGCGCCAAAAAATAATTCGGATAGAAAAATCTTTTTTGTTTCCAGCAAATTCTTACCAGAAACCCAAGAAGAAGCAAATCGTAGTGGTAAGAAGACGGTTTTCTCAAATTGAATTCGTTTTGCTGTGCAAGCTGTGAAGCTACGCTATGGTCAAAGTAATAAAGCACAGCAATCATTGAAGCTGGAATGAAAGCTCCAATAATGTAGGCGACTGGAACATCAAGCATCTCCTGCAAATTTTCAAGTTTTTAGGCTTGTAAGTCTTAATGTTTCAGTCAGTAAAAGTGCATATGCATGAAGATTAAAGAAAAAGACATACCTTTACTACAGTCCAATTTCCATAAGCACCAGGGGACCAAGGATTTGGGCTAAAAAGTCGCCGGGGGATTCCTTTTGGAACGTCTCCAGCTGGAATGTAGGAGACACCGGTCCACACTAGCACCATGAGTGGTACACCATAGTCAGCTATTAAGCTTCGGAGCCAGCCTGCGCAAGAGAAGCAAACTGAGTCACTAGGCTTCTTCGAGAATTCAAAAATGTTTTGGCCTGAATCCCATAGAAAGAAGAATCCAACTCATGAGATAGAGATGTTTGTTTCACTTACCAGTTCCGTACCGCCATGATCTGGCTTTTCTGCTTCTAAGTCCAGTGAGAAGAAGGCCAAAGGAGAGAACCAGAGCAAACATCCCATTAGCAAACCTCCAGGAAGGTAAGAACTCCTTGAGCTTCTGATTCTCTCGTTCAGGAATGCGGAACTCATCGACTAGCCCCTGAATTATCATGCGTTAGAGTTTGATAAGCAAACCCACATTTTCTCAAATATCTGAAAATTCAGAATCTTGCTTAAAAAGAATTCCTACCTTGATGGCTTGTTGCATGAAGAGCATAGCAATAAGCAGTCCAAACAATTCTCCAGCTACTCGAGTGAACCTATTGATGATGGAACAAGCTCCACATATAGCCAGCACAAAGAGCATCAAAGCAGTCCAAACGCAAACCCTACACAGAGATTGCAAACAGTAATGACAAATGTTTTCAATACCCTGGTTACTGGTTACTGTATTAAAGCAAAGTAAACACTCACCATCCAGACCACGCCAAGAAGAGGTCTCGTCCCAATTCAGGTCTAGCCTTAGCAAAGTTAAACATGAATGTGTACATAATAACAGTAGGCTCAGCAACTCCGAGAATAAGCAGAGGCTGACCTCCGATAATGGAGTGTATCATGCCGCAAATGGCTGTGGAAGCTAAGGTTTGAACAGCCGTGAGAACTCCATCTGCGAAATTTCATAATCCAATTTTTTCAATCCCTCATGCTGAAAAAGTGCAAATCTTTGGATAAAGGTAGAAACTTTTTTTGCAAAAATTTTAATTTTACCAGTGCTTCTTTCAAGTTGTTCACCGAATGAGATGACAGGAATCGCAGACGCGAAAAATATGTATGTGGTGGGAGCCAGAATCCTAAAAAAATCGAGATGGTCCATATTAAAATTAATAAGGAATCAATGAAGAAGATTCATATTGATATTAAGAAAGATTAGTTACCTAAAGCCAGCCTTGAATCCTCCGGTCCAATCTTGCTTATAGCACATCAATCGTCCTTTAAGATCATTCTTGATTCCTTCAAAGGGCACAAAAGTCTCTTCCATGACTCACTTTGCTCTGTTTCTCTCAGTCAATTCGTCAAACACTTGGAGTTCCCTTCCTTTTACGGTGAGAAGAAGAAAGATTTTGAGGTGAAAAACCCGGTTTAAAGGGGGAAAACAACGAATGAGCTACTTCAAACCGGACAAACCCATGTTAAAGAACATGTCTTTTAATTCAAAGTTTTAGCGAAGAACAGCAGAGAAAGAAATGCAGGAAAACCCAATAAGGAGAAGAGGAAGAAGATTGAATCTGGATGAAGAAAGATACATGAAGAGAAGATACAATTTTTTACATGATATGTGGAGAAAGAGAGGGTTTTTTTTTTTTTTTTGATTAGTGTGTTATATGTCTTTGAATTTACATAAATAAAAAAAAAAAAGAAGAAGAAGAGCTGCTAAAATGTAAGTATTATGAAATGTCTCTGGTGGCAACTGGCAACGAAGAAGAAGAAGACGAAGGAATCTCCATTTATATAAGCTACTCAAAATACCCAAAACCAAATTAAACAAAGAAAAAAAACACTTGAATTTCATTATTTTTATTATTATATATAAAAACAAAAATAAATATTATAACCAGAAAAAAATAAAATGTAACACAAAAAAAAAATGATTTTAGGAGAGACGAGAGAATTGCGTGAATTTTGCGATTGCTTGAGAAAATAATGATTTTCTAATATATATATATATATATATTACTTTTCTTTTTCTTTTTGCATCATCATCAAAGCTTAAGAAAAGTTCTTAAATTAAAGTTGTTTTGCTTAATTCAACAAAATAAATATACGAGAAAAATGGTCAAATTATAATAATCTCCCTTCTTAATAAGGAAAAAGGATATAGCCGATAGTGATGATTTATATTGTAAATAAAATTCTAAAATCAAAATATTAAGCAACGGATCGATTATAATTTTGAAGTAGGTGGTCTTCAAAAGTACGTGAAAACTGGGAATAGTTTTTTTTGGAACTTGGGAGTATAAAAAAAGGTTACGTTACAATATCCTAAAAAGATGGTTAAGCAAAATAATTAAATTAAAAAAAACGAGAGTGAGTGAGATTGACATGCGTCTGCTTGGACTTATTTGTTTTGGATGTGTCATTCTGTTAAAAAAATATCCAATTTTCAATGCTTGGTTTGTGTTTTATTAATATATCTTTTTTTTAATGTTAAAGATGTTTTATTAATATCTTGCTTTAGTTTGCTCTCCTATCATTTCGATAATTAATTGGTCAACTTGCATCTTTTATTTGTTCAATCGATAGATACCCTCTCATCTTATCATTTTTGTTTTATTACTTACTAGTAATAACTTCATTAATATATGTGTCCACTGAATTTATGCTGTGAGGTGATTTTTCATGTATGTGGTTTTGCCTCTCTAAAAACAATCGTTTTATACATATCTTTGTTAACTAAAGTTATGATTCGAAATATAGATTTTATGCCAAATTTTTGATACAATAAGCAGAAAATTTAAAAAATTATGAGAAGACACTTTTAATTAGTTGTAATAAAATCGTAGATGCTGCTGATATTATGTACATGCAGTGATGTGGCATTGGTTAGACGTCAACCAAACACACAGAAGAATCTAAAGAACTACGAAGCAAACTTGACCTAACTATCCCATCCCAATTCATTTTAAAACTAATTTAACTTTTTCACTATGTTAACTTTCACAAAAATTAAAATTAATATAATTATTTGTTAGGATTTGGATTCAGATACGTTTAAAAGTTGTCTTTCAAATGTTTGGCTGCGGTTTCGTACGCATAGCTTAATTTGGCTCCTTTTAACATGACCCATAAGAGACTAAAGAGTAATTAAATCTGTAAAGGCCAATTAAACAAAGATAAAAACTATATATTATACGTAAGGAATGCATGTCCCACACTCTCTTCCGTTTATTTTAACTTTATGATATAATGAGTCCTGCTTGCTCGTATATATTTTTGATATATTTTGGTGAGCGTACGGATAATTTTGGATTGGTCCCAGAAAAAGTGTATTTTGTAGAGGTTGAAATTGTTCTACGGATGTGTTACGTACGTGTGTTAGATAGATAATACAGACGTTTGAGGGGAAAAGTATATATTATATATATGTGATGATATATTGTTATGATATAGCATGCACTTGTGTGATGTACTGATGTACGTACATGTGCTTACACATATATGACAAAATACGTAATATATAATTGGGAAAGAGAGGTCTGACCCATGTGCTATAGACAACTCGACGCAATCTCACAACCACAATACACTAGAGAGCCTTATTTCACGAACTAACAACTTCCACGACTATATATCTTTTTTATTCGAGTGAAATTGTTTAATATTTTCTGTAGTGATCACTATTTTTGTAATGCTTCGGAGATGTCTCATAATATATCATATTATCATTCATTTCATGTCTACTTTGTAGAGCAAGTCATTGGCTAGTTTAAATATATAAAAATAGTTACATTAATGTGATGATATATATGGATTTGTTTACATTATCGTGTAACCGAAGAACTAATAATACGACGGCCTGCCATATTTCAAATGACGCATAATTTCTCTACAATTTTTTTCTCTCCAAAAGCATATACTTTGTATTGGGACCTTTCCTCATGGGTCCATACCTTGTTTATTCGAAAAGAGTTCAAACGATAACAAAAGTATAATTAAGCAATTAAAAAACGATAACAGTTCGTGTAGTTGTTTCGCTGAGTCGATTATTTTGTACATTAAAAAATAAGTAATGTGTCAAATCGTAACTGATCATTAGTCATTTACGTGCTTTTTATATTCGTTTCACTTCATTCATCTACTGTTTCGATATTAAATCAGAGCCCACAACAAGAAAGGACGACGTTTTTGGTGTGTTGGTGTCATTATTGAGTCATCATCCAGATTCAATTTCGTATATAGCAGCATATACAAGCTTCTGAGCAAATCTTAGAAAAGTTATAAAGATGGTAAACAAATTTGATTTGCTAACAGAAAATAAAAGATTCTCTCTCAAATATTATTCACACATGTACACATGACTACACCATGCATCTGATTAAAATAAGTTTTTTTTTTTCTTTATAGAGAAAATCGGTAGGATCAATATAAACTTCCGAAAACGTTAGATATTAAAAGTGTTGAAAAAGCCAATTGTATCTATGAAAATCTCCTTGCGTCAATGAATTTAATCGGTTCTCTCTAATGCCTTATCGCGTCATAGCATGCACACAACATAGTTCCTTTACGAAAGTTTTTTTTAATAATATTTATCCTCTCTTTACTATATCAAGGACTAGTACTAATTTATCTTTTAAATTATGTTATATGCTGAAACAGATGTAAAACCTAATCTCTATCGTAAACGTTCATGAATCCTTTTCACCATAATCAATCAATCTTTAACCTCAAAAAAGAAAAAAAAAAAAAAAAAAAAAAAAAAAAAAAAAAAAAAAAAAAAAAAAAAAAAAAANATTTCCCCATTCAAAATCTTGCAATCAAACACCATCACTCGTTTGTTTTGATATTGTACTTTCTTTTAATTTTCTTTTCCAAATAAGCATGTTTGACTATATTTGGCTACCGCCTACCGGTGCCGAATACACACGTAAGTTTCGTTACCTCTTTGATACGAAATAGGCAGATGATCTTCGTTTTCACTTTCCATTAATACGAGGTTCTTGCATGTTTTATCAATCACCAAATCGGTCAGTAAGTTGCGGGGGAAAATTGCATATATACACAAAATATACACTTACGTCCACGCACACCATCAGTTTATTATCATTTTACAATTTCGTTTATATTACTTCGAGACAGTTGATGGAGAAAAACACTATCTTTTAAGCAAAATAAATTGAAGTGAGAAAAGACAAAAACCAACTGTGTATAAAGCCGAAACAGATGATGGGTCCATAAAAGGCCGAACCTCCACTTCTATTTTTTGTTTATAATATGATTTATTCCCATAATAACAAAATATAAAAACATCTCTCAAAGTGGTAGGCCATTTTCCTTCATAATTTCTCAGTTTTTTTTTCCCAATTAACACCCTTCACTTCAACAACACTTAACATTGTTATTTGACCTTTTTCTGTCACCACATTATTGTTAGAGTCGATACTGTATGTATTATGGGTTTCTAATTTAAATTCAATTAACAGTTGATATATTTTACTCATCCTGTATATGTTATCAAGTTTTATCACATTTTTTAGTTTGGATTAACATTTATCAAACAATAGTTATTCTTTTTATACAGAAAATCTCGTATCAAGACCAAATCCTGTATTATTCATTATAGTTATTAGACCATGCATATTATTCGAGTCAAACGTTCTAATTCTAAATATATCGAAACTCAGAATCATAGTATATAATGTTTTAGCTATATATCAAGTACATGCACGACTATATATCTTACCACGTATACAGTAATACAAGTACACGAAACGAACAGCTACACAAGTACACAACAAACGTCAAGCGAGGTTCATCACTCGTGTTCATCTGTGTATAGGAGTAAGATGTCATGCGCGACTTTTGACCAATATAGTTCTACAAACTAAACGTTGAAACTTGAAATATATATATATATGCAAAAAGAAAAAGAAGAAACAAAAAGCAATTGATTAGCCTAATTTGAAACGACGTCTCCTTAACGTTTGTGCGTTGTTTGTTAACGCGTCTGAATCTCTCTACGAACAATGCATTACGGATATAAGGACTTCTAACATTATTTGATATCCGAAAACTACACACACACACATATATATATATATATATATATTATTTTACCATGTAATAGAAGACTGCATACAAAAGCCTATTTTGAAGCTTATGTAAAAACAAAACATTGTAATTAAATTACGTATATTTTTGTGTTACTAAAAACCCTAACCGCTATCAGAATATACAAATCTGAAATCTTCTTACATATTTAAGAAGAACATGAAAAAAACATCGAGAGTATTCGATTTGATTCTTAAGTTGAACTTAGAAAAAATTGGACGTATGAAATATATTGTGTTGTCGTCCACTTATACAATAAAGTATGAAACATGGATGATGCATGAAGGCTAGACTTCCAATGTCTACAAATATTTTATAATGCTTGTGGTAGGGTCTTTTTTCATTATCATGTCTCACTTCTTTTTTTCATCCCTCATCTTAAAATATAATTTTTACTTTTCACCAAAATACTTATTGTTTCATTCTATTTAAAAAGCATATAAATTTATCGAATTTCAAAAAGAAAAAAAAAAAAAGAGAGGAAATTTTGGAGCCTCAAAATTGTAATTATAATGTTTTCATAGGTTTGACTTCGATAAATCCAAATAAACGCCCAAATCATTACCATTAATTAAAATAACTTTTGTGCACGCAATTGATTCAGACACAAGGACCGACCAATTTGAGAACAATGAATGGTTATGATTCATCCTTATAAAAAAGCTTCCAGGACAGCAAACCTGATGTTGTTGGTTAAGTTCATACCCGGTTTACTAAAACCAGACGAATACTTCTTCCGACGTCGATTAATTAAAAACGCTTTGGTTGGAAAGCCCAATAAGCCTATCATCACCTAAGAAGATACAAAACTTATATCGATTAATTAATGGGCCGCATTATGTTGGCCCATAACGAGGATAAATAGAGGAGGAGGGTCCAAAATAAATATTTTAACCAAAAAAACATATATTCGACGTATTTTTAACGCTCATTGGTTTTATTTAAGTAGAGTTTTTTTGTGTCTCATAGGGAAAAAAAGAAAAAAGAAAAAAATCCATCGTGAAACGTTCGAAGGACATTTCTTAGGACGACCATATCGGCGTTAAAGAGAGAGAGCTTAGATCTCGTGCGGCGTTTGCTGTTTTTCCTGTAAGTTTTATATCCCGCCGATTCGTTCTCTATCTCTCTCCGTTTACTGATTCTGCCTCTGTTCGAATTCCCTTTCCCGCGATCCAGATCCTTGTGTAGTTTACGGCTCGTCATCTCCAGATCTGTTGTGTTTCTTCCGTTTTATATTATGAGTGGATGTGTTTTCTTGTGATTCGCTAGTTTCTAATGCTGGATCTGTATTTGAATTCAAATTGATGTTAGTCGATTCCGGTCTCCCTTAGATCAGGCTAGGCTAAGGTCTCTAATAGTTGATGATTCTCCGGAATTGTAGATCTAAGATCTTGATTCGATCCCCAGAAACGAGAGAATAAGAATGAGATTCGATACGTCTTTGTATGTAGGTCCCCGCAATGGTGTTATTTTTCTGGATTTAGAATTGAGAATTTTGAATCTGCTTATGTGAACAGGCTTGGAAAAAATGGGTTTGTCCTTTGGAAAGTTGTTCAGCAGGCTCTTTGCGAAGAAAGAGATGCGTATTCTGATGGTTGGTCTCGATGCTGCTGGTAAGACGACCATCTTGTACAAGCTCAAACTTGGAGAGATCGTCACCACTATTCCTACCATTGGTGAGTTGTTAGTTACTTTATATACCTGATTTGTTTGTTGTTGAATGTTTCACTTGTTTTGTATGAGTAGCTGACTTTTTCCTCTTTTTGTTTTTAGGGTTCAACGTTGAGACTGTTGAATACAAGAACATCAGCTTTACCGTGTGGGATGTCGGGGGTCAAGACAAGGTATCAATCGTTCCTCTTGTTTTATCATGCAAGCATTGTTTGTGGTCGATCATCCAATTATGATGTCATCTGTTAAAAAATGGTTTGCTTATTAGGTTCAGTGTTGGTATTATGTTTCTATACCCGCACTCTACAATTTATTAGCAAAATCAATTAAGCTGGAATTTTAAATATCCTTTGATTGATCCTCAAAGAGATGTCTTTTTCTTGCTTACATTCCTAGATTAGCACCTTGTTCTTTGTGGACTATGTTGTCTCATTTGAGTTCTGCTTGTAGAATTGATTGGGCTCTTACTAATTTAATAACCTCCTTCTTTGTGCTCATTCAGATCCGTCCATTGTGGAGACATTACTTCCAGAACACACAGGGACTCATCTTTGTTGTGGACAGTAATGATCGTGACCGTGTTGTTGAAGCTAGGGATGAGCTTCACAGGATGCTGAATGAGGTATTCTCACTCAACACTTGCGCATCTATGTTTTTTGTATGATGGCCTCAGATCATATGGTTTTTTGACTTTGTAATGTTTTTCTGGTAGGATGAATTGAGGGATGCCGTTCTTCTTGTTTTTGCTAACAAGCAAGATCTTCCCAACGCGATGAACGCTGCTGAGATAACCGACAAGCTTGGGCTTCACTCCCTCCGCCAACGACACTGGTGAGCTAGAAACACATAAACTAACTTTTCTCGATCCACAGTCTGTTATCACTCGTGAGACATGTGAGCTCATGTGATCATTGTAATGACAGGTACATTCAGAGCACATGTGCCACCTCAGGAGAAGGTCTCTATGAGGGACTTGACTGGCTCTCCAACAACATCGCAAACAAGGTATCAACTACCAGCTACTACTCTCTTCTAACAACTTCAATTTTGGTTTATAATTCGAATCTGACACTCCTTAAATGTATGTATGATTCGCAGGCATAGAAGGGAGATTAGCCAGATTCCTCTTTTTTGCTTGTTTGGTTTATAAATCAAAGAAGGGGTCTGTTTCGCTAGTACTGAAAGATTTATTATTATATTCTTCTTCTTCGTCTCTTATCTCAAACTCAGATCATTTCACACTTTTGTATTTTCCCTTTAATAACTCGTTACTTTTTCGCCTTTTCTTCCCGAAGTGAGTATATCAGTTTTATCTTATCTTTGCATCAGTATTACTTTCGAAACAAAAATTGAACTGTAATTTTCTGTAGTTCGTATCTTAGAAATGAAGTTGGGACGTTTTTTGGAATATTTTATTTTGTTCAAGCTTGAGATTCGAAGATACACGTAAAATTTGATGGGACACACATTATAGACAAATAAGAAAAAGCAATCAAATCACACGACAAAGTCCAAAGCATTTGAAACCAGATACGGCATGTGTGGTTGTCGACCGGACGCAGGACCGCTTGCTGCCCGGAAAAAAAAAACCTACCTATTTGACCGACAATTTTAACTCCTGATGACATTCAAGCAGCGGATGGTGCGGTCACGTAGTTGACGCGTCCAGCCTCAGTAAGAGCGGTGATAAACGGCTTCAGATTCACCAGATCGGCCTCTGTGTCGGCAAGGGCTACAGGTTTCTTGTAGTTCAAGGTATCATCGTTGTAAATGTCCCACCATCTGTTCACTAACATTTTGATGTCTTCTCTGTCCATGTTCGCTTCCTTCCCTGTGTATCTCCACGGCTTCGAACCCTGTTAAGACAAACAAACAAAAAAATTCAGAACAAAGAAGAAAATTTATTGTTTTGAATAAAGCAAAACCAGGTACAGATGTAACTTACCGCTGCACAGTAGTGCACCACCTTGACTTTATCAAGCTCTACATTTTCCGGGTGACGCCATAACATGGCAAGGACAAGATTGTAGACTAAAGGAATCGGCTTGTAGATTTTCTTGAAGTACATGTTCAGAAAATCCTGCGCAATCAAATCCACAACTTGAGAAAAATACGAAAACAGAACATAACCGAGAAAGGCTAGTCTAAAATAATCTTTTTCCCTTACCTGTTCAGCGAAAGGAGTTGGAGGAATGATTTTAAGAGATTTTAGTAGGTCCTCGTAAATCTCAAGTTTTGGCTCGAACAAGAACATTCCTGCGTTGAAGTAAAGAGCCGGCGGTTCTCCAAGCTCCGCCTTTGGCCACTGGACTTTCTCAGGGCACTGTTGGCAATATCCGATCTTGTATTGCGGCGTGTGGCTCCATGTCTTCTCGCAGAAACAATCCATGACCGCGTAGAAGTAGCCATCAGGAAGATCGAACAAGTGATCGATGTTCTCGTAAACTTGAATGTCTCCATCTAAATATACCATTTTGCTATACTCCACAAACTGCACATAACACAAAACAGAGCATTAACCACATCATCTACAGTCTGTCTACAGACTACAGAGGGAGCTACACAACAACGTACTGAAGGGAAAGGATAAAACGATGTCGTATGAAAGGTACCTTCCAGATACGGAGTTTAGAGTAGTTAATGACGTAATAAGCCATGGCAAACTGAGTTTGGTTCTCGGGTGGGTAAACGGGTTCGATTTCACGGACAATGCAGCCCTGTTCCACCAGTATACGACGGTGCTCCTCGGGCACGTCAGGTAGTATAGCAACAACGAGTGGATACGCCGATTTGACTTTTCTCAACCCCTTGGCTAAACCAACGACTCCTTTCACGTAATCACCGTTACCAGCGAGAAACGTCACGTAGGCTCGATCGCTACCTTGGATCGTCGGAGACGGTTTTGTTATCGTCACGGTCGATTTAGCAGTGGGAGTTTGAGTAAGCTCCGGAGCCATGTGAGAGACACGTGATCTGCTGAGAGCCTGAGAGGGATGTGATTTAGAGTTTGTTTAGTTGTGTGCTTTTGTGTTTACTGATGACTGATGAGGCTTTCAGGTGATGGGCTGAACTGGATTAATATAGGCGCTTGGATCGGTTACGATCATGAAATCGGAAACGTACACGTGTAAATAGGAGATCAGACGGTGGTGATTGGCGTTTGGTGAAAGTTCTGGAACGGTTAATGCGGTAAAGGAAAACGCTAGAAGTAGCTAGTACGGCCTACCGTTTTGTGTTATTGCCTGCTACGACGTGCATTGTAGACGTTCGTACTCCTCTATTTTTATTTCAAAATTCTAATCACACATTAGCAATTAGGCCAATTACACATTTTGTTTTATTTGAAATATAAATGTGATTTAACTTTATTTTTTTGGAGTTGGAAATAATACTGAATTAATAGAGTAGTCTGATAATTAATTTAATTAGATGAAAAGATAAAATTTTGATATACAAATTGTTTTTTTTTTTCCTTTCGTCAAAATAATTCATAACTTATACGTGACATAACATACGTCAGTGATATTACAAGATACTAGAATTATACCATAAACTAAAAACTTGTAAATGCACACTTCTATCGTATTACAGAATTTTTAGATTGTTTTCACAACAACTAAAAAGAAAAACACATTGACATTTTTTAGTTCCTATTAGGCTGCTGATATTTTCTATTTTTCTTTATATATATATAGATATTGTTATCTGACCCAATTAATTACACCTAACTTATATATATATATATATATTTCTTTTTTGTAAATTGAACCTAAAAGAACTTCTTTATCCATGTGCTTAATTGCCCATTATTTATTGTGTAATAATAATACATCACAAAGAAATAGGAAAAAAAAACAATTACTATTTAAATGTAAAGAGGTAAATTAAGCACGTGGAAAATGGAGACTTCTTGTGAGAACGACCGTGTTTACTGTGGAGTAGTATTTTTTATCTGGGTGAAGAGGAGCCGTGAAAGACACGCGCCAGCTGATTTGGGGCCATTCGTCTCTTAATGGGCCATAATAAAAACCAATTCCGTGGTGCCTAGTGAACACTCTCTCGTGGGTTCCATCTAATCGCTTTCTCTTTCCCGTAGTCTCACGTTCTTGATTCTTCTCAGGTGTCGTCGGTAGAAGAATTGTCTTTTATTCATATAGTATGGATTTATACATTCTTCTTTGTATTTATCTTTTTTTTTTTCGGTAGATTAAAAATTAATCCATACGAAAAGAGAGTACAAACATCTCATATTTTTTGAATACAAATATTTTCTAAATCTGCAAATAACTTATTTCATTACATTTTTTGTTTTTGTTGTTGTTGTTAAGTTTTAGTTTATCACTCTCTCGGATTGGGCTCATAGTTTACAAAAGTTGGCCTACAAAAGCCCAAAAAAACGAACATCATATGTATACATATTTGATTTGGTTACTGTTGTTGTTTTAGCTGCTCTTGATTTTTAGGGTTGTATTTACTAGTAGTCTGTCGATGGTAGAATGAATTTGGTTATAGACTTATAGTGTATTGAAATTTGAATCACTTAACCAAAAGCCCCCAAAAAAACGAACATCATATGTGTATACAATATTTAATCGACATTTTTTTTTTCTGAACAAATTTACTCGGCATTTAGTGTAGTCTAGAGACTTTAAACCCATACTTTGTGTTCTTAAAACCGTATAACACACTGTTGAATCCTGATGTTGACGTTGACTCTAGAACGTGTTTTGTGTTGCAAAATTTGACAAAATTAAAAGAACATAAGAGAATAATTATGAAAGTGGATCTCTTACGATGTCTTCGAATTTCCTGCCAAAAGTGTCGGTTGTGTTGAGCTTTGACTTATATTACCTTAATCATCGCCGGTCATCTTTAATTTGGGCTCCCTTATATTTATTCATTTGTTTCCATTATTGTATTTGCATACAGTTTACTCGATTTTACAATTTTTCTTCACACTGCTTTGAAATTGCTGCTTTTGGGAAGATCACATTCCGACCAATCAAAGTCAAACACATAGTGTCCGAGTTTAGGCAACATTTAACATTTCACCTTTCTACGGTTAATGGTAGACTTTTTACTAACCGTTTCATAGTGTGATTTGCATTTGTAGTAGACTTCCTACAAGCTACAATTCCTTTTATATCTGTTATGGATTTTTTTTTTTTTTTTTTTTTTTTTTTTTTTTTTTTTTTTTTNTTAATTATCACAGCTGGTTCCAATATTGTATGATCAAAATAATAACCTCCGCAAAATTTTGAGAAACGTTTTGCCAAATTTTTTTTTACTAATTTAAAATACAATAACTGGCCATTTTGGAAAGAAAATAAACTATAATTAATTATTTCACTTTCTTACAACTATAGCAATTGTTGGAGGATTGAAAAAAGGAGTAAGTGTAATTAATCTACTGGATATAAAATTACCAAGCTATACTATCAAAGATTGAAAATGCATTTTTCTAATAATTACAAACAAAAATGTATACATGTGTTAACATTTGGAAGTTTGAAACTCAACACTGCTGGTTTCTTCTAAATCATTTGAAAAAAATTATATTAACATGGAGTTCTCTTGAATTTCAGATTTGATTATGTGATGTTTCTTTACAGGGGAATAGCCTATCACAGGATTTATCAAAGATTAGTTGATACATTGGACCCAGCCAGGAAATGGACTATCCCAAGTATTAGAACACATTACTTTTATGTATACAGATATACGTCGTTATAGGTGCGTTGACGAGGGAAATAATGATAGATGCTAAAACATGGATGTTCTATGGTCTCATGCCACCACATGCTTTAAAGTTTAAAGTTCGAACTCTTATTAGAGGATTCTCCTCTGCGTCATCATCTATACGTCATCGTTTTTACGCCATGCACAATGAAATATTTGTAACAATTAATGTTATGTACACATAATAGATAAATAGAATCAAAAAAAAAAAAAAGGATCCAAAAAATAAAAGAAAAGTGTTATCATCTTTTAAATTAAAGGAGATGTAACACGACTCCATAACCTAAAAAAGGATCCATCAATAAGAGATAAATTAAATATAATATTCCATTAGCCATCTTTCCTTTTAGAGTCTTCTTAGATTTTGTGATTGACCTAATAGAAATATATTTAGTTGTTGGAGGCTTATGTGTTATGTCGCATCAAAGAGGAATTAGACATAACCAGATGACAAAAAACAAAGAGGCTTTGCGTATGAATATGACATAATTTTGAGCGTGTAAGTTAAAAAGATTGTGGGTTCTACTTTTGGTACTTCTTCTGATTTTGATAGATCGTAAACGTCTTTTTATGTTTGATTTCTCATCTTTTTGTTGATTATTTACCTTTTTTTCTCTTGTGCTTTCCTTTTTATTAGTATTAGTTTAGTTTACTAAACCAAATTAAAATTGAACGGTGAAACGATCATAATACAAAGACAGAACCATTTGATTGCAATCTTTTTGAAGTAATATTTCTTTTGCTGTTCTCAAGTTTTCCAAACGTGTCGTAGCTTTCGTTTTAGCAAATAACCTGTCAAAAATCAGTACTGTGAAATCTATAAACACGTTTTGGCATCAACCTTGTTTTTTTTACTCTCGTCAAACTGGATTCTTTTTTGGGGATGTCTCATCAAATAGGACTTAAGATTGATTTTCCGCAATATTCTTTCAACTAATGAATCAATATAATTGACACAAAAGACCGGTCTTTTTTTTCATGTCAATAGAAAAAGTTAATTTTCTTGACATTAGCTTATATTGGCTGTCGTCTAGATCACATATCCAATCGATGTAACAATTCACTGAATCGGGATTTAGAAAATGAAAACATATGTTTTTCTTCACAAAAAGTCTAAGATACTGGTGGTACAACCCAAATCTAACCTATAATCGAATCAAGTCGACACGTCATCACTTGTGTGTATATTTGTCCTGAGTTGAAAGGTAGAAGCAGACAAGTGTCTCATAAAGACATCGAGATCTGATTCGGTTCTCAGGTACATACACTTAATCGGGAGTGTTGCTTTCCCCTAGAACTATGGAGGCTACTGTTTATGTGTCGTTGTGTAACAATAATCTTGTGTTTACTTGCATTACTTAAACTCCTTTTACTTTAATATATATAGTTTTGTTCGATAACAAATTTTAACCCTCCTTTTCAACAGAGTGGATCTCTCTCACACGTACGCATCAGATTGTGTTTGTGCTATAATCCTTTTCTGTTACCATGCTAAAACTTAACCCACCAATCCTTATGTAATCCTATATAATCTATATATGTTTGTTTTGTATATGTCTTTGGTTTTACACTTTTGCTTACTTTAGTACATATGGATCTTGCATGTCTTTAACTAAAATATAATGATTTGGTTCCGCTAATCGATGATATTTTAGTTGCACATTTTAGTAAACGACCATAGTACGTACTTAAGAAACGAAATTGTATATACGTTTCAGAATATGTATATAGAGAATATATACGTTTCAGAATATGTAGACATTGATTGAAATTTCAGAAGATGTATAAATAATAGAAGAAGTATTTATCTTGAAACCACGTGTGTATTATTTTAATACTATAGACAAAATAAATGGAAAAATGCAAGTATTGTTTTTTACGATTACTACTAGAAGTGTATTATTTAATTATTAATAATTTTGTTTGAACAAAACAAAAAAAAAATATTAATAACTTTAATATTATTTCAATAATAATTCCAACGTACGATAAAATTTTGTTGAAAAGAACACATAAAAGTCTCATATTTTTCAGTAGATATATACATAGAAGTCATAGTGATAGACAGAGGAAAGACGTCTCTTTGACTATACTCTTCAATCGAAAACAAAATGTGCGAAAATTTCAAAAGCAAAGTCCCTAAACTCGCCTAACTCCATTTCTCATCTGACTTTGCTTTAAATGTCAATAGTCCTATGTTACCTAGCTGCATTCAGATTTGGAAATTAAGATTGATGATCTTTATATATACTTAAAGAAACACCCGTCGGAAACTAGTTTACTTAGTAATATTTATGCTTACCGAGTAGCTTCTCATCAATGTTGCTAATTTCAAGAAAACGACGGAAAACAAATCATGATCGCACAAGGATAAGTAAGCGATTAGTAAATAAAAATCCATTTCGCCCATAGTAATCAGAATCATTTTGAACAAGGAC
Source organism: Camelina sativa (assembly GCF_000633955.1). Classification (NCBI taxonomy): domain Eukaryota; kingdom Viridiplantae; phylum Streptophyta; class Magnoliopsida; order Brassicales; family Brassicaceae; genus Camelina; species Camelina sativa. Next base: position 29,728,510 of record NC_025688.1, read on the forward strand.
TACAAAAATACTCCCTCATTATTAGAATTATTAGAATAGATGATGTTTTAGAAATTTTTATTGTTTTACAAAAAAATGATTTTCTATATACTTTTATCAATTAATTTTTAAAAAATTGTAAATTTCAAGAACCATTAAATGAGAATTTAAAAGTTTGATGAAATACTATTGGTTAATAATTATAAAATATTTTATTATAAATAAATAATATACTTATTACTAAACATTAAATATTTTTTTTAATACATGTCAAAATCCTAAAACATTATATATTATAATACAGAGGGAGTAAACAAAAACTTAGGTCTGCGATATGGTGAAATATAGAAACTTTATAAAATATAAAACACTTACTAAAGAAAGATCTAAAGCAAAGAGTGCGTGTTACTATACATCTGAACAGGTCAAAGGGTCAAACCTAAGTATTTTAAATTACACAAACAATTGACCATATGGAGAGTTAATTAATATTTTTAGAATAGTTGCAAAATTCCACTTTAGAAACAGAATAAAAAAATAATTGAACATTACACTTATGCCGTGTTCCACTTATTTTCAAAATATCCTTTAAAAAAAAAAAAAATTCTCGTGTTAGTTTAGGTCATGTGCATTAGTTAGTCTTTCATTAACCAAAATATTAATAAAATAAAAAATAATAAATTTTTATTATAAAAGTTTTTCAAAAAACAAGAAAAAAAGTTTTTCAAAGATTCTCAATCTTAATGAGAAACTCTCATAATAAAAAATTATTATATTATATTTTATTGTTTTTTTTTTAAGTGAGAAATTTTGATGAGAAATCCCCAGCGCACATGCTCTTACTATATATATAAAAATTCGCACATTGCTTAATCGCTTCAAATCTAATCCACAAAACCATTCACACCTTCTCCTCTCTTTCTCTCTATCTTTTTTTTTCTTTTCATTAAAGAAATGGAAGACTACGAGCGAAACTCAAACTCTCCAACTCATGAAGAAGATTCCGATGTACGAAAAGGTCCATGGACGGAGGAAGAAGATGCAATCCTAGTCAACTTCGTGTCTATCCATGGTGATGCTCGTTGGAACCACATCGCTCGTTCCTCTGGTATGTATCATCAGCCTCTATATAAAACATATACAGTACTTACTTACAGAAGCCTATATATATAGATAAACTATACATATACTCATATTTATGTACGCAGGGCTTAAGAGAACTGGTAAGAGTTGCAGATTAAGATGGCTTAACTACTTACGTCCAGATGTTAGAAGAGGCAACATCACTCTCGAAGAACAATTCATGATCCTCAAACTCCATTCTTTATGGGGCAATAGGTATATAACACAGTAACACACTCGCTTTATATCCCAAATATGTAGAAATATGCCATATTGTATAACACTCCCTTTATTATGTTATTAATACTAAATGTTTCCTTGGAATTTGAAATAAAAAGGTGGTCGAAGATAGCACAGTATTTACCGGGAAGAACAGATAATGAAATAAAGAATTATTGGAGAACTCGAGTACAAAAGCAAGCCAAACACCTAAGATGCGATGTTAATAGCAATCTTTTCAAGGAGACTATGCGAAACGTTTGGATGCCGAGATTAGTGGAAAGGATCAACGCCCAATCATCATCCGCCACGTGTGAGCAAGTGGAGTCAATGATGATCACCGACCCAGGTCAACCTATTGACGTACCGAGTCCGGTCGAACCGGGTTACGTTCAATTCGACCCGAATCATCATCATCATCAGCAGTTCGTACCGGCATCGGATCTCTCAGCAACGTCTTCGAATTCGCCGGCTGAGACGTTATCGGACGTACAAGGCGGGGCGGTGAACGGATCGGGTTATGACCCGGTGGGTCAAACGGGTTTCGGGGAGGTCAACGATTGGGGCTGTGTTGGTGGGGACAACATGTGGACCAATGACGAGAGTTTATGGTTCTTGCAGGACCAGTTCTGCTACGAAACGACATCGTATTCGTATAATTAAGGAAATTATACGATCACACGATACGTTAACGAGGAATTCAATTGCGTCACGTTTGGGTGTTACAACTATTCATTCGTGCGTGATGCCATTTTAGTAGATACGTCCTTGGTATACGAATCTTGACTTAATTATTATATGCTTCCCCCCCCCCCCCCCGACTGAAATTAAAAGATCTGATCATCACGCGAGGATACTAAGATTTTGTGATATATGTGAATTAAAGTTCTTAATTTTATTTGATGTTATAGTGGAAAAAAAAAAGATAAAAAGGAAAGAAAGAGTAGCAGACTCCGGTTGAATTTGTTTTTAAAAGAACTAACGTTATATTTGGTTTGATCCGATTCATACAAGGGGGAGAGCTAGATAACGCTCATCCAAGTATATAATTATTTCACGGTACCGTTAACCATCACATGCCCGCAGGGATCATAGACCATCGACACTTTTTTCAAATCAACCTTCATAAAATCAATCTTGTCATATATAGCAACCCATCTTGTCTGGTTCAAGTTGTCAAAACGTAGAATTAAAGCGTACTTTATGTTCATATAATTGATATAAAACTCATGAATATATTTGAAACATAAACCAAATTGGCTAAAATGTCATACACCACACGAGAAATATGCATGGTCGACTCGAAATAACAATTGAAACATAAACTTATGAAAAAGAACTCACGTTACTTAGATATTCCGTATTCGCGTAATAAATTCACACCAACAAGTAAAACCCTTCATCCATATATTTGATCCCACGCCTAGGTGCCATCATAAACTCGTGATTATCGCCGGGATGCGATACATCAACCTCCAAAATTCTCTTATTCGTCGTGTTCTCGTCTCTGTAAATTTTTACAGTCGACAAAGCCTCCACCGTAGTCACCGGCTCGTCTTCCGGAGTAAGACGGCAACTCATCAGTGCTCTAAAGAACATCACTATGGACGCCACATGCGTCTCCGACGTTGTATATGATGCTTTAATTATGTTATAACATAAGCATATATATTTATATGTGTGTGTGTGTGCGCGCGTTTGAGTGTTTTTGTCAGTGTGTGATATAGTCTTAACAACCATTGTTAAATGTTTGATACACACGACATGGCAAGGAGAAAGACTGGAAGACACATCGAGAGGAAATCTAATTTTGGTAAGTATTATTAATTTACCAAATCACCCTTTGAGGCAGTGCCAAATATGATGTTTTCAGCAGAAAAGTAAGGGTGTTTATGGTGTTTTACGACTTATAGTTTATTTTTTTTTGGCAAATATACACTTGTAGTTTTGAAGTGAAAGATCAAGAAACAAGTTCATCTTCACTCTTCAGCAAGAAACAATGAGATGAGATGAGAGGAATTTAAGAAAATATTCCGATCGGTCAATGATAGTTGGCCAACCTTCTAGATTTCCTAATGACAGCGATGTTTTTTTAAGTATATAGAACAAAACAGATTTAGTACCTTTTTAGTAAACTAATATATTTTGTTTTTAAGTATTTTTGTATAAATAAAATTATATTCGAAAACTATGGTTGTACTAGTATAATACGAGGTATTAATTTATGATATGTTATCTTCAAGAACTAGTATAAAACATAAAACTATGGAGTATGGATCAACCATATGCAAAATATGGAGTAATCGCAAGTAACCTTTTTGATTGATTATGGTTGAAAATACACACTTCTTCTCTAACACATATTTATATTTCTTATCTGTACAAATAATTTTTTTTATCCCCCTCTCATCAATTTATGCTTCCAGTTATTCATATAAATTGAGTCGCTTTCGTAATTCTTCAAAGGCAAAAAATTCTTAAAAGCATATCACTATTTTGCTGTTGATTTCCTAAATAATAAATGAGTCATTTACTAAAAAAATAAATTGGGCCAATAGCTTCGGCCCATACTAGATGATTAACGTAAGGACAAGACACAATTGAACGATATCTTTTAGTGACTCTTGTAATCTTGGATGAATCATCATCGGAACTCGCTAAGTGAATCCGAAGGTTTAAGCATTCGTTCGCGCTCAAAAAATCCCCAATTCCCAATCTTCTTCGTTCTCGTTGAAATTAGTCAAGTGTTCGAAACCCTAACTCCTAAAATCGAAGTAGATCTCGAATCCTGATCGAATCGAAGGTCTTTGCACTCCTGGATCGAATGATAGCTACTACCCGTTGATTTCGGAACCCTAATTACAATGGGCGGTACAGACGCAAAGGACATCCTCGGGTTGCCGAAGACTCCACTGTCTTTGTCTTTAACTCAGGAGAAGAAATCTCGACCCCAGAAAGAGTCCCATAGAAAGCCCGATGGCATTTCTCGCGAGGTGGAACCCGAAACAATCCTTTGTAATCGATTTGATTTTTGTTAGCTTTTGGAATCAATTCTCATCGTTCGTTGTTGATTTTGCAGGTTTATGCGCTTACCGGCGGCGTTGCTCCTCTTATGCCTTCAATTGATGTTACCCAGCTAAAGCGCCGTCCTCCTGCTGATGAGAAGGTCCGGTGCTGCTTTTTTTTTAAAAAAATTAAGGGCTTTACGATTTATCTTACTGTTTTGATTTTTGTGTGCTACTATGATTCTAGTGCTTAGTATGCTAAGCAAAGCAGCGTTCTTATTATGTCACAGGTTGCTTGGCAATGGCTTCCCTTCACCAGTTCTGCTAGGAAAGATGCTTTGCAGCTTTACCATTGGGTAAGTTCTTTGTTCTGTGGAACGCCATTATTAGAATGAGTTTTAAGTATTTCGTTCTTTCTAATGACATGCATTTGGGAATTTATATCTTCACAGGTTAGAGTTGTGAATAATGTTCCACCCACAGGTGACTATTCCTTTGCCAAATATAACAAGGTATAATACTGCCTTCATGGTTGTCTACTTAAAGTCTCGTTGAGTTACTTTTACTTTCTTCTCTCAGTTTCTGCTTCTTCTGACTACATTTTATTTTGAACTCTCATTCAATTGTTTGTATCTTTGCGTGAATGCAGTCAGTTGTTATTTTGAAATACACAGACGAGGAGTACGAGAATCATTTAACTGATCCTGTAAGTGTCTGCTCAAGGAAGATTTTCTGTTTCATTCTATTATGTATGAAGTAAAGACATGTTCTGCATAGCTTCTGTATATGCTTGTTTTGGAGTATGTTGCCTTGGTTAATTGTGCTCCAACTTGCAGGTGTGGACCAAAGAAGAGACTGATCAGTTGTTTGAATTCTGTCAAAATTTTGATCTCCGCTTTGTTGTAATAGCTGATAGATTTCCGGTATCGCGGACGGTGGAGGAATTGAAGGATCGTTACTACAGTGGTATGTTGGACTTTATCTGATTCCAGACCATTATCCGTTCACTTATACCTTCTCCTTTCATTTATTTTCATCTTTGATCTCTCTGTTTATATTTCGTGTTGCTCCAGGGTTCATTAAAAAATACTAGGACTGAGAATTCTCTTACGTATTTTCTTTTGTAGTAAACCGGGCCTTGCTGCGTGCTAGAGCTCAGTCTCCAGCAGATGTTGCAAACCATCCTTTGATGAAGGTCAACTTTCTCTTAAATTTCTTCATAGCAAACTATGAACTCTTATGTCATATATTTTTGTGCTGTTATCTAATGTGTTTTCATATACAGGAGCCTTATGATATTACACGCGATAGAGAGCGCAAGCGGGCATTGTCCATGGTCCTGTCGCAGAGTAGACATCAGGAGAAGAAAGATGCTGAGGTTTTTTTCTATTGAATCTTAAATGTAACGTGCAGCCGAATAAATATGAATCTAATCCTTCTCCCACAAATGCAGATTCTTGCTGAGGCTAAAAGAATCACAGAGATGCGATTGGCAGCACGTGTAAGTGTTGTCTTAAAATAAATATATTCACTTGTACTAAGTAAAAACCAGTTGATGAAATATGCTTACCATAATTGAAGAAACCCTAAAATATGAAACATACTCAATCTTTATCATCTTGTTTCTTAAACTATCCGTCTTTCTGGCTGTCCAGCGTGCAGAAGAGCCTGTTGTATCTGCAAATGAGAACGCCGGTCTTGATAAAGCTGATGGGGTAGTTCCAGGGAGTAGTGTATCTCCATCATCCAATTCTCAACTTCCTGCTACTGCTGTGGCTCCATCAACACTAACTATGGCAGATTATGCCTCTACCCTTGCATCCCTGCGTATGGTGAGTGTCTCTCTCTTCGTCTCTTTCCCTTTTCCACTTGGTTATCCAGTTTATCTGATTCTTTCTGGTGAATCTGTTACATTTTTTAGCTTCATGTATACTTGAGAACCTATGGACTTGAACAAATGGTCCAAGCTGCAAGCTCGGCTGTTGGTCTTCGAACGATCAAGCGTGTTGAGCAGACTCTGCAAGATCTCGGGGTTTGTCTTTTCTTCTTGTTCTGTTTCACTATTTCTATTTGTCTGAAATCATTTGCTTACCTTTCCTCATTGATTGATGAATGAGACGTAATGCTATAAAGGCCACCCCTACTGAAGCTAGCTTTGAATGTGTTCAACTACTATTTTGTGGGGATTTTAGTTAGGGTAGTAGCTACTAAGGTTCATATCGGTTTATATGATTATAGCTACTTTTAAGATTCGTTAAATGGATTCTGAGTATATAGAGTTTTCTGTTTACAGGTTAATTTAAAGCCAAAGGTTCCTACGAAAACTGTATGTGATGAGCATCTTGAGTTACGAAAAGAAATATTAACACTACTGAATCTTCAGAAGCAGGTAAAGCATATGATACAAGTCTATCTCACATAGATTCACAAATATACAGCTTGTATTTTGTTTTTATAACTTCCTGCCAAACATGGTCTGGTCATAATTTCAGCTGCAGTACAAGGAATCAGAAGGTTCATCACATCGTGAAGGGTCATTTGCTGCAATGCCAGACACTCCAAAAGTGAGCACCAAACTATGTTTATTAATTCTTACAACAGTTTCATCTTCGTATTGATCTCTCTAATCCTCTATATTTGATCAGGATCGTGTGTTCGCATCTGACCCATTCAGTTTTGGAGGTACAATTCTTAATTTACTTGGTTTCAGCATTGTATCCACTACTTTAACAATTTCTAAGTTCATTTTGTGTGTGGGTTTCAGCTGAGAGACCGATCAAGAAAGAACAAAAGCGCAAGGTGGTGTAGATCTGAGTCTGCTCTTATTTTTTTTCATAGCAATTTCTCTGAAAGTCCTTGGAATCTGTATATAAACTTAAATATCAACTAAAAGATGTTTGTGAATCCTACAGGGTCCTGGAAGACAAGCAGATACTCCTTCACCAGCTCATAAGCGTCCGAGAAAGATGAAAGCCTCTGATCTCTAAAATCTCTCTACTTACTGACTTGCAGTTTTCATGTGTATGTATGTGTCCCTTTTTTTTTTCTCGGTGATTTCAGACACTGTGGACTGTTTTGAGTTGTTGAATCTTTCAATTGGTGATTCCAAGTCTCTTTTTTGAGTCTCGAACACTTTGAAGACACCGGTTCTACAACTCATTTACACAGTACGATCATCATGTAGAAAACTGAAGCTAATGAATTATTATTATATCAAAACTTTTGTTACCTTATCATTAATTCTGATCCTCCTAACAACGTTAATTGAGTCTCTAGTGAGAACATAATGAGGATTTCAAAGCTGCAAAAAATTCACTGTACAGATATTTCTAATTTTTCATTTTTTATATAATTTATTTAAGCGCTAAAAAAAAAAAAAATAATTTTTTTAATTAGAAAGGTTCGTTCTTCTTCTTCTTCGTCTTCATCGCTAGGGTATTTGGGGGTTTTTTTTTAGAGGAAGAAGAAGAAAAGGTTGGATTTTTCAGCATTCAAACTTGAGAGTAAGCAACGAGGGTTTCTATGGATGAAAGGCTAGATATAAGGGAAGGTCGTTAAGTCGAAGTCTGCTATAAAGAGAATGGCTTTAAAGCCGTTTGGTACAAAGCCATTATCGAGGCAACGAAATCGAAATCTGGTTCCATAAAACACAGTGTCCGCTTGCTCAAGGATGATTTCGCGACTCCTCTTACCCAACCCTCCCTAAATATCTTGCTTCGACCTCTTCCCCCTCGCCATTTGCAAGCTCGCATCAGTATCAAGCAAGGCTGCGTCGTCGACGCTTACCACAAAGATGGGTGGTGGACTGGGTTTGTCATCAAAGAGTTGAGGGATGATAACAACAAGGGTTGTTGTTTGATGTTCTTCGATTCACCGCCTGATATCATTCTCTTCGAGAGAAAGGATTTGAGGCCTCATCTTAAATGGGTCTACAAGAAATGGTGGGTTATGCCAAAGTTACAGGTAATCGAATCTGGGACTCTCAAATTTTGTTGCTTTCCTGCAAATTATAGCATTATTTTGGTTGTGAAAGCTTAATGACTGACTTGAATCTTTTTATTAAATAAAAATGTTAGCTTTTGGCTGAGGAGTCTATGTTTAGCCCTGGAACAATGGTGGAAGTGAGTTCCAAGACTGATGAGATGGAAACTGTTTGGGTTCCTGCAATGATCATCAAAGAGATTGAAGAGGATGATGAGACGAGGAAATATATTGTCAAGTTTTGCAATAAGCCTTTGAGCTGGGAGGGTAGTAAGGAAACATTCAACGAAACTGTTGATTCACAAAGTGTTAGGCCTAAACAGCCTCCGTTTTTCGTTGAAGGGTATAAATTGTTGGACTGTGTTGAGGCGTTTCGTGGTTCGAGGTGGCGTAAAGGGATAGTGAATCGATTTGTCTCTCAGAAATCGTATATGGTGAGTTTCGAGGATACAAATAAGCAGTTGAGATTCAATCACTCGGATCTAAGGCCTCCAATGGAGTGGGAAGATGGGGTTTGGAAGGTATTTAATGTTTTCCACTGGTTTCAGTTAATACTAGATTGTTTCAAAACTGAAGGCTGCAATATTGCTTTAGAATTTGTCAGCAAAATCTTGCTCTGCATTTTTCATGATGGTTTTCATTGGGAGTCTTTGTGTTTATCTTCCAGTTGTGATTCTTTAACTCCATTTATTTTATGTTGCAGACAAGGGAATCGCCATTAACTCAAGGTTCAGAAAATAATATGGGTGATTCAGTGATGAATGGTAATACTTCTCCATCACTAGGTAACTGTCTTTATTTCCAATATCTAATTGATTCACTTGTCATTGTTCTAGATCATGAAAATTGATCTTGTCTTTGTTTTCCAGCTGATGAATCTGTTTCACCTGTAACCTCGTCCCCGGTTATAATATCAACACCGTTGAAATATACAGAGGCTGAAACTCAAAGAAAGACCTTTCCCAAGAAGACACTTCAGCCAATGAGGAAGATACAGGAACTAGAAAGGTACAACAAAGAGATGCTAGATGAAACTAGCGAAAAGCGCAAGGCTGAACAAGAGTGTGGTGTGATGAAACGCAAGATACTTGATGTGAAACACAAGATTATGGAGCTGCGGAGGCAAGAAGCAGCACTGAGAAAACAGAAGGATGCAACCTACGAAAAGATAAATCAGATGGAGTCACGCGCAAGAGATCTTGGTGTAGAGCTTGAAGATGTGGAGTTTGAGTTTGAGACACTTCTGTATAAGCAAAAAAAGCGTAATGGCGTAGGAGGAGGAGGAATATCAAAAGGATCAGTCTCAAAACTTCTTTTTGAGTCAGGGAGAAGCTGACGTGGCAAAGATTAAATCATAATTAGTAATGTCTGATCTTAAAAATGTCATTACAAAAAGCCAACTGAATCGTATTTTGTTTTAACCGTAAGATAATACGACAAGTCGACGACCACAATACGATGGGCTCGTTAATTTAGGCCCAATAGAAATATTTCTTTTACTTTGTAATTTAAATCGCGCCAAAAAAAAGGAAAAATCAATTAAAATAATTAGTCTCATCATAATTAAGGGCAGATGATGACGTCGTCTCTGCTTCCAATTGTGAAAGTGGAGTGAGAGGAGAGAAGAGGAGGGTTTTCCAAATCTTAGGGTTTTTTTCTTTTTTTTTTCTTTCCGCGGAATAGAGAGAGAGAGAGAGAGAGATGGAGAGAGAGATGGAGGAGACGATTACGAAGAATTCACAAGTAGAAGTGTGTTCTGAAGAAGAAGGTTTTGCAGATGCATGGTTCAGAGGTGTTCTCGAGGAAAACCCAACGAAATCAGGACGCAAAAAGCTCCGTGTTCGTTACATGACTCTGTTGGACGACGACGGTTCTTCTCCTTTGTATGAGAACATCGAACCGAGGTTCATCAGACCTGTTCCGCCGGAGGATGAGTACAAAGGTGTCGTCTTTGAGGAAGGGTTGATGGTGGATGCTGACCATAAAGACGGATGGTGGACCGGTGTGCTTATCAAGAAATTGGGGGATGACAAGTTTTGGGTTTACTATGATACTCCACCTGACGTTATTGAGTTCCGGAGAAACCAATTGAGACCCCATCTCCGCTGGACCGGTTGGAAATGGGCCCGACCAGAGATTCAGGTATGATGTTGATGTAATCCAAGTTTTCATTTTTTTTCTTAATTTGGTTGTTTTTTTCTTGCTAAAGATTGAAACTTTTCTCTGTTTTGATTTGTTGCATGTTATGACCTTTTGTCAAATCCGGTTTTATTCGCTTCGAGATGGCTCAGTTTTGTTGCTTTCTTTGTTATTGTTAGTGTTGCATGCTTTGCTTTGGTTCAAATGGTTAAAAAAGTTTTAGCTTTCGTTGAAATGGTTTCAGCTTTGGCTTTGAATCTTAGACTAGACTTTAATTTTTTTTTTTCTTCTGTTTGTTGTCCTTGAAGGAATTGGATAAGTCCATGTTTAGCTGCGGGACAATGGTGGAAGTGAGTACTGTCAGAGGGAAACCGGAAGTTGCCTGGTTCCCCGCTATGATAGTTAAAGAGATCGAAGTGGATGATGAGGTGAAGTTCATCGTGAAGGACTGTAATAAACACTTGAGCTTTAATGGTGATGAGGCTAGAACAAACACTACCGTTGATTCCTACCGTGTTAGACCCACACCGCCTCCTTTTCCAGCTGACAATTACATGTTGTTGGCTCGTGTTGAGGTCTTTCGTGGTTCCGTATGGCGTCAAGGGTTGGTTAGAGAAATTCTCAATCAGAATTGTTACAAGGTTATTTTAGCGAATACAAAGGAGGAATGCGTGTTTAAACACTCAGATCTCAGGCTTTGTAAGGTTTGGGAAGATGGGGTTTGGCAGGATGGACCAAAGGTATCATCTTCAATCATTTCCATCAATATTCTTTCAGTTTTGGTTTATCGGTGGTGTGAATTGAAGCTGTTATGTTCAGTCCACTTTTCAGCAAAATTTCGGGAGAGAAACTCCTTCCAATGTCATAAAAGCAAAGCCAATTCGCTCTTGTTCTGGTGCTAAGTCAGTGACTCCGAAAAGGACCACAAAGCATATAAGAAGATCACTCAATCTTGAGGATAATGACGAGACTCTCACAAATGCTGAAACTGGAGCTGTGAGTTTAGGCATTTTACTAATTTCGTTTGCTTTTGTCATGTCCTTGATTTACAAATTTTGTTTCCTGCATTTAGGCCACTCGAGAACTGAGAACGAAGAGGGCTAATGATGTTACTAATGATAATACTCCTCGGGCCATAACCCCGCAAGCGAAACCAATAGGTAATTGTGATCTTGTTTAGCTCTTTAAGTTTAGTTTATGCATCACGAAACTGATCTCTAAGGTCAATGTTTTCAGCCTCTGTTAAACCTGTGGCCCCGTCCCGAGTCAGAACTGCAACGCCGTTGAAACCAACAGAGGCTGATACTCGAGGAAAGACAGCCCCTAAGAAGACACCTGAGCCAATGAGTAAAAGGAATGGCTTGAAAAATGCAACTCAACAGAAGGTGAATTTAGTTCTTCGTTTGAAAAAATATCATTCTCTCTTTCACTAGATGTTAGCGTTCATGATTGTTATTCATCAAAATGATGGTTTAGTTCACTCTCTTTATATAGATGCTTGAGGAGAAGAGTATCGAAGATAAGGGTATAAAAAGGAAGAGAGAAGAAAAACAGAACGCAGACCTTGGGGAAACTGGTATGTCGAAGCCAGCTCTATCTAGCAATATTAGTTGTTTCGTGCCAAATTTTTATCATATAATTGGTAATTAATTTGTAGATGAGAGTTGCAATGGTCCAATAGCTGAGATCAATGATACAAGTACTATCTGCACCGATGCTGATGTCGATGATCAGCCTCTCGCTGCTTGGATAAGTTCACCTACTGGTTCGATAATATTCTCAACATACTTAAAGCTTAGATGCATCTCTTTGAAAACTGTCAGGTAGTATATATGCTAAAGCAATTCGGTTTTTTTTTTTTTTTTGGTTTTGCGTTGATCTATCCAGAGCTACCCTTTGATCATAGCTCGGCTGTGGTGAATAATGCTGCTGCTGCCACCGATGTTGAGGAAACACAAGGAAATAATACACTAATGAGTTTGCCTTTTGCAAAGAAGTCACCGTTTTGGAAGGCGTATGAAACAGTACCACAGATTCCACATTTTGGCCCATTGTTTGAGGCTAAAGAAGATCTCCGGGAATGGGCAGCAGTTGGTATGATGGTGACTTTCTACGGGTTATTAGATGAAGTAAATCATCTGCAGCCCGATGTTTCCTCGAGCACACTAAGTAGCCTCAGTTGTTCTTTTGAGGATCTAGAGAAGTATGGGTTTGACATTTCAACCCCTCAGTCACGGATCAACAAAATGGTTTCTCTCCAAGATGAGAGAGCAACGAAAGAGGAGGAAAGAAAATGTCTAGAGAAGACAATTGAAGCTGGAGAGCTGGAAGTGCACAAGTATGAAGAAGAGATGGTCGAGTTAGAATGCAAAATTCTGGAGCTGAAGAAACAACAAGTGGTTACGAAAGAGAAGAAGAAAGCTGCTGAAAAAAGGACAATTGAAATGAAAGCATGGCGAGAAACGATTGAGCAAAAGATTGAAGATTTGAAGCTTGAGTTGGAGACAACTGCTTCTGCTCCATGGTAAATGGTAATAACTAAGGTAAAGAAGCCAACGCTAGGAATGACATCTAAGCTCTGTATTTTGGTAAATGACAACTTAGAGAGGGTAGATGTAAGTTAAAAAAAAAAGTCTAATCTAAGGTCAGTAGCTCGGTTATTGTTTATGAGGGGATGTTTAGTTTAACTAATCCTTTTAAGATGAAGTATCTTTTGCGAATCTTATGATGGTGAATCAATCTATATATTTTGAGAGTCTCCCAACAATCAAGACCGGTCTAAACTCATTTGCTTACCGTACACTCATAATGTAGCAGAAAACTAAGCTCTAATGTTTAAACGACTCAGTTCTTCTTACCGAATGTTTTTTTTTGGAGTTGTGTTTGGGTAATTATGGTTAGCGGTTGAATTAAAAGGTATAAAATTTAGTTGTGCAATTACTACTGAAGGTGGAGGTTTTTGGTGATTGAATTGACTTTAATATGGAAAGACCAGAGCGTTGGCTGTGTAAATTAGTATTTGCCAATAACGGAAGGTGGATGGGATTTAATTCCGTAAGGACCAAAGACTCTCTCCCTTGAGTTGAATCTTGAAGAATATGTTATTGTACAAACCTAATATCATAAAGATGGCAGATGGGATATTTTTTGGCGACTATAGAAGAAATAAAATTAAAAAGGAGACAGAGCCTAATACTCGATGATAAGAAGGTTACTACTAGGTTACATGGCGAGTTAAAATTTGCAAATTTGTAAAAGAGCTTCAATTCGTTAAAACCAGCTACAGTATTGTTTGAACTTGAAACTGTGTGTATGTGACATGATGGTTTCCTTGTGGATGTAGTCAAATCATTTTTTTTTCCCCCAAATAATCTGCAAAAGGTTTTTTTTTTTTTTTTTTTTTTTT
>NC_025688.1:29742497-29788169 GCF_000633955.1 Camelina sativa
TTTGACAACAAAAGAATTGGCTCTTATTGTTTACAAATAATTTTGTTTGTATCTGCAAAAGGTTTGTTTTCAATATTTTAAAATAAAATAGTATATGTGTTTTCTTTTCCTACCAACCAAAAACTATTTATGTGGTATTAAAAGGTAGCCAATACTGTGGTATTACGTCAGTAAGTTTGGTAGTGAATGTCCCCAAAATGTAGTATAACCTACTTTATTTGAAAATAAATGAGGGCTTCACCTATATAGAACCGAATATATAATCCATTTCCATATAAATTTAAAATAAAATAAAAAGGTGTGGATCCAGTAAATATATACTATAACTTAACTAAATAATTTGCTACTCGTATATCCCATCTGAAAATGAATTTTAAAAATTCACTTGACTTTGTTTGTTTTCTTGAGAAACTTTCGATTTTCAAAGTAATGGCCGGACTTGGACTTTTTTTTCCAAAATTTTGTTTTTGCTGACTTTATCTAAAAAACTTGACAGTTAGAAGTTGGAACAAAAAAAAGAAGTTGGACCAAAAGATAAATAAGAAAGCTAAGTTGACAAAACATATATAAGGTTGAAAATGAATCCGTACGTGATTTATAAAAGTAAACAAAAAATTGAAAACTAATCATTTGTATTTGACCGGTTATTTTGGAATAACTATGCAAATAGTTGCTTAAAATTGAAAAATTGGTTGAACAAAATTGGGTTGAATAATATTCAACTCATTCATCTCCAAAATAGTGGTTGAACAAGTTGAACATTTTTGCAGTAGGATTAGTTTATTTTTTTAACTTTTTAGCTGAATGAGCTGAATATTTTTTTCCAACCTCTTTAACCTTTTCAATGCAAACTGTTCAATTTCTTCAACCTTGCAATGATTTCGACCCATAATAAGGCCGTGCATTCTCTTGTGTAGCTTTTCTATTTAAGGGGGTTGCTAATTAGTACTTTTTTATCAGATTCTTGAACAGATCAATAACGTTTCAAAGAGATTACTTTATTATATAGTACGTGAGTAAGATATATAAGTATATTTTAATCACTTTTATATATCCAGAAATCACACGGCAGTCGTTGATCCGTTGGATTAGTTCTTGTGTTAATATTATTGACATGTACAATAAAAGCGGATCATAAAAGTTGCTGATATTTTTCAGTATCTTATTAAATAGTATGTTAGTATTTAAAGATGTAGACCCCGGAACTGAGAAATGTGGATCAGTTAATAAATATTATGTACGGTCGAATGACCAATACAAAAAGAAAACAAAAAAAATTAATATAAAGCGGAAAAGTATTGCATGTTACGTTCTAGAGAATCTCTCGACAATTTCAATCGTGAACGACTTCTTACGAAATAATATAAGAAAACAACTACGACATAATAAAATCATCTCTCAACATTTTTAATTGTCACAATTTTGAAGTTCTACAAAATAGAGAAAACGGGAGAAATATGAAAACTTGCGTGAATCATTCGATCTCCTAAATGCTGCGTTGGTTCTTCTTATAAGTAGTGACGACGATGAAAATTTGCGTGAATATTTACTCCCTTTTTTGTTTGTTTGTTTGCTTACATCGTGAAATAGAAACGAAATCGAGTGGATTGCTACTTAGTACTCACCCAGTAGTCATGTGTCGGTAACTACAATAGTATATACAACAAACCAGCTTTACGATGTGGACCACAAAAACGTTTTAGTTACGGGTAAATGTTAAAGAAAGCTTTCGTCACATATCTATCAAAATCCATTTACTCACTGAATACATTGATTTTGCAATTTGATTCTCATAGTAGGATACAACAAGTTGCAAACTGGAAAAAATTAATATTTTTGCTGTCGCAACAAATTATAGATGCTGCGTTGGTTTCACTGTGGAGTTTTTCAAAGCATTTTGGGCTATCTTAGGAGAGGATTTCACAGTTGCTATCCAATCCTTTTTCCAGATTGGGTTTTTGCCAAAAGGAGTCAACTCTACTATCTTGGCTCTCATTCCTAAAAAAAAAAAGCGAGACTCATGAAGGATTACAGACCGATTTCATGCTGCAATGTACTTTATAAAGTCATCTCCAAGATACTTGCGAACCGCCTTAAGATCATATTGCCGAAGTTCATTGCACCGAATCAATCCGCCTTTGTGAAAGACAGATTGCTTATGGAAAATGTTCTGCTTGCTACAGAAATAATCAAGGACTACCACAAGGATTCAGTCTCTCCTCGCTGTTCCCTTAAGATTGACATCTCCAAAGCATTCGACTCCGTTCAATGGAGCTTCTTACTTACTGTTTTGAGAGCAATGGCATTCCCTGAACAGTATGTATGGTGGATACAAACATGTATTACAACTGCGTCCTTTTCGGTCCAAGTGAACGGCGAGCTGGCTGGTTATTTTGGGAGTAAGCGTGGTTTGAGGCAAGGTTGTTCCTTTAGCCCATACTTATTCGTTATTTGTATGAATGTTCTCTCTCGCAAGTTAGACATCGCTGCATCACGTCGGGAATTTGGCTTCCATCCCAAATGTAAGCAGTTGAAACTCACTCACTTATGCTTCGCTGACGACCTGATGGTCTTTGTGGAAGGGACCAAGCAGTCTATATCCGGGGCTTTGCAGGTATTTGATGACTTCGCAGTGCACTCGGGTCTGCATATTAGTCTTGAAAAATCTACCATATATACTGCTGGTGTTTCTTCGGCACACAAAGAGGAGATCCTTCAACAGTTTCCATTTGAATATGGTTCCTTGCCAGTTCGGTATCTTGGATTGCCACTTTTGCCAAGGCGAATGACTTCTGGAGACTATCTCCCACTCATTGAGAAAATACGCTCAAGAATAACCTCTTGGACATCTCGTATGCTCTCCTTTGCTGGAAGATTGCAGCTCATCAGTTCGATTATATTTAGCTTAACAAATTTCTGGATTTCGGCATTTAGACTTCCTAAATCATGTGTCAACGAGATTGATCAGTTATGTTCAGCGTTTCTGTATGGTCCCTCCTTAAATGCTAAGAAAGCTAAGGTCGCGTGGACAGAGGTTTGTTTACCAAAGAGTGAAGGAGGTTTGGGGTTAAGATCAATTGCAGAGGCAAATAAAGTGAGTGTTCTTAAGTTGATTTGGCGTATTCTCTCAGCTTCAGGCTCGCTATGGGTCGACTGGGTGCATCGTTCTCTCATTCGCAGAGGCTCTTTCTGGAGTATGAAAGATAACACAACCTCTGGCTCTTGGATTTGGAGAAAACTCTTGAAATACAGGGGCCTGGCAAAGCAGTTTTACAAAGTGGAGGTTCATAACGGTGAATCCACATCCTTTTGGTTTGATAACTGGTGTCCATTGGGCAGTTTGTACGACCAGCTTGGTGACAGGGGTTTTATCGATCTGGGAATCCTGAAAACAAGCACAATGGCTGAGGTTCTGTCTACGGCACGACGGAAAACACATCGAAACCCTCTACTTAATGCGGTGGAGGAGGAGATAAAGCAGAGACGACTTCGTTACAACCGTGATGTTTTGGATGTACCGTTGTGGAAAGGGAAGAACGACTGCTACCGCAACTCCTTCACAACAAAGGATACATGGTCTCATATTCATGCTGCCCGTCCGTTAATGGCCAATTTTAGAGAAATTTGGTTCCCACATGCAACACCGAAGTATGCTTTCATCACTTGGTTGCTTGTAAAAAACAGAGTAGCAACAGGCGAGAGGATACAGTCATGGAATGCACACGCCAACACAAGTTGTATCCTATGTGATCACCCTTTAGAGACAAGAGAGCATCTGTTCTTCCAATGCACTTATTCAAAGCTGGTGTGGGAGCGGCTACTCAAAAAGCTACTTGCGAATCAGTTCACAATTCACTGGCAAGAAGTCCTTACTCTGACTGCAGGAAATGGTCTGGACAAGAAAACAAAGTTCATAGTGAGGTACGTTTTGCAGAACACAATTCACGCTATCTGGAGAGAACGGAATGCGCGACGACATGGAGAATAGTCTTCAACAGCGGAGCAGTTAATCAAGATCATCGACAAGAACATACGAAACCGTCTAAGTACCATGAAGGGCGGAGGAGAGAGTCTTCAAGTCTGGTTTGCCGCAAAATTTTATTAAAATTTATCTGAATGGTTTAAAGCAAAGTAACACATTTTCTTTGTAAAACGTTTTTTATTTTTCTTTTGAATATAATTTAACATTAAATTCAAAAAAAAAAATTATAGAAATGATTTTGCAAATTGATTCTCAAAGTATAGGAAACCAGTTAATGTATAAGTAGAGACAGAGACTCGTTTACTTTCGTTTATGCGTCTAAATATTCATTGATTTATTTCGAGATATGACGATAAGCTTTAGAGTGTTTTTTTTCGTATCGTGGACGTTAGTTTATATCAATTAATGGAAAAATAGTAGTTGAAGATTATTAATAGAGACACTATATATAGCCATATGAAACAAGAAATAATTAATGAAATATTTAATTGTTTCACCTTTTTTTTTTCTTTTCTTCTTTATTATTTACACATTGAAATTGAAGACTAAAAACAAGAATAAAAGTATTAAAATGAAAAAACACAGGGCTGGCCTGTATCAACCAACTCATATATTATTATATAAACCAAGAAACCATTTCTCAGCTCCCAAACTTATCTTCTTTCTCTTTCTCTCTGATCATTTCTAAAAGATTCATAAACTAAGAAAAACTTTTACAAAACAAAGCTTCCAAACACTGGGGGAAAAATAATTATCCGACCTGTCGGATTCAAACCAGTGATCTGAAGATCATCTGTAAACTACGTACTATTCAGACCTTGCTCTGTCAAGTGAAATAAGGTTGGTTGCTTAATCTTAGTTTTTGCTTATGTAGTTATGATTAGTGTTATATCTTCATTTTGTTTCCTTTTAAGGATTTGAAATCAGGATAATACTGTGATGTTTTTGTTGCATCCCTCGAGGTCTTTGATCTACTCACTGATTTTAGCTGATTAATCTATATATGAACCAGAATGTTATTTAATTATAGTAACAAAAGAAAATGATTTCCTTTAGTTTAAAGAAGATTGTGTTTATTTTGAAAGGAGAGAGTAAAATACATAATTTCATGTTTCGAAATGAAAATGGAAGAGTTGAAGTGTTGAACTATGAAAATGAAATATTATTCCTCTCTCGATATAATTTTTACATTGGTTAGAGAGCGTTACAACTACAGCACACAGTTAGTTACATCACTTTCATATTTATTGTTTCTTCAGAGGTTTTTCATACCTCCTGCTCCACTATTATGTAGTATAATAGAGAAGATGGTGAAAAAAAAAGAAGGATAAAGAGAGTGAAGCCAGGCTTATACTGCTCTCTCACGTTTAGGGCGTGACTCTAAAAATAGTGATTTAGTTTACGGTATTATTAAACATAAGTTTATTAGGAATTAAGGGGTGAAAATAATGGACGCTCGACGTATACTTCGTTGAATTATCGGAAAATAAACAAAATCTTCCCTTCATATAATTCAATTCACTCAAAGATATGGAAACCAAGTCAGTGTCGAAACCAAATGGTGTGTACTGAGTAGTTGGTATGGTATCTTATGTTGTTGCTTATTATAAATGCAGAAACTTGTGGTTTGCGATCGGTATGGTTAGGTGGACCGGTTTGGTAACAATTAATGCAACTGAAATTGTGAAACTATAATATGAAGTTCTCATTTAATTTCTGTGTATAATAATATTTAATTTCTGTGTATAATAATAAGTACGGAGTACGTAAGCAGACTAATAATTCATGAAACTTTAATATCTGTTCTTTTTGACTTTTTCGTTTAACATTGCAGTATACTTTTCACGTCACCCAAAATTTTGCGAAATTGCAAAAATATGATAGATTCTGCTCTCTTTATGAACGAAATATGATAATTTCTCTTATTCTTTTTCACAATTTTTTTTTTAAAATTTGTAGAACATTCTTCTATTAAATAAGTTGGTACTTCATTAAAAAAAACTAAGTTGGTTGAAATATTTTTATCTCATGGTTCTTCTCTCCATGATAGATTCTGCTTTTTTAATTTGTTCTTTATGGTAAAAAAAATAACTTTTCACGTCAGAGATAAAATAATAGAGAAATAGAGAATGAGGTCTTTTGCGGCTAAGGTGGAAGAGGGAGTTAAAGGGATAGACGGAAAGCCGTCGGTAGGTCCGGTGTACCGGAATCTTCTGTCGGAAAAAGGTTTTCCTCCTATGGATTCTGAGATCACCACTGCTTGGGACATTTTCAGGTACATAAATATATTTTTTCTTGTAATTAGATATGTATCACCTTTTGTGTATAATTATTGTTAATAATGAAGCTCTCTTTTGGGAATTTTTTAGTAAATCAGTGGAGAAATTCCCGGAGAACAATATGCTTGGATGGCGTCGAATTGTTGATGAGAAGGTGGAATTCTTTTGAAGTTTTCTTATTGCTGTTACTTAGGAAAAAGAGAGAAATTAATAATTTATGCATTTATACAAATATAACACGTAAGGATCGGTTTAGGTTGGACCGTATACGTGGAAAACGTACAAGGAAGTATACGAAGAAGTTCTCCAGATCGGCTCTGCACTACGAGCCGTCGGCGCTGAACCTGTAAGTATTGTTTTCCTCAAGATCAACTCATATATCTTTTTTTGGAGATTTGTTAAATTTATATCGTAATAAAATGTTAATATACATGTGTAGGGGTGTCGAGTAGGGATCTACGGAATTAATTGTCCTCAGTGGATCATCGCAATGGAGGTCCATCTCATTTTATTTTTTTATGAAATACTTTTCTGTTTTTTTTTTTGCCAAATTTCATTATTAAACTTAACCCAAGTTATATATTTGTGTGAACATATATCTAGGCTTGTGCAGCTCACACTCTAATCTGTGTACCTCTATATGATACATTGGGTAAGTTGATTTTTATTCTTTATGTATATATCTTCTTGACTCAAAACTCAAGAACGTAACTCAAAATTGTTTATATCCGATGTTTTTAGGTTCAGGAGCAGTCGATTACATTGTAGAGCATGCGGAAATCGACTTTGTGTTTGTCCAAGACACCAAAATTAACGGAGTAAATACTTTTATACTTAATTGTTATTAAAAAAAAATTATACATTTGCGATATATTCATTAGTGTTTATAATATGCTGTTGAAATATAGCTTCTGGAGCCAGATTGCAAATGTGCTAAACGGCTAAAAGCTATAGTTTCCTTCACTAATGTGAGCGACGAGCTTAGCCACAAGGCTTCAGAAATTGGAGTCAAAACATACTCTTGGCTCGATTTTCTCCATATGGTTCGTCGTCCAACTTTTTTATTTACTGGATAGTAATTTTGTTCTTATAGTTTATCTAAAATGTTCGGACCATTCTTTTGAGGTTTTTTAGTGACAGGCAACCAACTTGACGACATTATGTATTAGTGTGTATGTCGAAATTAAATGAATTAGGTGTTCGCATCCATACACAGAGCAATATTGATCTTATGATGAAGATATTTATTTAGTTGACTATTTGACCGTTGAATGTTTGACCAGGGACGTGAGAAACCCGAAGAGACTAATCCGCCTAAGCCGTTTAACATATGCACCATAATGTACACGAGTGGCACGAGCGGTGACCCTAAAGGTGTGGTTTTAACTCACCAAGCGGTCGCCACTTTGGTTGTTGGGATGGATCTCTACATGGACCAATTCGAAGATAAGGTAACCCATGGCCCACAATTATTAGTAACAGAAGAGAATATCTTAGTAATTGAATTAACATTATGCATAATCCTCTGTTTACTTTTGAATAATCCTCTGTTTACCTTGGGCGGAGTAGATGACACATGACGATGTGTATCTCTCCTTCTTGCCGTTGGCTCATATTCTTGACCGTATGAATGAGGAATTCTTCTTTAGGAAAGGCGCTTCCGTTGGCTATTACCATGGAGTAACGTTCTCTTAGAATTCTTTATAATCATCAAATTATGGAAAGCAAATGGATAATTAAAAGAGAATTGTGTTATCTTTTGTTTTTTTTTTTTGTGTAGAATTTCAATGCGTTACGTGACGACATTCAGGAATTGAAACCGACTTATCTAGCTGGAGTTCCAAGAGTGTTTGAGAGAATCCATGAGGGGATTCAGAAGGCTCTTCAAGAACTTAACCCGAGAAGGAGACTCATCTTCGATGCTCTCTACAAACAGTAAGCATAACTTTTCATCGTTATCGCTCTGTTTTCTTCTAATAGCTTAACCTTGCAAAACAAAATGATTATGTAGCAAGCTTGCTTGGATGAATCGTGGATACTCTCATAGTAAAGCTTCACCCATGGCTGATTTCATTGCTTTTAGAAAGGTTAGTAACAGTTGATATAATGGTTTTTTTTCTTTCTATTTTGGGAGCTTTTGTATTTGTTTATGGTCATCAAATAAACGACGTTTCCCGTTTTTTTTTGTTTTTCCTGTTAAAGATTAGAGACAAGTTGGGAGGTCGTATCCGGTTGCTAGTATCTGGAGGAGCACCTTTAAGCCCTGAGATTGAAGAGTTCTTGAGAGTTACTTGTTGTTGCTTTGTCGTCCAAGGCTACGGTATAATATTTTTTTACATATACTCTTCTATATTCTAGGGTTTATTTTCCCTGTTCCTTGATTGCCAAGGAAAGTCAATGCTGCTGTGATTGTTTGGACTAGGCCTAACGGAGACGCTTGGAGGTACGGCGTTAGGTTTCCCGGATGAGATGTGTATGCTAGGGACAGTCGGTATTCCGGCAGTTTACAACGAGATACGGCTTGAGGAGGTGGCTGAAATGGGCTATGACCCACTCGGGGAAAACCCTTCAGGGGAGATCTGTATAAGAGGAAAATGTATGTTCTCTGGGTATTACAAGAACCCTGAACTCACTGATGAAGTCATGAAAGATGGATGGTTTCACACAGGTAATACTGAATTTAGCCGAAACGAAGAGTTTTGATTCTGGTTTCTGAATTGTTTTGGATGTGGGGTTGATGTTTTAACAGGAGACATAGGCCAGATTTTTCCAAACGGAGTACTCAAGATCATAGACCGTAAGAAGAATCTGATCAAACTCTCTCAAGGAGAATATGTTGCTCTCGAGAATCTGGAAAACATCTACGGGCAAAACTCCGTTGTCCAAGATGTAAGCTTTTCAACTCTGAATCATGATGTCTTGTCAAACAAGCAAGAAATCGTTTTTAGGGTTTCTCCTTTTATGTTTGTTTTCTCAGATATGGGTTTATGGAGACAGCTTTAAATCTATGCTTGTCGCGGTGATTGTTCCTAACCCAGAAACCGTGAACCGGTGGGCTAAAGATCTCGGTCATACTAAACCATTCGAAGAACTCTGCTCTCTCCCGGAGCTAAAAGAACACATAGTTTCAGAACTGAAGTCAACAGCGGAAAAGAACAAGGTATATGTTTGAATTAGTTTGATTTTGTCTGAATCAACGTTTTTCAATTTATTTTAAAATTAACACTAAGTATTTTCGTGGATGTGAAAAAATTAAAAAATATATAGTTAAGAAAGTTTGAGTACATCAAAGCTGTGGCGGTGGAGACAAAACCTTTCGACGTAGAGAGAGACTTAGTGACTGCGACGCTCAAGAATCGGAGGAACAATCTTCTCAAATATTATCAGGTTTCAATTATCTTTTTTTGTTTTCTTGTTTTTACAAGTTCGTCAATAGATTGGTTAATGTTGAATTTATATATTTGCAGCCGCTAACGTTCCATTATACGCAGGTACAAATTGGCGAAATGTACCGCATATTGGCATCAAAGAAAATTTGAAAGTGTTGAGATGATGTGTGTGCTATTTGGTAACTATGTTGTGTTATGTGTATCAATAATTGATAGAGAAGCCTTTTGTGTTAGCTTTCTGTAATATTTTATTTTTATGTTGTGTCATGTGTGACCATTTTCATCATATTTATTTTAAATCTACCTCTCTAATTAAGTCTCTCTAGTTGCTTAAATCACATCTCACCTCACCTGACAGCTACCAGGCTACCACGATTCACGTAACTAAATGTTCTACGGATTCGGATGAAATAAGCTTTAGAAGAACCTCACTAAAGTGATATGAAAATTTTGGTTGGTTCCAGTAGTACTCATTCCCATTGAGTGTATATAACTCTATAAAATCGCTCGTTTTTCAAAATACTTAATGTTCTACCATTCGCTATTCGAACCCAAGTTTTCATCTCGGATTACTCCATCTAGCTACCTGCAGAGAGCTGTCACTGTTAACTAAAGAAACTACAACATGTATATCTTCGTTTCAACGATTCCGTTTAGTATAATCTTATTATACGATTACGTAGTGTCCACTAATCTTAAGAGTTTTACGGAATGTTCAATATATATCTTCAGTCATCCGTTTAGATAAAATAGCAGAGTAATACAAATGATGGGGAAGTTTCATCTAAACTCTCTTCACCAAAAGCCAACTCTTTGGCTAGAAATATTGCTCTTAGGGTCACTCAGGAAGGGCAGCTTACATCGTATTCTGCTTTAGGCGGACATTTAGCTTGCTTACATAATCGAATTGAATCAGAGCGTCTTGGATGAAGTTTAATCCTTTGATTTAGTTGCTCTGGTTTTCATTGCCTGAGGGGTGGTCGGTTTGGATTATTATAAGCTTAATCTTGTTTTGGCTCTACATTTGTGATTCTTTCCATTTTTTCTAATAAAAGCAGCGTTAAGAAAAAGAAAAAAAAAAACCCACTCATGAATATTTGCCTTTTTAGACTTTAAGATGTACGAAAATTCTATGGGCTTTTAACATGAAGGCCCATTAAAGTAAGTGATGGAGATACTACTAAGGTTTCTGCTTTCTAGAACATTCCTCTCTAGTCTCGACAGAAAGGAAAGAAAAAATATAGAGGAGAGTAAGACGAAAGTGTGACATAGGGTGTGAGAGCGAAAGAGGAGGAACTGAACTCCAATTACTTCTTCTTACCCTTATTTTGTTTCTTCTTCTGCTCCTCCGCTCTTTTCTGTGCCAGAGCTTCTCTTTTCTTCTTATTGTCCTCCTTCTCCGCCGTTCTATACTTTTCAAAAACAAACTCTCTGGCAATGGTTTTCAGGAGTCGCAGATGGTCCTCAGGTACAGAAGAAGTCGTCGACAAACCAGAGTTGGAAGCACCTCCTATTAACCAGGGTTCAAAAGTTAGACAAAAAAAAAATTAAGCGGTTTAGGTCTCATCATCAGAGGCAGAACTAAAGGTTACTTAACTCACCCAGAGAATTGCTGGCAGAAATGGGATCAGTCACAGAAGAAGTCGTCGACAAACCAGCTAAGATCTCACCACCAGAGTTGGAAGCATCGGATCCCATAGTTGGACCTGAGAAAAGGTTCAAAAGTTAAAAAAAAATTAAGCTAGGTTTAGGTCTCATCAGAGGCAGAACTAAGGGTTACGACTTGACTCACCCAGAGAATTGCTCGCAGAACTGGGATCGAGGTCCTCAGGTACAGAAGTAGTCGTCGACAAACCAGAGTTGGAAGCACCTCCTATTAACCAGGGTTCAAAAGTTAGACAAAAAAAAAATTAAGCGGTTTAGGTCTCATCATCAGAGGCAGAACTAAAGGTTACTTAACTCACCCAGAGAATTGCTGGCAGAAATGGGATCAGTCACAGAAGAAGTCGTCGACAAACCAGCTAAGATCTCACCACCAGAGTTGGAAGCATCGGATCCCATAGTTGGACCTGAGAAAAGGTTCAAAAGTTAAAAAAAAATTAAGCTAGGTTTAGGTCTCATCAGAGGCAGAACTAAGGGTTACGACTTGACTCACCCAGAGAATTGCTCGCAGAACTGGGATCGAGGTCCTCAGGTACAGAAGTAGTCGTCGACAAACCAGAGTTGGAAGCACCTCCTATTAACCAGGGTTCAAAAGTTAGACAAAAAAAAAAAAATAAGCGGTTTAGGTCTCATCATCAGAGGCAGTTACGACTTAACTCACCCAGAGAATTGCTCGCAGAACTGGGATCAGTCACAGAAGAAGTCGTCGACAAACCAGCTAAGATCTCACCACCAGAGTTGGAAGCATCAAATCCCATAGTTGGACCTTGAAAAAATAAGAAAAGGGTTTAGGTCTCAGCTAAGTTTAGGTCTCATCATATTTATATACATATAAAAAGCTTTAGACTCGTTTCATCTCTTCCGAAAACAAAAAAGGAAAACAATTGCAAACTTTACAAATGTGTTATATACACTTAACTAAGCTAAACCAAATCCTACTAAACCAGAAATTAATCCAAAAAGCTTAAACAGTATATACAAACCAAGCTATTCTAATAAGTTCGGTTACCTTGATGATGAGAGAAGTAGGAGGAGTCCCCAGTCATCCAGTTGTATGCCATTTTATGGCAACAATTGAGAGAGCATATAGGATGGAGGTTGTAAAACAGACCCATGTCAAACATGGGTCCTTGAACCTCTAAATCTTCCAACATTTCTTCCTTGTTTCTGGTTGTACAGTCAGAAAGTACTCTATAGATGATCAGAAAGCAACAAGCAACCACGTTACAGTCAAATCTTAGTCTAATCCAGAAAGATACAATCATAAAACAAAGCAATCACGGTAAACAGAAAAATAAAGTTTCTGTGAAGATCTTCAGAGAGATGCAATCCTAAAACAAGTAATGACGTTCCAATCAAATTTTAACCTAATCATTTCGAGAAACTCAGAGGCAGAACAAAGTAAAATCGCACAATTAAAGTATAATTGCAGAAATTGAGAAATACCTTAGGGATGCTTTCCGAGAAAGAAATACCGAAAGCTTCCTGAGAAAATTCACCAAAATGAAAGTAATCAAACCGAAGAACTTGAGAGAACATCAGAAGAAGAAGAAGAAGACAAATGTAGAGGAAC
This sequence comes from Camelina sativa, assembly GCF_000633955.1. Lineage (NCBI taxonomy): Eukaryota > Viridiplantae > Streptophyta > Magnoliopsida > Brassicales > Brassicaceae > Camelina > Camelina sativa. The sequence goes on from NC_025688.1 coordinate 29,755,383, forward strand.
TTGACCAAATTCTCGAGGAACACAGAGGCAGAACAAAGTAAAATCGCACAACAAAAGTATAGTTGCAGAAATTGAAAATTACCTTTGGGATGAGAAAGCTTTTCCGAGAAAGAGATACCGAAAGCTTTTCCGAGAAAGAGATACCGAAAGCTTCTCCGAGAAAGAGATACCGAAAGCTTCCTGAGAAAATTCACCAAACAAACACTATCTTCTTAGTTCCTCTAAGATGAAGTAATCAACCCGAAGAACTTGAGAGAACATCAGAAAAACAAGAAGAAGAAGAAAAATGTAGAGGAACTTCAAGAGATTTTACCGTCACTTCGCTTCTTCCGTCACTTAAGAAAAACTTTCCGAGAAAAATTTTCTGTCGCCAAGAGAGAGAGCGGGAGAAAGAGAGAGAGAGAGAGAGAAAAAAATACGATTCTGTGGATTTATGGACCTTATTTGGAGCGAGCAAGGACTGTGTTCGGTTAGAGGGAGAGTGAGGCGGTTACAGAGTGGGACAGAGGGAAGAAGCAGCAGCAGCTCTAACAGAATTTTTTCCCCTCCAGCCAACGAAGGGGTGCCACCTGGCACGAAGAGCAGACATAAACCGGACTTCTTGACAGACTCACCGGGGATCTCAGATCCGGTTCGTGGATCCATTCCCCTATTTGGTTCCTTCAAATTGCCTTGAGAAAGAGCAACCGATTGGTGATAATAAGCCATAAGGGGAATGAAACAGAGCCTCTGCGTACAAGAGATTTGAGAAATGTGAGAAGCCATCTGAGAAATGTCGGAAGAAGACGGGTCGATTTAGGTTTTTGGTCGGCGAGAGAAAGTTGAGAGAGATACACGAAGGTCCTCTTTACTTGTTATATATACTCCGTTGAAAATGTTGCATTTCTTTTTCCTCGGTTACGTGTCATGTATCTGACCCTTAAAAAGATTTCTCCTCTCCATCTGTCCCTCATCGCCACAATCATTATTATGTGGAGTGGTTATTGTTTGGTTTTAGTTAAATTCATGTGGTTTTCTTCTAGTGTACATACATTTCATCAACATATCACCGTAAAAGTATATTATAAAAAATAATTTTTTACATAATAATTATAGAGAATGGAGTCTCTGTTTACTGATGACTACTATGCAACTTAACACATTATAAATTTACATCTTAGACCTGTAAACAAGTATATTAGCTATTAAAGGGATAAAAATAAATCAAAAGAAAGAGGAATAAGCTAAAGCTACGCGTTGCACTCCAACTCCAAGTTTGAGGTTTTGGTGGTACAAGGAATTCATGCCTCCACATGCTCAACTATAGTTTGACCTTTTTGCCCCTGGTTATTGGCGGGAAAGTGGATGGAATATATACTTTGTATAGTAGTATATGTTTCTGGTGATGACGTCCGCACTTTTAAACATTGACGAGAAAGCGAGCAAATCTCTATACCGTCAAGTTTGTATTATTTTTAGATTATAGTCGTAATAATTTCATTAGTATAGATTTGTTGTTGTGTTCTCTAACTGCATTATTTGTGTACTACGATTATACTACAAGTATATATGCAAATAAAGTGTGTACATGAAACCTAAAAATAATACTACACTACAAATTATAAATTTTATTCATAAACATTAAAATTCCTAATGATTATGTAAATAAATACATTTATTCACAACAACGTTGTTCACAATTTCACATGAACTTTTTATGTTACAACAATTGTGTCCACTATTTTAGCCAAAAAAAAATACAAAGACATATAAATCAAAAATTGCTTGTGCATATGTAAAACAATTTCAATCGAAAATCTCATCTGGTGTGTGTTTATTTAAAAAAAAATGAACTTGTCGATTCAAAAGGACTAATCGATTGAAGATTTATGAACTGGTTCATCTTAGGTTTTTGAATTCGAATGATGATGATGATGATAAATTAGGACATGTTTCTTCTGATGTGATGGTTCTCAAGTATTATCTTTAGGTATCGTAATTTTCAACAATGTTCTGTGGATGATATGATGCTTAATTAGGTTAGTTGTAATATCTCCGATTCTTTTGTTCCTTGTTCATCTTAGGTTTTGGAATCATCATCTGGTCTAGATGTTAGTATTGACGATTTGTTTCTTATAGCTTAGAGATATCAATGTTTTGTAGATGTTGCTGCTTTGGTGTTCCGTTATTGCGGGCTTTGTTCTTCTTCTCTTTTGAAATTTCACTCTGATTGCTTGCTCTTATTGAACCAGCGTAGCCATTATCATTGGCATTGATTTCTTCTTTGCTAATCATTACTTACTTATCAGTCTTCTCTATTAGCGTTGTTTCAAGTATAGGAAAATCATGGATCCTAATGATCACCCCGTCATGATCACTGGCAGACACAAAGATCAATGTGTAAGGTAGGACTATAGACGAGTCTCTTTTAGAGCATTCAAGTATTGTCATGTGTCATGCCAAGAGATTGTTGCTTCAGATTCGTAGTCCACCCTCCCATTCTTGTTGTCGGATGTCTATTCTTCAACTATTGAATTTGCCCTCATTGCTGGCAAGATTTTCAACTTAATCAAGGCTGCAAAGTAGCCTGGAGTCCATCAACTCTCTAAAGATGAGTTTCAAATCCCTCCTTGGATGTCAAGTATAGCATATATCACTTTTAAGTTTCCATATTGTATACTCATGTTATGATTACATAGATAGATAATTGTTTTGAGTCTCATTGCAGGTAAGTTCGATGTTGAGTTTTCTGCATGGGAAACCTTTCGCCAGTGGTTGTTCATGGGTTCGTCTCAAATTCTTGTAACTTTGGATTTCAACTGGGTAGAAGACCGTAGTAAGGTGGTTGGTCAAGTGAGGCTTTGTGTTCTTAAGCCTTTCCCCAAGACAACATTTGGGAACTTCACAAGTATCCAAGCTTGGATCATATGGGAAAAGCAGTCTATGTGATGTGTTGCAACAAATTTGGCGAAACATTATCATGTCAGTACTCGTTTCTCCAAGTGTAGTTTGCTCATTCAGATGTCATGTTTTGTTGTCTCTTTTGTTGTATAACTCACAAGATTATGCGGTTTTGAAAACTTAACAGCGGAGGAGGATGAGGAAACTGATAGTGATTGATTCAAGCGGCCGATTGTACTTTGGAAGTGGAAGGTGAAGCTGGAGAGTGATTATTAGAGTATGTGACACCATGCGTTTACCTTATGGAATCCAAATACTGTTAGGCTATGTTTCTTAGATGGTTAGACTGTTTTTGTATTGGATTTATGTATGGATTTCTTAATTAGCCAATAGACTATCGGGTCTTTGCATCAACCAAATTTATGTTGAAATATCTCTAATCACTTGAGAAAACAATAATCACAGCAAAAGGCAGATACTTACAAAGTCTGCATTTGTCGAGAGAAGGAGGATCACTCGTCTCTCATCATAATTAGCTATTATAATCGTAATAATTTTATTAGTATAGATTTGTTGTTGTGTTCTCTAATTGCATTATTTGTGTACCAAGATTATATTACAAGCATATATGCAAATAAAGTGTGTACATGAAACCTAAAAATAATACTACATTACAAATCATAAATTTTATTCACAAACATTAAAAATTCCTAATGATTATGTAATTAAATACATTTATTCACAACAACGTTGTTCACATGAACTTTTTATGTTACAACTTACAACAATTATGTTCACTAGTACTTTTGGCCAAAAAAATATAAAGGCATATAAATTAAACATTACTTGTGCATATGTGGAACAATTTCAATCGAAAATCTCATCCGGTAATAATAATACCATGTGTTTGTTTTTTTAATAATGAACTTGTCGATTCAAAAGGACTAATCTACTGAAGATTTAAGAAAAAGAAAAAAAAAATCGAAGTCTGAAAATATTAAAATCTAAACAACTAGTAAAAATTAACCGAAGAGTCTAATAATAAAGTCTTCGTCGTAACGGAATCATCTCTCATATTCCGAGAAATACCAAATCGCTTTTGTAATACGGAAATACGGAAAAGAAAAAGACTTTAAAAACCTAAGATTAGAGTCAAATATAACAAAAAAATGAAAGTAATTCGTCAAAGGTTCTTTGTGGTTCATATGGTTAAAATTTAACCAGTCAATAAATCGGTTCAATTTAATCGGTATTCGGTTATGACATAAACTTGAACTGTTTTTTTTTTGACACTTATCTTCGGTTATGACATAAATTTAATCGGTATTCGGTTCAATGTGCTCTTCTATTAAAGTAATTTCGTCAAGGCCCGTTTAGGGCTCTTTTTTCTTAAGTTAACCTGCAGTTTAATTACGAAGCTCGGCCCATCTCATGCATGTTTTTTTTTTTGTTTAATGTTTATATTTTTGTTTTCCAGTAATTTAACACAGTATTTTTCAAACCTGTATCAACTATCATGTCATGCATGTCCAGGCTCCTGGAGTCAGAAACAAAGATAAGTGTCCAAGGAAAAAACACAATCTAGAAACCAAAGAAGGTGGTTTGTGAGTTACAACTTGTTTAGCTGTCTCATAACTAACTTGCACTTTCAAACTTGCACTTTCAAAGCAGCTTTTAAATATAGAACACAAATTCCAAAAGTCTCATAATTAAATAGTCGTATATATATACCAAAGACACTATTATTATAGGCCATAAAATCAAACCAAATCAAATCAAATTTTAACATAGACGACTAAACCGATCGAAAAGCAAGAAGACTCAAACCAACTCCTGAATCGCAGACCCAAGAGCGCGGTTGGGGACAAGATTGGTGTGAGAAAGCTTGAGATTTGTCATTGGTGATGTATTGTGACCTGTGTTAAACCATCTCGCAATAGCTTCTGCTTCGTATGTATATCCATCAGCTGTCAATTGTGGATCTTTCATAACCTCCTGCGAATGTATTAAACCACATAAACATTAAACATACATATATTAATTACTAGTATACGAGATTGAGATTAGTAAGGAGGACTTGCCTGTGAGATAGGGCAAATAAACGATTCTATTTTCTTTGTTGTTGTGATCTCATCGACTAGCTTGAGAGCGTTGTCCCTCTCTTTTTCCATCACACTCGCATTTATTTTATAAGATTCAATTATTAGACCTTTGGCTTTCTCGAGCTCTTCATTTTCTTTAGTAAGAGCTTCCGTGAGGATCCGCTTGTTCTTGTACTTGTTCTCGAACTCCTTAGCCTTGATACACATATCCTCATACTTTTTTGTGACCTCATGGACTAGTTTAAGAGCATTGTCGCTCACTATACTCGCATTGCTATCTTGCAAAAAGTTTGTTATACGTTTGACTATCTCGCACACTTATTTTTCTTTATTAATATAAGAGATTTCTTGAGAATCAGCTCTCTCTGGTACTTGCTCTCCAACTCATCAGCCTTAATACACATATTCTCATGTTTGATTTTGAGATTTACCACTTGAAGCTTCAGTTTCTCTACTTCTTCCTTTTCTCTAGCAAGTGCTTCTTCTTTTTCCTTCCTATGCTTCACTTCATTATTGTATCTCATCTCCATCTCTGCAGCCTGTAAATCAAACCTAAGGCTTAGAGAGATATACTCATACCAAACAATAACTTGCTATTCATAAAATAGAGGGCTTAATTAATTAGCAGATCTCTAACTAAGAGTGCAAAAAAATAAAATAAAATAAATAAATAAAAAAAAGGCAAACCTGAATTCTGCTTTTGCGAGTTGTTTTAGAGTCAGTCCTTCTCTTGAAAAATCGAGTTATCATTTTAACGAAACTCTGTCAATTTGATGAATCTCTCAAGAAGAGTCTTTCAAAAAGCAGAGAGATCCAAAGATTCAAGAAGAAATTAAATTGTTAAATATAACACTGATGAAAGTTTTCTTCTTGAATGTGCAAGATTAATAATATTAATTGCTCGTTGATGTTTATATATATATTCTACTAAAGAGAAAATAATATCTTTAAAACCTATTTAAACTTGGATTTGTAAAATCTTTGTTAGTTGATTTGTAAATCTTATAGGATTTTTATTTGTATATATAATTTATAGGGATCATATATGCGTAATTGCGTTAGTAAATGTAATAGTACGTATGTCATCTCTAAGGTTTTCTGATCCATACGGACTATTGAATTTACTAACGCAAAAATTTACAAATATCTAAGATTTGTAATTATCTTATATGATTTGAAAATCTTATAGGATTATGGAATTTAAACAAATCTTAGATTATGTAAACTAATATTGCATCTAACGAGTCACGACTCACGAGAGTCTTATCCTTTCCTACTTGCATTCGTCTATTTCAAAACATGAATAATCTAACTTAAAATACAAAAAAAAAATTAAAAAATCTCACTAAAGATGTTGACAGGAGATTCAAAACTCTAAGTTAAGACAATCTTTCATTTTTTCAAGCTCAACTTATTTGATAAATTTTCATGTCAGTGTTTTTTTTACGGTTTGAAAGTCTTTTGGATCCAACAATTGTGTATTGAAAATGGAATAAACTCGGGGGCTTCTACAAACCATTGTGTCACTGATGAGCAAAATTGTTAGTTGTTTTCTTTGAATCAATGGGACTCCTAAGTTTGTCTTTTAGTCATTTACTTTTAAGCCATCGAGTGTTTTGGTAAGTTTGCTTTCGGTTGCATTCGTGGCTTTGTTTGGGACAATGATTATGTACCTTCTTCGGTTTGGGATTATCACTCACCGTAAAGGTCAATACAAACATACTAAAGCCAATGGCGTTGCTATGCACTAACTAGACAAAAAGACAAAAAAAAGTGATATTACCTCATAAGATTGTTTTTTGCTTCCTTGTTCTGTTATGTAAAACATTTTATCACACACACACATGGCTGCAAAAGTAACAAAAAGAAAAAGAAAACAAAAAAAATATATTCGCTCTGTTTCACACCATTAAAAAGATAACCCAAATTCATGATTCTCATTTTTTTTTTGGGTGTCAAGCCTTTAAACTCATGATTTAGTTAGTTTGTAACCAAAAAAAAAAAAGAAAAAGAAGGAACTTGCATTAAGGTTTACAATATGTTAAGTTTTACATTTTACATTATGATTTTCTTTTCGGATACAGTTTGCTAATAAACAATTTTTCTAGCTTATAGTGTAATTTGTAAATGATGCACGGTTGATACAAAAGCGCATATGAAAGAAAAAAAATAATGTCTTGACCATCGTTTATGTTCCTGCCATGAGAGAAGGAATGCAAAAGCATAAACCAAAACAAATCCCGTCAAATATTAATGGAGTGTTTGTTACAAAAAGTAATTGAAAACGTCTTTAGGTAACACAATGGCTATATCTAATTTAAACACGTTTAAACTATCGAGTCTTCCACGTTCCACCACATCGTCGTACCTAGTAAAAATAAAACTTGTGAAGAGAGGATTTTTCTCTTTCATTTTCTTTATTTAAAAAAAAAAATAAGTGAAAATAGCCAACGACAATAACACAGTGCATACGTCTTATTCTTCACCGCAGTGTAATCATGAAACAGCACGAATAGCAAAAGGAGTATATAAATAAATAAATATATAAATAAGAAATCGTGAAAGGTGGATCAAAACATAGAGGATAGTAGGTAGGAGTTGTTGGGTTTATGCTTCCAATTTCGCATTAATTTCCTCTTAAGTTGTCTCACTTAATTAATCTTGTTGCTTATAAAAACTAGTTGAAATTTCCAGATTCCAAGACAAAAATTTAGGCGAGACAAAAGAAATCCCAATAAAAAAACACATTAACTGAACTCTGTCTTTGAGTAGAGATAGAGTAACCTGAAACCCTATAACGGATTAGAACCGTATATCAAATTGGTTTTCGATTTTTAAAAAGTTAACACTAACTATAAACTATATAAGCTAGATATGAGTAGGTCTGGACATAAAACCGTACCCGAATACCCAATCTGAAACCCGATCCGAAAAACCGGGTTTGAATTGGGTACGGATTTGTCTATAAAATCCTATTGGGTTCTATTTTCTAATATCCGTAGATTCGGGTTAGGGTCGGATAATACCCGGTACCCGTTTGGGTACCCATTAAACCCGAACATATAAACATATTTATAATATTTATCATTAATATATTGCAATTATCCCAAAATTATGATTATAATTTTGAATATTTCATTTGGTTTTATACCCAAATATCAAAAATAATCAAAATATCTAAAATATTTTGTTATGTAAGTCAAAATTTAACTAAATTTATTTAAATTTAATTATATTTTTTCGGGTACTCGGTAGTTCGGGTACTAATCGGGTTCTGAAATTTGTAACCCAAACCGACCCGAACCTGATAATATCCAAACCGAACCGAACCCATATATCTAAAAATACCCAATAGATTCTATTTTTCTAAACCTGTTTACCCGAACCCGAACGGGTTACCCGAATGCCCAACCCTAGATATGAGCATAGAGCTCATGCAATGGCCATAGCAGAGGTTTTAAAAAGACGACCATTGTTATATAGACTATGATCGGTTATTTACACAACGACGAAATTATTATGCGATTTAGAGTTTTCGCCAATCATACTATCTGCAAACCCATGCTAAACTATTCCACCAATTTTCAAAGAAAACTAGTACATGTTTTTGTGTAATGATTCCATGGTGAAAAAATCTTATAAGTACCTTACTATTTTAGTAGATCCACAAGAAAACATCCCCTTCAAGAGAACGAAAGATCCGTTTCTATTAGACAATTATACATTCTAAGAAAACCTAGATGTGAATTACAATACTAAAAGACTTATATATACTACTACTCTTCCTTGAGCATATGAGATGGAACAACATCTTGAAGAAGTCCATTATCTTTATTAACCAAACCTCGACTCCTTTTCACACGATCGTCATCATCACCAAACTCATTAGCGTGGGTATTAAGGTACTCGCCGACTCCTCCAAAACAAGACAAGAGTTCTTGTTGCTGCTGTTGTTGGTGGTAATGGACAAGCTGTTGGAACTGAGGGGAGATTAACGTGGAGGTCTCTAAAGGAAAGCCAAAGCAACCACCATTACCGAGATTGGAAGCAGCTCCAGATGATCCGTAGAAACCAGCACCAGTGGAGATAGGACGAGACGTGCGTGGACTAATGTGTGTGTGCTGACCTTCGTAGGTCGTAACTACAGTGCTTGGATCTCTGAATGATCGCTCTACTCTCTTCTTCACGTTACATGAAGTCGTTGTGCAACGGTAGTAACTCCTGTAAAAAACAAAACACCATTACACAAAAAATTAACCTCATAAAACTTTGGGTTAACAGTACTTTTTAACCTTTCTTTTCTTTGGAAAATGTAAAAGAAACTTTAGTAATTAGTAAAAGGCTTAACACACACACACACGAAAATTATGAAACAATAGAATAGAGACACAATGCATGTATTGTACCCAAGCAAATCATAGTATTTGATATGAAGAAGAAGAATAAGAAAGAAACCTGGGAAAAGGACTGTTTTTGACAGCTTTTTGACCATATTTTCGCCAGCGGTAGCCATCTTCGAGATGATCAACCTCACTCTTTGTCATGAATGCGACTCTTGCCTCTCTCTGTCTCTTTTGATTATTATTCTTCTTTGCTTTCAACCTGAGGGGTTCATACACAGACGCACACATATAAAGAACATTAAAAAAAAAAAGCTTACTTTAGGAAACCATTTTTTTTTTCTCTGTCTTTTTCTCGAACAGCTTATATATGCTCATAACATTGATCCCTTTTGAAGAGAAAGAGAGAGAACCAACAAAAAGAGAGAAACTCACTGTTTCTTAGGATGATGATGACTCTTCTCTTCTTCTTCTTCTTCTTCTTCTTGGTTGTCTTCTCGTTTTGGTTTCTCTTCATTAACGGCCTCGCTCGAAGCAGAAGAAATCGAGGACGAGTTAGGAGTCGCCGGTGGATTAATCGAGAACTGATCCGAGCAAAAAGATTCCACCTTTGACGACGCTTTATCAGACGGTGGAGGAGCTGCTGCTTGAAGGATGGTTGAAACAGGAGAAGACAGCTTCGTCGAAAGGAGAGAATGAGGGGAAACAGTAGTAGTAGCGAAATCGTAATGATGAGGTTGAGGTTGAGAACCTAATAACTCCATAAACCCTAAGGAGTTGTTCCTCTCCGCCGCCGCTAAATCTCCGAAATCCCAAACACCTTGCGACGACGGGTAGTAATAACTCGTCTTTGAGAAATCTGTAAACTCCATTCTTCGACCTCACTCGGTTTTCCCAGACACGGTTACAAAACAGAGAGCGAAACAGAGATATCGAACCAAAAAAAATTACAAATGAGGAAGCAGAAAAAAAAAAAAAAAAAAAAAAAAAAAAAAAAAAAAAAAAAAAANAAGAGTTTTTATTAGGGTTACAAGAAGAAGGATATATAGAAAGAAAGAAAGAGAGAGAGAGAGATGTAATGAAGTTTTGGGGGTCAGAGAGTAAAAGAGATGAAAGAGATAATTATGAGTGAAGAAGGGATTTTGATATTTTTGTCACAATACTGTGTTAAATAATGAATGAGGTGAGAGAGAGAGAGGCTTCATTGTATTTTTTTGGATTTCCTTTATTGACCGGCGATAGCAGGTTACTATAATATACAGTGTGACAGTAACCGGTTGGAGTCATATATGGTCAACGCGTAAGTCAGAGAAGACAGTAGACGCTTTCATACGTCCGGTTTTGACTGGTTCAATAGTTATACGGGTTCTTTCTTTAGTTTAAATTTGAGCTAATGTGAATAGAGAACGAACTTAAAATTAAATAAAGAGCCATCTCTGGAGGGTGTTGTTGCTGGGTCGTGTGCATGGGAATCCTTCTTTTTTTTTTAATGTGAACACAGAACACACAAAAAAAAACCTTGTCTTTCCTTTTTTTTAAAAACACTTGTCCCAATAGCCCTATTTATTTTCCTCTTGCTGGATCCAACGACTAGCGATAGATTTTAGCGACGGAGTATGTTGTTCATTTGTTTGTCGCTAACGATTATTGCGACTACCACTAGAAACTGTCGCTGAATTGTTCGTTTGCCTATCGACGCGACTAATTACAATAATATATTTTTAAAATTAATAAAATTTCATTTTTGATATTTTTTTAATTTAAAATATAAATATCCATAAAATAAATTAAAAACATATTTACATATTTTTTAAATAATTAATTTGGATTTTATTTTTAATTTATTCATTTTAATATTGTTAAATTTAATTTTTTATAACTGATTTTTTTAGAAATTTATTTAAATATATTCAAATTAATTTGTTATTTTATTTAGTTAGATTTAGTTTAATTTTAATAACTATATGTAGTTATATTTTTATTTAATTAACTTTAATTTAGATCATAGTTAAATATATCAGTTTTTATTTATTTATTTTTTTTTTGTTATGTTGTTCGTTTTCCTGTCGTTGGATCCAGCGACTAATTTTAGCGATTGATCGCTGATGAACGATGAAAATTTTAGTGACTGAAAATTATGGTTGCTGATCACTCGCGATAGTCGCTGCGACTGGTCGCTGAACCAGCAACAAATAAATAAAACTTTTTGTCGCTGTCGTTGGTTTATGTCGTGAGTGACAGGCAAATGAAGAGGTCCATTATTGTTGTGAATTGTTTTCTTATGTAGTAGTATTATCTATTATGTTATGTAGTAATAGATAGACTCAAGAAGACATGAGACATGTGTGGGCGGTGAGACCGTTGTCCGTGATCTAAATAGTACAATTTTGTAATCGAAATTTGTATTATTATTTTATTTCGGTGTTATGAAATAGTTAATAGCACAAAGGATCAATAGTAAATTTTGTAAAAGAGAAAAAAAAAAATGTGATTGACACTCACACACACTACTACTTTTGATCTATGGAAAAGAGAAGCACGTATGAATCGAAAAATTATCGGCGTTTTTTAATTTAAAAAGAATAATTTTAAAGTGGTGGATGATTAATTAAGATATATAGAGTATCATATAAATTTAGAAAAGGCCGAATTTAATGGACCGTGTTCACATCTCCTTTATTTGTTTCTGTCTTTTGGAATGTGGAATTATGCAAACAAAAATATCTGATGAAAAAAGCCTGCAGCTGAGGTGAAAACATTCTTTCTTTTTGTTTTTCTAGGTACATACAGCCTTTCTTCTTATTCAGTGTGAGGGAAAAGAAAACTCTTAGTTATGGTATAAAGGTATAATATATGGAATGCATGAAATAAGTTGATACCATCATATAGTAGTATATTTGACGGGGATAAAGATAATTAGTTCAGTTTGGTGCAGACTGCATATCGCAAACTCTGTGTACTTTAAAACTTTGTTTAAATCAATCTAATGGTTTGTCATACAATTAATTATTTCCTTTTTTTATATAATTGTGTTAAGATTAGTAGCACCAATTATTTGATGTAGGGGAATATATAGAACTTTGATAAGTAAGAGATTAGTACTAGTATTTTAATAATAATTATTATAAATTATAAATCCGTGGACCCAAAGCAAATCCGAATAGATCAAAGTTAAGGGACCAGATTTATATAACTCCTGCATGCTTCATGGATCCTTTTCTTTATAAACAGCGGTGATCCCGATGGATGACTAAAGGAAAAAAAACTAAAAAAGCTAAAGGTAACAAAGTCAAGATTTGAATTTCTCTTTTTGTTCCTTCTTTAATGTTTATTCTTTCTTTTTTCTTTTTACAACCGATTTTGATTTATACTACTAGAAATTGCTTTATCCTTTTTGAATTTCTTTACCTCGCCTTCGCAAACCATAATTGTTTTCGTGTTTGTAGTAGAAAAAGAAGAAGAAGCATGCACGTGTGGTGTTGTACCATGCCCATGGGGGAGATAGATAGAAGAAGAGTAACGAGTGGTGCCCCACTCCCGTATAATTTGCTTGCAAACTTAGCTCTCCTTTTGCATGCTTCCATGATTTTGTTTTCCTCCTCCTTTTTTTAGTAAACCCATTTTTACAAAAAAAAATTCAGTATAATTTCATGATTTCCCTGTTTGAGATATTATCACTCACCAGTTGCGTCATGTCTCCGGATGGATGTAACATCTTTTTGTATTAACTAAAAAATTTGTTAATGGACGAAATTTTGAATAAATAAATAAAAGGGTCTCAATCAAAGGGTCGGCCAGACGAAGACGCGCGGCTCGGTGTTGGCGTCGGGTTGCGGGACATCAAATGCCAATGGTGGCGTATGTTTACTCCTTCCTACGTTTTCCCCCAAATATATTACACGTGTCTTATTTATTTTGTCGGCTTGTGGGTTCCATCAACCAAAACTGTCCACCTGGCAGCTTCTCGAATCCAATGGCTCACCTGGCACTTTCGAAACATCTTGATGGTTCGTTTGTGCACTTAAAATAGATTTTGTAAAAGGAAATTATGATTCAAAATAAATGCATAGGTGATAGGAAAGGTAGATTCGTATCAGCGAACCGAACGATAAAGAGAAAAGAAAAACAAATATTAAATTTTTGACTGCCCTAGGGTTGCTTCTCGGATACGTTTAGGATCTCAAAAACCGTAGTGGATGATAATAAAAATATACTAGTACTACTTAGAACAGTAGTATAATGATTTTCTTTTCTTTGTTTGTTAAAAAGCTAGAAAGTTAATAGACTCGATCAATGCTAGAATAATAATTTCACTCCGGTCACGAGTCACAGGGTTCCGACTTCCGAGTCACCAATCTTCCACTATACCACGTAAAGTAACGACGGTACTCAAAATCAATATTTTAGAATATTGTATTGGGATTACATATCATATACAGTCAAATCTTTGAAATTTGAATTATAAAGCCCATATACAAATATTTATTTGATATATTAAAAGGCAAAGAAATGGTATATAATATGGTCACGCGTACGTCTTACTCATATAATCGAACATTAGAATGTGTAGACTAAGTGATTTATATAGTTTGAATTGCATGTGGTTTCGTCTCATTGGTTTAGTTAGGTGATTTAATTAGGACTATTTTAAAAGATTGAGAGCGTATATAGTACATTATCCAAATGTGTTCCCTAACAAGAGTAAAACAAACCTTCTAGAGGAGTTGACAAGGCATGAATCAAGGTGATAATTAATAATTCACGTACGTTGCTTCTTCCTTCCTTGGATACTTTATATATGTCTCGTGAATTCACAAGTAGCAATCAAATCCCTAATTAAATGCCTTTTTATGATTTTAATCGAAAAAAGAAATCACCCAAACGCAACTCGTATCGCATGTGTTGACCCACTTAAAGATTTTTTTCTGTTTCTTTTTTTCTTGCCCAATACTCTTAAAAATGACGTTGTGGATGAGTTAAAAACAAAATAGTTAAATAATAACCGTTGCGTTGGTATTTGCATATGGGTAAGAGTCAAAGTAAACGCATTTTGGGATCTTATTTTATTTATTAATCGCCGCATCAAACATGATGCCGAGTAATATAAATCCTGTCTGATGGTAGCTTACTCATTAACTTATAAGTCATTAATAGTCTCATTTACTACATTATAAATTTTTGTCTTCTATCTCATACATATGTATAATTTCAACATCCTTTAGGTTCAATTTGAATTTTCAAGGGATTAGCACTTCTACTACAACCTCGCTAAATAATTCGGAGGCAAGAAAAGGACAATAACTGATGTAAAAAAAAAGAAAGAAAGACATAACTAATGTACTAGTTTGGATCATGTTTTACGTACAAGTGAAAACTAAAATCCAATAGAAATATTATTTAAATAACATATACATTTTCATTTATTTATAATACGATCGATGATATAAATATATATTAGTTATGTCTTTCTTTCTTTTGTATACTTCAAAATCTATATATATCTAGTGAATGTCATATAGTAAATCTTGTAAGATGTATACTAAAATTTATATCTAGTGAATGTCATATAGTTAATCGTGTAAGATGGCATGTTTTAAGGTGTATACTTGAATGTATTGTTTAGCACATGGCTTAAGCTTATTGTAACCCATCATAACTATTTAGTACTACTATTTACGAAACCATTTAATTATATATTTTTCTGGACAGTAGTTTATCATCAAATGTTATAGAAAGTGTTAAACCTTACTGATATACTAACAACACGCCTTAGCATTCGTGGTCAAGCCCCGAAACGCATCACTTCACTGACACTATTGAGCCCGACTATCAGCCTTATTCAGCCCAAACCAACCCCGTCTCTACACGGTATCGAGTAGATTGTTTAGTGACCGAAGCTCTCTGAGTTATCAAAGAATGAAAACATAAAACGTTTGACCAAAAAAAAAAAACGTTGTTTAATTTGTTGAATCCCAAATCATCGTCGAGATAATAAAATGTCGGTCCATTCCCTCTCAACTAATTCGTGTCATCTCAAATAAATAAAAAGGACTATATAATATGTGGCGTTCAAACATTTGTATCTGTTATCTATCACTATCAAAAGCGACAGTAGTCCAAACGTTGGAGTAAAATCATTTATCTATATAACAGTTTTACCATTAATAATATATTTTTTTTGGATTAAATTACAATGAAATTTAATACGATATCGTCAGAAAAGACATGAATAGTACTATGAATAATAGTCTTCTTGATGAATTTTCTTAATATCCACACCACCCTGTTGATGCTTAAACTCGAAAATCGATCGGCAACTGTTCTGTTATATGGAAAAGCACGAGTAAAATAATAAAATATACCTAACTCATTGTGGTAAAGTTAAGGATCCCTTAATTTTTAGGTTACAAGGCTAAAGTTTTGAGCTTTTATTTCATTATGATTTCAATCAATGTTAGTAATTTTGAACGTGTAAATGAGTAGAATATTTAATCTTTCGTATAAATTTAAATTTCGAAGATTAGTTTGTGTAGTTCGGTTTGATTAGTTGGATTCACGGCCCATGCACTGTAATAGCCCACGCTAAACCTGATTCTTTTGACAACGGTCGTTTTGCTTTCATTGGTAAAAACATTTATGACCGTCCTACATTTGTATTTCTCTTAACTAAATGAACTTAAATTTTTTATAGATTTCTCTTTTGGCAAAATAGTTTTGTAATTTTTGAAAAATCTATTTACCTTTTACAAAACAAAATAGATGTCTCTTCGATCTTTTTTAGTGATGTAGCGCACAAACTACTCGCACGGAACAAATTATCTATGAATTGGTATGTTCAAATAATCAAATGTTTTTTTTAAAATAATATAAGCATAAAATATACCATATATCTTGATTTTCAATAACTTTTTTTTTGGCGGTGTCACATCAGCAACATAAACCAAATTAACTTTTCGACAATCACACGATGATAAAAATGAAAACACGAACAAATAAAAACTAAAAACCCGTAAAATCCAACAAGCCTTTACAAAAAATTATATGAAGGTTTTAAAACACAGTCGGTTTCGGTCAAAACCTGAACCATTGTCTGCATGACCCTCACTTTCATTTCCAAAGCCAAAATATAATCTGCCGTTTGTCTGAAAAGTCCATCCAAACCTTCTGATGTTTTGGTGTTCGGAACAAGCTCTTTCAACGTCCTGACTCGTCTATGAATGGCACGATACCGTCTTCTAGAAGCTTCTAGACTTTTCCTCGGTCGGATCATGATCTTCTTCACAAGTGCCCTTCGAGCCCTTTGTCTTCTCATTGAAACCCAAATGGATTCCTTTCTTTGTCCTTCTAATATTACACCCATATTGTAAATGAAAGAATGTTGTGTAGAAAAAGTGATAGACAACTACAAAAAAGATTATATATGTAATGTGATGCAGATACGAGACATGCACCCTTTGTTTATATAGACATAAGATAGAGGTTAGTGACCCTTTTATATATAACTTAAAAATGGAGATGATTACAGCTTCTGAGAAGGTTCTCTTTATCTCCCAAAAGAATTGGATGAGAATTGCACAAGTGTCCACAAGGGTGTTTTTTGCTTTGTTTTTAATGGATAATTAGGGTTTAGCTTATATTAGAGGACATGTCATCAAAAATACAACTCGATGCACATGCACTCACATGATTCTCATCACTACCCAACCCTCCTACATGCTTAATAACACCAACTTTCTTCCCATTCACATCACCTTAAACACCCTGTCTTATTCCTCTTTCTTGCACTTTATCAATTTATTTTTATTTTATTTTACTTTCGCAACTAATTAGTTCGAGTTTACCAAAGTCGGGCGGATTGAAACCTACAAAAGAAAAAGAAAAATGTCGGGGGGGATCAACGTAGAATGTAATCCTTATCTTATTATGCCATAATCTTTCTAGATTAAATGCTAATCTATTTAACCAGCATGCAGTCAGCGTTTTAAGAATTAAGAAGCTAGCGATTGAGATAGATATATTAGTCGATAAGATGAAATTATATAAAAAAATTCATATATATATATATATAAATATATATTATAGATTTTTGCATGATTTTTTTCCGCGTTTGCAAAAGTCAGAACAACTACCGAAATTAATTAGATCATCATTTAATATTTCTCCCAATCAGTGTTAATATGAGTATCGCTATAATGTACTATTTAGTTTGAATCGTTCACCATTGTCGACGGAGATGATAAAATATGAATATTTGGTTGTCATAATGCTTTTGCTTTTTATTAAGTCCTTATTATTTTCCAGCTGATATAAGCCGGCGCAACTAATTGAGAATTAACAATAAACTAACGAGATAAAGCCATTCCCGAGTAGTTTTAGTTTTTTGGACAAAGTAGATAACAATGTTGGATAATGGGATAAGGTCTTAATTTTAAAAGACAGAAGAACATGCAAATGATCTTCTATGTTCCTTTGAATTTGTGGACTTCATATTTAGGATTTCTTTTTATTTCCGTGAGTGGATTTTGTTGAAGCATCTTAAAGATTATGTTCTTTTCTCGTCATGTGTTTGTGTGTGTGAATTCTATTTTTTTTTTCTAGAAAAAAGAAAAAAAAAGAAAAAGAAAAAGAAAAGCAGATTCGTGGAGCGATGTAGATCAGACATCCTCGGAGACTATAATAGTAGATTCAATGCATCTCCCATCGCCGTCAACACGAAACATTGTACTTAAAAAATTCTCTTAATTGGACATATATATACGTCTCTCATAATTGATGAATTGATCGAATTAGCTTAACATTCGCATATAATTGATCAGTGTATATATATTGGTTTTTGAAGGTAACGTGAAAAGTACCTAACAAATTAAGGTAGGTTTATATAAATATAAAACTTAGCCTTGATGGAGAGTTTAGTGGTCGAATAGATCGCTTGTTAGTAGCACGTTGTAATGTATATAAGCTTAACGTGCATGCACATGTTCTTATATCCTCCCTAGTCCCTATTCGTCTAGAAACCCAACACATAAATATATCCCAATTCTGATATATATTTTTTTTAAAAACCAGAAATTTGCGGAAAATATGATGAACGAATAATTATTTGTATGTATAATTTATAGGGATGATATATGCGCTTAGTAACTATAATAGTGTACGTAGTATATAAGTAGAAAATGGTATATGTGTAATCTAATAAATAAACTAAAACAATAGAAGAAAATATCATATCGGCTGAATCAAATTTGAATGTTATGTATGTATGTTTTCCAAGAGTTTACAAATTACGATCCAGATATGTATACAGAAAAACATATCCAAAATTTAGAAAACAAGTAACGGACTAAATCAAAGCTGAAACTTTTGTGATAACAAAATATAGCAATGAGATTTACAGTTATGAGTTTAATTTAAAATAAAAGCACTGTATTTTATAGTACTAGAATTGAATTAAAATGAGTCCCGTAATTATTATAAAATTACCTCTGAGGTAAAAAAAAAAATAGTCAAAGTAACAAGGGGCAGGGGGAAAGAAAGAACAAGTTGGGCCTAAGTAACTAAATAAAGCCCATATACAAAGGTGAGCTTGAAATTGGCCCTTTAACGTTTAATCGTAATCTGATCCATAATAAACTGACACGTGGTTTGAAACGAGGATATACACAAATTAGGTCTCTCTCTCTCTCTTATACACAAATTTTTGTTGTTCCTTTGCGTCGGCGAAAAAAAGTCTGTATGAGAAAGATGAAGATTGGTGTGGTGATACAAGAAGATTCGTATTACATGTTTTGTGCGTGAACCTAATTCGAAAGGCTTTATTATGGACGAGATTTTGTGTGTGTTTTCTAGCTGTTGGATTAGATTCACGCACAAACTCGTAATCTGTCTTTTCGATTGATTTATTTGTTTTTTTTTTTTACTAGATCTGTCTTCCCAAATCGACTAATCCAATCTCTCTGCTGCGATATATTGGTTTTGATATGACGGTTTATAATGATTTTATACGCTTTCGATCTTGTTTTTAATTTGAGAATCGTAACCAAGATCTACCTTTCTACTTTCGGAAACTTTCCCTTTCCGTTTGACTCTCTCCCTCTTTCTCTCTCGTTTTGTATTTTTCCAAATTTGCTTTTTACTGTGTTTGGTATGAATCGATTAGAGAGCCATGGAATCACTCTTATCCCCAAAAACAGAAAGAAAAAAGTTATGTCTCTTGATACTTTATACCTGCCTTGGTACTTGATTTGTGTCGTGTTTATGTGTTATTTTCTTGAATCATATGACACTTTAACTTGTTTTATTGCTCCCATATTTTTTTCTTATGAAACAGGTGAAGAGAGAGAGACTACTCATCAGTTCTGCGATCTTCGTGTGTCTGTCGTGATTCAAGAAAGCAGAGCAAATCTTATATAGGATTATAAGATATCGTAAAATATCTCTGGATGATCTAGAGTTCTAAATGATCTGACACCAAATCAAACGTAATATTGATTTCATTTAAACTAATTTTAAGTTTAAAAATGCAATGAAAAAAGTGATAAAAATAATAAATAAATGAATAAATTTTTTTGTGAAATGTAATTTACTTGTAATAAGTAAATATGTTATAAAAATGATAACTAAATACATTTTTGGATTTAATAGTTGATTAAATTTTTTATTTTTAAAAAACTAATAGAAAAAACATTGATTCATAATATTTTTGGCATAAATACGTAAATAACAATGAGAAGTAATGGTATTTATTAAAAAAAAATGTACATGAACTCTATGAATACAACATTTCAGTTTTTTTGTAAGAGTATTTCTCTATTAATATATAGGGATTGATTTTGATCAACTATCACTATCTTTAAATGGTAGTCTTCTGATTTGTGTCTAACCAACAATTAGAAAATCAAGATATTTACTTCTAGATTTTGACTATTTTTCCATTGGAGTGCCTAACAAATAAGAGGATTAGCCAAGGAACCTAGTCGTCTCTTATTCAGTCAAAGGAATGATAATATTACTAGCTATAGATGTAAATTTGAGAAATTTATCCAGGATAACCTCCTTTTTATAAGAAACAACTATGATAACCCAATTAATTTTTTATTCCATAGATAACTCACATTTTGTGTCCAGATGTGTGACTATTAATTTTTCAAATTTTAAACTATTCTTTTTCTTTTTAATTATTTTATTTTCCATTTGATTTGTTTATTAAAAGATTTTCATTTTAAAATTTTGAAAATTAATTTAATTTAATATTTCCTTTTCTAAATTTTGTTAAATAATAATTATGAATATTTAATATTTTAAAGGATGATTTTTAAAATATTTATTAGTTATGTAGTTAAGAAGAAAAATGAATAATATGTAAAAGGGTAATATCGTAAAAATGTGTGCTGAAATTTTTTAGAAATCTTGATAGGTTACTTTGGTGATTTCTAATAAATTATAGGTTATGGTAGCAAATCTCCCAAATTTTATTAAACAAAATTATAGCAAAAAAATCTTAGGTATCATATGGTGCGTTAACAGTTATAGCATTGCTGCTAAACATTATTGGTAAGAAATCTCTGGGAGGTTATCTTCCTGATATTCACCAAAACATTATTGGTAAGAATAACAGAGTATCATTGATTCTTCATCTCTCGGGCTAACTAATTCAAAGATTTAAAACTAGAGAGTAATTAATACGTTCAGCGCAATATATATCTCTGGATTTCTATATCATACCCAATTAAAAGTAAGATTGATAAAAAAAAAAATTTTTAAAAAAATGAAGGGAATGGCATTGCACAGTTTATGTTACTCTTCTTACTACAAGGTGTGTCTTACGGCGATGTTGTTATCGGTGTACGGATCTACCGCATGGTATGAATGCTCCGTTCAAATAAACAGCACCATTTCCGTTAATCCTAACGGCGCCGGAAATTTCACAACGATCCAAAGTGCAATCGATTCCATCCCTCTTTATAACCAAAACTGGATCCTAATCCTCATAGTAAACGGCACTTACAAGTACAGTTTTAGTTTCATATTTTCATATTATTGATCTTGTCACATTTCCCTTACTAATATATAGACACGGTTTAACAAAATTTTAATGTGAATTTTACCAATCACAAAATATTGTAGCGAGAAAGTGATGATACCATATAATAAAGGATACGTATATTTGCAAGGCGGAGGAATTGAAAAGACGATAATAGCTTACAACGATCATCAGTTCACCGATTCTAGCTCCACTTTCACGGCCTTTCATCATCTCAGGAATCACTTTCAGAGTACGTCGTCTCTTAATTAATTCATTTATCTATATTTCCCCCACACTGATGACATATCATAAACACTGTATATATAATTTAGAATTTATGGATAAGTATGTATAATATTAATATCGTTATTCTCTGTGTAGAATACGTATAACATCGAATCTATAGACACACCAATTAAACCAGCGGTAGCTGCGAGATTGCTTGGAGACAAGTACGTAGTGCTCGACTCTAGTTTTGATGGTTTCCAAGATACACTGTACGACTGTTTAGGTAGACATTACTACAAAAGATGTGTTATCACCGGTGGCATTGACTTCATTTTTGGCTATGCCCGATCCCTTTACGAGGTATCTATCTACATATAATAATCGTTTTAATTGTCAGTAATTCGTTCGTGGTATAAAAAATACACGCGTCACGTGCGTGGTGTCTAACTAAAGTTAATAATGGTTCAATGTAATAATTAAGGGGTGCACGTTGAATATGACGGTGGGAATCTATGCACCAGACAGAGCGTACGGTACGATAACAGCGCAAGGAAACCAGTTACCGACGGATGAGGGAGGATTCGTGTTCAATGACTGCACCGTTACGGGAAACGGCAAGGCTTTACTGGGACGAGCATGGGAACCTTACGCACGTGTCATCTTTTACCGTTCCGAGTTGAGCGACGTAATTTTGCCAATTGGTTGGGATGCTTGGAAAGCAAAAGACCAAGAGTACGTAAAATCTCTCAAATCTTCTTTTTTTTTTTGTTTTTTTTTCTTTACTTATGCACGTTTTTTTACATTTTATGATATTCAAAATTTATGTATTAACTATTAACTAAAAAAACACAACAATGTAATATCATAGGGGCCATACAACATTTGTGGAGTATGGTTGCATTGGAGCCGGGGCAAACACGTCACAGAGAGTGCCATGGCTCAAGAAGGAGAGTGAAGAATACGTTCTTAACCTCACCAGTCGTTCCTTTATCAACCAAGATGGTTGGCTTGATAGGCTCCCTATGAAATTTTAGAACTGATTGTAATACGGATTAGCTAGTCCAATATTCTATGGTAGATTAAAAACCGTAGTCTAAATTGTGTAACTTTGTGTGTTCATCATCATCATCATCATCATCATCATCTATCAATCGATAGAAAAGTTAGCTGATGAGAGATGATAAATATAGTCTACTTTTAAATGATAAATAGCAGCAATCCTTGAGATTCTTATTTAAATTTTATTCTTAAAATCACTAACTATATCAAGATGATATCATACATTTATTAGTGTGTAACGACCTTGTTTGTGTACGGATCAGCTGCAGCCGAAGAGTTAACTTACACAATAATAATGATGTTCTTAATTAACCGTGGCGGAATTTTTACTACGGTCGGTCAATGCGAAACAGATTAAGTAGATTTCTTTAATATATTGGGCTATAAGGCCCATTAAGTCCAATTAGTTTGGTAAAATAATTTGAGGCCCCTTTTGTTCTTCTCTCACTCAAAGTTACGAGTTGAGAGACCAAACCAAACCAAACCAAACCAGTCGTATAATAAAATCGGAAAAACCTTTTCTCAGTTTTCTTCAACTTCAGAATTATAAATTCCCGAACCAAATCTGTTTCCCTCTCTTGATCTCGTCTTTTGCATATTCCTCAGACTGCTACTCTAATTCGTGAATCTCACCAAACTGTTGGCTTGCTAATCTCCGCCCTTAGTTTAAGAGTTTTCTTTTCTTGCGCGCCAACTGTTCGTTAAATTGCCTGAACCAGTTTCTTCAAGCCTATAGAAGCCCTAGTTTGTTTTCTTCTTTCAGGTTTGCAAGTTAGGTTCTTCCAACAACCCTAAAAAGTTGTTTTGGGGTTTATTCGAATCTGCTCAAGAATGGCTACTAGTACTAACGGGAACAATAAGAGAAGAGATGTCGCTTTATCGTCGCTGGCTCCTCGCAAAATCAACGTTCAGAAGTTCTCAGAGGCTAGAGCAGCGGAGCTCGAGTCTCTTCACTCCATTGTATCTGATCGTTTGAACAAGGACTTTCGATCAAAGAGGAACAAGAGGAGAAGGACCAATTCTTACAATAACCAACCTGCAAAGAGACGTTATATAAAGAGGCAAAACTCAGAGTCATTGATTGGCCGATCAAGTGGAGGAGACCACCATGAAACGACGATCACTAGACGAGTTAAGAGGAGAATTGAACTTAAAGGGAACCCTGTATCTGGTTTTTCTGCTTCTGGTGATGGAACAAAGAGGCTCAGAACACATGTTTGGCATGCTAAACGGTTTACTATGACTAAGCTTTGGGGTTTTCATCTTCCTCTTGGTTTACATGGAAGGTTTATTTCTGATTTTCTAGTGTAAAGAGTACGGAAAAGTTTCCACCTTTTTTTGTAAATTTTAAGCTTGGTTTTTTTCATGGTTTTAGAGGAAGGGGATCTAGGGATGTCTTGAAGCAGTCTAGGGAAGGTGTTCTTGTCCATGATGCAAGCTATCTCATTGCCGTGCAATTGGAGGGTCCAGAGGCAGGCATTTACCTTTTTTCCTAACATTCTTCTTAAAATTTTGTTCTAACTTGGTTGTAATTTGGTATATCTCTTTTGGCTTTGAATTTCTCAGAGCTCACTCTTGTCGATTTTAAACATGTTACTGGAGCCTTCTCCGTCCTCTCATTCCAAGGAAGTTTTCGACTCTATTCTCACAGGCCGTAGTTATGAAAACGCCATGGTAGTGAATCTATAAATCTTACTTTTATTTTTAACTGGAAACTACAACTTAAGCAGGGTGTAACCGTAACTTTTTTTTTTTGTTTTCTTCAGCTTTATAATGTTAATCCACCAGTTTCCCAAGCGATTGCCCCTGTAATTTATATGTGGAGACCTTCTGAGTTACCTAAGAGAAGTGACGAGGAGGAAGATGGTGACTGTATAGGAACTGATGGTGCAGTCTCCAATTGTGATCATGTAGACTTTCGGAAACTTTGGGTGTGGATCCATGCTTCTTCCTTCAGTGAAGGATATGCTTCTCTTCAAGTAGCTTGTCAAAAACAGGTAGTTATTTTCTTGTATTTGAGGTTGTTTTCAGGTGTCTCCAGCTTACGTTTTTCCTTAGTAGTTTGCATAATGCTTTACATATTCTTGTGGAGATATTTACGCCTAAAAATTCCTTCATTCAGATGAACGAGACAGGTGTTTCAGTTGATTGTGTTTCACTCGAGGGTCATCTTGCAAAACTTGAGATTTTTGGTCCAAAAGCATCTCATCTTCTTCAAAAGACCCTACGTCCTGCTACAAGGTGAGCCATCTGAGGAAATATAGAATGGTTTTCAAGAACGAAAATGAACAAAGGAATAACTTATCTCAAGTAATTTTTTTTGTTTGTCTTTGCAGTAGCTCAGAGGAGCCCTCTATTTTAAGAAAGTGTTCAATGGAAAATGCTGAAGTTAAATTCGTTACTGATCTTTACAAAGAAGAGACCATATCGTCTTGCGCTGTTTTAGCGCAGTTTGTCATGGATCCGCGGTTAATCCCTAATAGTCCATGTGATGATAGTACAGTGTCAGTTGAAACGGCCAAAACTGAGCCTACCAATTCACTTGAAATAACAACTAAAACTGGTGCTGAAATTTTTACTGAAGTTTTCAAGCGCCTCTGGGATGCTAACAGTGATCTGACCCCTCCAGAAGAAGAGAATGTGTTGTGTTGGGAAAAGCATCAAAATCGTATGGATTCTCTTTGCCTCGAGAACCCAGCTGCTGAGGTTCCAAAGGTATCTAGTAGGGCAAGGAGTTCGAGGTCTTGTCCTTTACTGCTTCTCAAACATAAAAAACTCGGGAATGCACCAACCGGGTAATCTGCACTTTGGTTAATCGGTCTGTGACTTTCTTTAAAATCAAAGTCCTCAATGATCCACACTTAATCATTATCATTCTCTTTCAGATGGTCTCTAATACTCCCCCTTAGTTGGATAAAAGTCTTCTGGAATGCCTTCCTCTCAAAAGGAGCTCATGCAATAGGTCAGAGGGAGAAACGCTGGGTTTCTTGTGATGTATATTTCCACTCTCATAAACTTTTATCCCCCTATTGTTAAGATTCTCTTGCTATGTTAACTTAGTAAACCGAAAATTTGAAAAATGTCTGAAATTTGTCATTTTTATTTGCAGGTTGGTTTGCCCTTTTTCCCATCAGATTTTCCTGACTGTAAAGCATATTCAACTTTTACACTGAGTGAGGCTGCAGACATGGAGGAAAAGGCACAACGACGTCCTCCTGCCATAAGACCTTTCAAAATTCCTATTCCACCTCCATGGAATAGTATCCATGTCACGCGTTCTATTGTTGAGAGTTCCAGTCAAAATCTTACAAGCAATGATGAGACGAACGGAACCGAGATTTCCAGTTCTGGTGGTAATCTATTTGATGGAATTGTGGCAAGAACATCAGATTCGCTGACGACTTTGCTCCAAACTTTCAGAAGTGACAACTTGCTTTTATTTCCTCACAATGCTTCAAAACCAAGCACAGACGCCATTAAGAAGACACTTCAAGAAGATGAAACAAAAGTAAGAGCTGAGATCCATCAGAAGAGTAATAAACTGTGCCTCGTCAGAGTTCTTCTACATGCTTTCAAGGAAGGGTCTTTTGAAGAAGGCGCGGTTGTATGTGCACCATCTCTTGCAGACATATCATTGCTAAAATCCAGGTAACATCTTCAAGAAATCATGTTCAACAAACTGTGATCAAATGAAACTATTTTCACTTTGGGATCACATTAAGAGTATATTGCATTATGTTTTGCAGCTGCAGTGAAGGAGAAGAAGGGCGTGTTACTATCCCTCAATCTTCTGTAAGTTCTTACTTCCAAGAACAACCTTCTGGAACCTGGGAACTAAATGTCCCTGAAGACGACACTCTTACAAAGCAATCTCATAGATTGCCAATCGGGTTTACAACGACAGGATTTGTCCGTGGGAGGTAATAAAAAAACCGCTTTCAGAAATCATTAATTACAATTCAGCAGAGGGTGAATATGGTTTCTGAGCTCTTACACTTGTCTTCATATGCAGTAAAAAGCAGAAGGCGGAAGCTTTCTGTGATGCAGTGTTGTTAGGGAGACTGAGAGACGAGCAATGGAGAAACAAAGATGTAAAACGGAGGAAGAAGGAGACTTATGTTTTGGTTAGAAACCTAAGATCTTGTGCTTTTAGACTCGCACTTGCTACCATTGTTTTAGAGCAACAAGAGTCTAGTAGTGATGTCTACTGCTTTTAAAAACGCATTCACCAGCAAGCACTGTTGTTTTTGTGAATTTTGGATGTAATTTGTCAATGGTTTCTCTAAAGTCAATTTAAAAGAAGCTAAACTTAGATAATAGTTGAGTTTTATTTTGGTTTAGATAAATCAATAAAATCGCAAGTAGCTTCAAAACGTCGTCGTTTTAATACTCACAGTTCTTTTTTTATTTAACCGAACCACACATTATATTATAGGTTCGGCGGTACGGAACTAAATAGAACTCTCTTTCTCTTATCTTTACCGGCGCCGGAGAAAATTTACCGATCAATATAATCTCGACTACTGCGACTGAGTTTGATTAAACGACTTAATCAGGGTTTAAGATGGAGAGACGTGTCGCAAACGCCTATCCTGGTCCTGCACCACCAGTTCCGTACTACCATAACAACTACAACAACCCTCATCATCATCAGATTCATCCGCCGCCGCCGCCGCAGCACCACCATGTCACCGCCGTTGGATTTCACCAATACCCTCAAAACGACAACAGAGATCAGCCTTTCCGTCAGCCGCATTTTGATAATTATTCCGGCCAACAACAACAGAACATGATCGTTGATCAGAATAATAACGCTCCTCCGCCGTTTCCATCTAGTCCTTGCGGTGGCAGCTTAAGGAAGAGACGGTCTCAATCAGCTACAGGTTATCTCCAATTTAATTTGTTTTTTTTTTCTGCTTCATATCGACAAAAGGTGTAAACTTTGGTGATTCATCGTTAAAGTCTTTGAACTCGCTTTTGGTACTTTCTTGGTTTGTTCGAGCTTCTGATTTTTTTTAAATTCTTGTTTGTATACATGAAGATACTGCTGATGGTAGTATTGCCAAGCTATATGTTGCGCCGGTCTCAAAGACAGCAACTGAATATGATGTGAGTGTCTTGGTTTACTCTTTTACGGTTTTATGAAATGTCTCCTTTGAGATTCTGTGTGCACGTAAATTGACTTGTGACAATCTGTGTGTTTACATCAGATCCGTCAGGTGTTTGAAAAATATGGTAATGTCACTGAGATCATTCTACCCAAAGATAAGATGACTGGTGATAGAGCAGGTAATTTCATTTTTTTTGTTTTGTTTTCCCAATTACTTGAAAAACATATCTTTTTCACTGCCTTTCATTCACATTCTTTCTTATGAGGTTTAGCAGTTTGCTTATAACTTTTGTTTCTATGTATCTTTGCAGCTTACTGTTTTGTTAAGTACAAAAAGTCAGAAGAGGGTAATGCGGCTATTGCAGCTTTAGCTGAGCAGTTTACCTTTCCTGGAGTGAGTTCTTAACTTCTGCAATGTTTTGTTTAAACGTTTCCTCGCTGATGATATGGGATTCTTTTCAAACATTTATTTCGTTTTTCAGGAAATGCTTCCAGTCAAGGTCCGATATGCTGACGCCGAACGGGAACGGATTGGTAAGAGTAGGTGTCCATACTTCTAGGAACATAGATTTAGATAGAACGTAAAACTCTGAAGACAACATGGTAGTGTATTATGGGAACCTTTGAAACAGAATATATCTTACATTAATTAGTATTTGGTTATCATGCCTTCGACTGCTTCTCCTTCACCTCCTTTTCTTAGCTTATAAGATCAAGTTTTACGAGTTTCTGAGTAGGAAAGATGCTCTCTTATTTTTTCTCATCTGTGTATTCTCGTTTCATCTGGACTTTAGGTTTTGCCACGGTACAACTTCCAGATAATCCTAAACTATATGTTAGATGCCTCAACAAACAAACTACAAAAATGGAAGTCCATGAGGTATGCAGGACTCCTTTTCGGCTTTAACTTTCAGTTAATCTGAATTCCTTTGTCACTGACAATTGACAGAACCATGTGCAGATTGTTTTTTTACCTCCGTTTGTAGTTGCATTTCTTACTTTGTTGTGAATAATTTCTCAAAGTGTCCTCTTCTCAGGTCTTCTCTAGGTATGGAGTCATTGAAGATATTTATATGGCACTTGACGACATGAAGATTTGTCGTGGTATGTCTGTTGCCCCTGCATATTTTGCACTCTAAATCACGCTTGTTTCAGAGATAGTCTGTTGCCCCTGCATATTTTGGTTCTTGACTCTGAATCACGCTTGTTTCAGAGATCCTAGTTTAAACTTCTCAGATTTTGTAGGAAACATGATGTGACAGCCTTAGATTGTTCTTTTCTAACCAATGCCTAAGAGTGATATTTTGAATAGCATGAACCTGATTTGATTATATAACTAACTTATTTGCTCTCTGTAGGGTATGCATTTGTTCAGTTTTCTTGTAGAGATATGGCACTAGCGGCAATCAAAGGTCTAAATGGAGTCTTTACCATGCGGGTAGTTCAGATAGTATTTTTTGTTGTATGTCAATGGCTTTGGCGTCCAATGTTCCATGCTTCATGCGTCCAATGTTTTTTTTGTCTTCCTTCAGGGTTCTGATCAGCCTCTGACTGTTAGATTTGCAGATCCTAAAAAACCAAGGTTTTACCTATTCCTTTTCTACATTATTTGTTTGAGTATTTGCATGATTTTGTTTTCAATTCCAAACTCATTCTCTTGGTTCTTACACTTTGATCTTACCCCATCACTTATACCTGGATTGTTTCGTGTCTTCAGGTCTACCTTCAATACTCCACCTGTAACGCAACACTACGACCCGAATTGGCACCCACAACCATATTCCCAATGGGAAAACAAGGAACCTGCAGCCCCTAGAGTCGTTCAGCATCATGATTTTGCTTCACAGCCAAATCACTTTCCGCACCAAAATACTCAAGCAGTATCCGAGGTTCAAAAACCACTGCATCGAGATATTCCACCTCAAAATTTTGAAAAGCATCAGAAATCTGAGACTGCCAGCGCTAAGGTACTCCTTGATTAGGATCTGCTAATGGTATCTCTTGAAATCCGAAACTAAGAGTTTTTTTTTTTTGTACGGTTTAGGTTTCATAAAACTTGTATATACATCTGCTTGATCTTATATCGGTAACTACTTTTTTGTAGACTAGAAGTGATGGTCAGAAGATTTGTAGTCAATCAAATGCATTACCTGAAGATCAAAATACAGTGAGCTCTGAGNACCAAGGTTTTACCTATTCCTTTTCTACATTATTTGTTTGAGTATTTGCATGATTTTGTTTTCAATTCCAAACTCATTCTCTTGGTTCTTACACTTTGATCTTACCCCATCACTTATACCTGGATTGTTTCGTGTCTTCAGGTCTACCTTCAATACTCCACCTGTAACGCAACACTACGACCCGAATTGGCACCCACAACCATATTCCCAATGGGAAAACAAGGAACCTGCAGCCCCTAGAGTCGTTCAGCATCATGATTTTGCTTCACAGCCAAATCACTTTCCGCACCAAAATACTCAAGCAGTATCCGAGGTTCAAAAACAACTGCATCGAGATATTCCACCTCAAAATTTTGAAAAGCATCAGAAATCTGAGACTGCCAGCGCTAAGGTACTCCTTGATTAGGATCTGCTAATGGTATCTCTTGAAATCCGAAACTAAGAGTTTTTTTTTTTTGTACGGTTTAGGTTTCATAAAACTTGTATATACATCTGCTTGATCTTATATCGGTAACTACTTTTTTGTAGACTAGAAGTGATGGTCAGAAGATTTGTAGTCAATCAAATGCATTACCTGAAGATCAAAATACAGTGAGCTCTGAGTGTGACTGGAGTGAACACACATGTCCAGATGGGAATAAATACTACTTCCATTGCGTCAGTTGCGAAAGCACGGTAAGTGTTTCCCTCTTTCAATATGTACTCCTCAGAAGCCAAATCTACTATTACTGAATATATGGATGAACACACACAGTGGGAGAAACCGGACGAATACTCCATGTTTGAGAGATGGTTTGAAGAGCAAACAAGGGATCAAGATAAAAAACTTGTATCTCCCCCGTTAAACAATGAGAGCCAAGAAGCAATGGAGCAAGTTCAGTCTGATGAAGTGTTGCAACAGAATACTAAACTCCAACAAGCATCCTTATCCATAGCGGTAAGAAGAGATAATTTCTGTAATTTGTCGTATTTGACACACTGCGAGTTCCGTTTTCTGATACAGTCTCTTATAAGAAGAGTCAAGTCCAATATTTTTCGGTGCTGTGTGTTTGCAGGATGAGGAGAGCAGTTTAGTATATTCAGTAACAACACTGGCTGTGGAAACTACTTGTTCATAAAAGGTCTCAGGTAATGAACAGATGAATCTTTTTTAGTGATGCAGTAGAGGTTGATTTGGTTCTTAAAGCTTTGTGTGATGATGCAGTGTTGTTTAGGGAGACTAAGAGATGATGAGCGAGAGAGAAAGAAGGAGATATATATATACATGGTTTAGTTAGAAACCAAAGATCTTGTGGTTTTAGAATGCAGACAGTAAAAAAGTTGGTTTCTGAACTCAAATGTTTCTTTAGAAACTTAAGAATTGGAAAGAAAAATAATCAAAAAAATTGATTCTGTTTGGTATATAAAAAAAACCTTTTTTCACCTGATCCATGGTAGAATCCATTTCAGTTCAATTGTATTATTTACATAAATCCAAAAATTGCCGGGAAATTTTTAAAATTTCCTTTGTTAGTCACATTCTATAAATTGAGTTACTAGTAATGTGATTGGTATAATAACAATTGAAACTCCAAGTGCCTCTCTGTGAGCGAGAGAGTTATGTCGTGAGTCATCAAAATCAACTCCACACACTTACGTGGAATGATATGATTTGTTTAGATTTTTAGAAGTTATTCAAATTTAATAAATAATCAAAAATGTTAATTTACCTAATTATTTTATTTTGGGACTTATTTCCTAAACAAGACATCTTCTTCTACAATCTTCAAATCTCTCTTCAGTGTGACTTGGGGGTTCGAGTTGATCATTCTTCGTCCGTCATCATCATTATCTTAGTCGTCTCTAATTTCAAGCTTGCTTGCGGTAAGTTGTTTCTAGTTAGGGATTTAATCTCATCCCTCTTAGTTTTTTCCCCGGAACAGATTAGGGTTTTTGTTACAATTGGGCCGCACAACAACTATGGGTTTGTTGAGGATTGAGAGAATATGTGATTTGCCAGACGATTTGCTGTTGAGGATCTTACTCCTCCTCCCGCCAAAAGATGCAGTGGCCACTGGGATCTTGTCTAAACGATGGCGTTACCTCTGGAAGATGCTCCATAAACTCACCTTCAAAGAAGACGACGACCAAGGGAGCGAGGAGAGCTTTGTGTGGTTTGTTGACAAGACACTGCAACACCATAATGCTAGTAAGCCTTGTTGTCGAACTGTGTCCACGATGTCCTCCTGTAGTTGATGTCAGAAAGTGGGTTGACAAGGCAGTTAACCACGGTGTGAAAGATTTAGTTTTCAAGCTCCTCTGGACAGGAGAAGGAGAGCCCACAAGCTTACCTGAGAGCCTCTACACATGCGACTCTCTCGTTTCGTTAACTCTATCAAACGAGATTCTAGTCGACGTTTCTTTCCCGGCTAGCCTACCATCTCTCTCATATCTGAAGCTTGTCAGCGTGTTCTACAAAGACGAAGAATCTCTTGTTAGGCTTTTGTCAAGTTCCCCTGTTCTCCAAGAACTCCGGGTTGAAAGAGGTTATAAGGATGATGGCTTGACAAACTTTGTCGTGAAAGTGCCTTCCTTGAAAAAATTTGTTTATGAGACCCCCGAAAGATCGACCATGGATATGCCCCCGGAAGAGGGAGAAGAACATCACATTGGGTCGTTGGTGATAGATTCACCTGGATTAACAGGTTTAAAAATAACTGACTATAGGGGTCGGTGGGGAGACTATTGTACTTTGATGGATAATTTTATTTGCCTTGAGACCGTAGCCAGCACCGCAGTTGCTAACCATGATAATGAAAAGTTTCTACGATGTTTTTCTTCTGCCAGACGTCTCAACTTGTATTTATCCGAATCAATGGTATATCCC
>NC_025688.1:29788608-29811326 GCF_000633955.1 Camelina sativa
GTTTTATTGCAGGTTGCGTGTGGGTGTTGTAAAAACATTAAGTTCCCTAGGCTCACAGATTTAGTCGTTAATGCATTAACAGTATATTGGTTGAACCAGTTATGTTTTTGCTTCACAACTCTCCTAAACTGAAAACTCTTACTCTCTACACCACGGTAAGTGGCCATGCCATCATCCCTTAATTAACATCTAGTTTTGATGAATTTTTAATAAAATGTAAATTAAAAAGTTAAAATATTGTAATGGTGTGTATCAGGGGTGTCCCCAATGTTCGTGGAACCAGCCGAGTACTATTCCCCAATGCTTATCGTCTCATCTAGAGATTGTTCAGTGGTGATACTATGAAGGAAAAGAAGATGAGAAACAACTAATGAAATACATTCTCGCTAACTCAAAATGTTTAAAGACAGTGGAGATGTCCTTCATAGCAAAATGCGATCTCAAAGCGTGGCAAAAGGAGTTAGAAGCTATGCCTAGGATTTCAGCATCATCTCGGTTTCTTTACTCAATTGGAGTTCTTAGCGGGCCGGCTACTTCATCTTCGATTTCAGTTTTTTTGATTATTTATTGGGTGAAAAATCTATCTATATATCCTAAAATGTTTTTAGAATTATCATTAGTCGTAAGTTATTTCAAAAGATTTTGGTGTTCAAATTAAAAGGACTCTCTAGTGTTCAATGGTGTTTCCCTTTGTTCATCACTGTGTCTCTCTTGTCTAGAGTGGCTGTGGTTTACTAAAAAAGGTTTTAGCCATTACTGTGTCTCTCTTGTTTAGAGTAGCTGTTGTTTAGGGAGACTAAGAGATGAGCAACGGTCAACGGAGAAAGAAGGAGATATATATATATATATATATATGTTGTTTTTGGTTAGAAGATCTCGTGGACAGTAAAAAAAACTGGTTTGTGAACTCAACTGTTGCTTTAGAATTTGAAAGAAAGAAAAAATAATCGAAAATTTGATTAATTTGGTAAATAGAAAACCTATTTTAACCTGATCCACTGGTAAAATGGGAATCCATTTCAATTCAATTTTGGTGATTTACATAAAAATCCAAAAATTCGGGAAAATTTAAGTTCCTTTGTTGTTAGTCATATTAGAACGAGTGAGTTACTAGTAGTAAAGTAGTAAATTGTTGGTACAGTAATAATAATAGAAACTCTCTCTTAAGTGAGTGCCTCTGTGTGAGCGAGAGAGTTATGTCGTCAGTCATCTTCTTCTTCTCTTCCCTTTAAAGTTTAAAGGGCACAAAAATAGATTAATTAGACCCAAACAAATCATCACTCGACTTTGCGGAAACAACAACACAGAGAGACTCACACTTGCAAGAATTGGAAGAAGAAGAAGAAGAAGACCAAGGAGAGGTTTATAATCTGAGTTTTGCTCTCTTTCTGTTTTCAGATTTCGACTTTGTTTCCAGAGATTTCGAATTATGGATTGATTGATCTGTGTTGTTTCTTTCTCTCGAATCTTGTCAAATCGTAACTTAGATTTAAGGAAATATTTATACATATAATTCTCGATCTCGAATTCTTTGTAGATTTGAGTTATCCTGAAGAAGCTAACCGCTCTTGATATGCCGAATTCTAATTGGTTTTTTTTGATTCGTCTTCTTCTTCTTCTTCTTCTTCTTCTTCAGAGTTTTTATTTTGTTGGGGGATCTGAAGTTTTTTTGTGAAAGTAGCTAATGGCGAAGATCAAACCTCAAGCCTTATTGCAGCAAAGCAAGAAGAAAAAAGGACCTTCTCGGATAAGCATAACCAACATCGTCATTTACACCTTGGCTCTGCTTCTGCTTGTCTTCGTTCTCTTCTCTGCTTACAGACGTTGGACTCTTAGGTTCTCAATACTGCCCTGCTCTTAAGATTTGATTCTTTCTTTAATTCCCATACGCTTGCTTGGACTAGTCTAGAAACATATACTTGGTGTTAGTTTCTTGGTGTCAAATTTTACTGAGGAATTACTTTTTTCCAATTTCAGATCTGAGATCCCATCGCACAATGGTAGATCAGTTCTTGAGGTATGCCTCTCTCTCTCTCTTTCTCTCTCTCTCTCTCTCTCTATATATATATATAGCTTATTACTACTGTGATTTAGCTTCCCCTGCTTGGTTTGTTTTGTTTCCATGACCGTGACAAATAGTTATGAATGATTGTCCTGTTTATAGGATGCAGCCTTCCCTGGGAGTATTAAGAATTCCCATCTTCCCCGGTTTGCTGTGAGTTTTATATCCCTTATGTTTTTCTTCAGTTTCGTATTTGCTTACGACAATTTCTGATATTTTCTTTTCTTTTGTTTGATCGCTAGACTTTGGATACTGGCAAAGGTTCAGTGACCATTGAACTGTTCAAGGCTACTGCTCCCACTGTTGTTGACCAATTCATGAAATTATGGTAAGCTTAAAAACTCCTTCAGTTCCACATCATATTTTGCCTTTTTTTTTTTAAAACTTAATTCTTAGCATAAACTTTGTTTGTTTGTCATTGGTCTGCGCAGTCAAGATGGCTATTTCAAAGGTTTCTTATTCAGTCGAGTTGTAAAGAATTCTGTGATTCAAGCGGGTGCCTCTGGTGAGTTCGATGCTGTCAAGGATTGGGCACTCGAAAGGAAGAACCTTGATACCAGGTTGGTTTTCATATCTCGTTAGGAAAAGATATGACAAAAAGCTTAGATTTACTTTTTCCCCAGGCTAATGATGGATGATGGATTCTTTCTCTCTGTGTTTTTTTTTTTTTTTATCGAAGTTTGAAACAAGAAGAATTCATGGTGGGAACTCCTAAAGCTAAAAACGAGCAAGGAGGATTCGACTTCTTCATTGTATCTGCTCAGATCACAGATCTGAACGAGAAATTGACAGTCTTTGGTCGTGTTGCTAAGGGACAAGACGTCGTTCAGGACATCGAGGAGGTTGAGACTGATGAACAGTATCAACCAAAGTCACCAATTGAGATCATGTCCGTCACTTTGCTTCAAGACATGTAATAAAAAGCTTTGCCTCTCTCATCTCTTGTATGAAACTCAAGTGTGATTCTTTTTTCTTTCTTTTTTTTGGTAATTGAACCTTTTTATTATCATATCTATTTTGCATCATTTTTTCACCTAGAAAGAATTAAATCTGAACACTTGAAAACTTACGAAAAGGATAAACAACAATATTTTAAAAACAAATTATACAACATTCGTTACACATTTGCGTAAACCACTTCATCAAACTATCATGCAAAACGTGGCGCACTCAATTATCCCAACCAGATCTTCTCTTCCTCTCTCTAGGCCGATTCTCCGAACTGCAACAGTAAGAGAAAACAGGTCAATAATACTATTACTATGTCACAACTTGCAAAATAGTGAAACTAAAAAGAATCGAACCTCTGTGAATGCTCCTGGCTGGAGTTATGTAATGAGGCGTTATGAGTAGGTGCGACTGGGGGAGGTTGACTCTGAGTTCTACCCATGTCCCCACCAATGGTACCACCTGAGACAAACCCCATTAGGGATGGTCTCTTGTTTGGATAACCTTGGTTTTGTGGGTTGGATGTCGTTGCGGCAACAAAGCTATTCTTGAATTGGGCCATTACTCCAGTTCTCACGGAATTGATCACCCCGCTTCTACTCGACGCAGCTTTAAAAGATGGCGCCCCACTTGGTTCCGAGCTAAATCCAATACCAAGACCAAAATCAACACCACGTACCCCTCTGTTTCCACCTCCTCCTCTACCACCTCGTCCTTTCTTCCCACCTACATCAGAAGAGATTTCAGAGATCAAGCACAGGTTTTGGATAGTTTCACTCACTTCACAAGAAGATCTATGCAGAGAAACATTAAACTTTTCCTTTTTGGATTCATCTACCAGTGCAAAGTTTCTCTTAATAATACTAATAGTGCTACAATACAAGTAAAGCTACAGAACGCATACCTCCTTTTCTCCCTTCACGCTTGGATTTGAATCGTCCATCCTATTAATTTACAAAGATAAAAATTAACTCAAAAACATATCTTAATCTACGCAAAAACGAAATGAAGCTAGTAGGATGAACAATCATAGAGGATGCAAGAAATAATTTTTATAAAACGTTGTCAACAAAGGGAAACTGTTATTACCTTCATAGCGAGATCCATGAGTTCTGGAGGTACATTCTGACCAGCAGCAACCAAACTGTTTACCAATTCACCCGCAAATCTAGCTTCTCTCTGCGTAACAAGTGTATAGGCAACCCCATCTTTATCACCAGCACGGCCTGTTCTACCAATACGATGTACATGCATGTCCATATCTTTTGCAATGTCATAATTAACCACGGTCTTGAGTGACTTAATGTCTAGACCTCGGGCAGCAACATCAGTGGCAATCAGCACATGGTAGATTCCAGATTTGAACTTCTGCAAAGTTTCCATTCGCGATGCCTGGTCTTTATCACCGTGAAGAGCAGCAACTTTAAAAGAATTTAGAGTAAGCTGAGCTTCGATCTCATCAACAGTGGCCTTTTTAGAAGCGAACACTAATACGTCACCGTCATCAATCATTCCAGGGAGCTTCTCAAGTAGCCAGGGAAGCTTGTCAGCATCAGAAGTTATTACATTGACAACTTGCGTAATATCTTCATTGGCCATCCCCACTTCACCAATTGTGACTCTAATAGGATCTGAGAGGATTTCCCTAGCTAATTTTTCAACTTTCCAAGGCATAGTGGCTGAAAACAGTAAAGTCTGGCGATCAGGACGAATCTGGCCAACGATAGACCTTACTTGCGGCTCAAAACCGAGGTCAAACATCCGATCTGCCTCATCAAGAACCAAATAAGAGGCTCTCATCATTGTCAAAGCCTTCATCTTCAGCATGTCTATCAACCTTCCCGGAGTAGCAACAACAATCTCGCATCCTGCCTTGAGTTCCTTAAACTGCTCAAGCTTAGACATTCCACCGTACACAGCAGAAACCCGTAGACCATATGCTTTTGAAAATTTCTTAGCTTCCAAGAATATCTNCAAAGTTTCCATTCGCGATGCCTGGTCTTTATCACCGTGAAGAGCAGCAACTTTAAAAGAATTTAGAGTAAGCTGAGCTTCGATCTCATCAACAGTGGCCTTTTTAGAAGCGAACACTAATACGTCACCGTCATCAATCATTCCAGGGAGCTTCTCAAGTAGCCAGGGAAGCTTGTCAGCATCAGAAGTTATTACATTGACAACTTGCGTAATATCTTCATTGGCCATCCCCACTTCACCAATTGTGACTCTAATAGGATCTGAGAGGATTTCCCTAGCTAATTTTTCAACTTTCCAAGGCATAGTGGCTGAAAACAGTAAAGTCTGGCGATCAGGACGAATCTGGCCAACGATAGACCTTACTTGCGGCTCAAAACCGAGGTCAAACATCCGATCTGCCTCATCAAGAACCAAATAAGAGGCTCTCATCATTGTCAAAGCCTTCATCTTCAGCATGTCTATCAACCTTCCCGGAGTAGCAACAACAATCTCGCATCCTGCCTTGAGTTCCTTAAACTGCTCATGTTTAGACATTCCACCGTAAACCGCAGAGACCCGTAGACCATATGCTTTTGAAAATTTCTTAGCTTCCAAGAATATCTGATGAGCCAGTTCTCTAGTTGGAGCACATATGACACCAATAGGACCTTCGTCTTTCTGAAGTTCGGGCTGATCCATAATATGCACAATCATGGGAAGAACAAATGCTGCGGTCTTTCCTGAACCAGTTTTGGCTATGCCAATAACATCTCGACCAGATAGCACAATGGGTAAAGCCTGACATTGGATTGTTGTAGGCTTTACATAAGCTTGCTTTTTGATAGCACTCATAATCTGTGAGGAAAATCCACAATCCTCAAAGGTCTTAACTGGCCGATGAACATCAAAACCCGACACACGGATCCCCAACCGCTGACGGTAATCTGAAGTTTCTTGTTCACTCATTCCTGTGGATAAAGAAAACTTTAATCAAAATTTGGATCCAACACCAAGACCTATAAGAAAGCAAGTAACTTTAACGAATAGAGAGACTTACCCGATATAGATTCCGCCTCCTCGTAGAAGTCCTTATTAATCGGTTCGTAATCAATGGAGCTATGATCCAGAGCTGGAATCGGCTCAATCTTCCTTTTATCCACGACAATGGGGTTATCATCGGAATCATACTCCAGCATCCCAGCATCCACGGCCTTGGCTGCAGCATACACCTCCTCGTCAGAGTTATAACCAGCGTTAAGCGCGTCTGCGGCAAGTGTAAGGCCTAAATCCTTCTTCGCCTTGAGGAAACTCTCAATATGATCGTCATCCTCGTCGTCCTTGTACCTCTCCAGCTTCTCCTTTGGCTTAGGAGGAGGAGCAGCTTTCATCTCCTGGTGAATTCCCTCCATAAAAGCATCTAACGGATCGATCTCATCATCATCGCCACCGTTAGCCGCCGCAGAACCGCCGCCTTCTTCGACGTCTTCGTCAGCTTCTTCGTTTTCTATGTAATCAATGTTATCTAGATCGGCATCTTCGGAGTTGTCTCCGCCGCGAGACGACGGAGGGGCGTAGAGACGTTGCGGTGCTTCAGATCGCTCGAAACTGTAGGTAGTTTGCCGATTTATGCCGAATTTTTCAATTCCAAACTTCCGATTAGACATATTTCACCTTTGAATTACTCTTCTCTCAGCTATAGCTTTGTTGAGCAAAGCTCTCTCAACTGTTGCTAAGCTTCGTTACGACGAATTTAGGTTTCGTGTGTGTGTGTGTGTGTTTTTTTTTTTCCGGTGGTAATGTAAAATTAGAGAGGAAGGAGAGACGAGTAAAATAATTATTTCCCGGGTTTACCGACTTGTTAATGTCTATACACTTGGGCCTATACTGGGCCTTTGTTAAGCACTATTTTTGTACTATCACCCAATTAGTAGCAGATTAGTGTTTAATGATTTTTCTTTGCAACATTTTTTTAACTTGTCTCCTTTTAAAGGGTTTTTTTTGGTTATATTATTATGAATCTATAACAGGGTTTTAAATTTGGGTTTTTGAGAGTACCTTTTGAAACCTCTCATGTAATTTAGCATTTCCAAAAATTTGGCACCTTTAAAACCAGTCAATTTATATATAGTTAAACCTTTTTAAATTCCCAACCATCACCAACTAATTTTACAAAAAATAATAATGGAGCCTTACAAAGCAATAATTCTCATCGGAGTTACTGTTTTCTATTATACATTCTCCGGCGGCGTATCCAACGTCCAAGGCATCGGTCGTTCAGTAAAGGATGATACATCCCAAGTCCCCGCTTCCTCACCTGAGGCTTCGCTTCTCCAACCGCCTGTATCATCAATCTCAGCCGTCCCAGCCTCCGCACCAGCCCCCACCTCAGATGACGTAAGCTCCGGATCTTCAACTTCCACGACGGAGACACCCGCACCCGGACCATCCCAAGAAGACATCGACATCGACTTCGACTCCGTAACAAACATAGCAGATCTTGCTCCTAAATTCGAGCACATAAACAATTTCGATTTCTCGTCCATGAAGATAGACACGACGGCGAAAGATCTCTGCAAGAACACAGACTACAACAACGAATGCATCGCCGCGATTCTCCCGGATCTACAGAAACGAGATGGCGAAGGAGGAGGAGGAGGAGGAGGAGGAGGAAGCAGAGGGTTCGAGGCCAAGGATGTGATGCGAATGGAAGCCGAGTCTCTGTTCAAAAAAGCGAACGCGACTCTCGAATACGCCAAGCGTGTGATGGAAGATAGCAAAACGCCGATGACGGTGAAAGAGGCGATGAGTGTTTGCGTCGAGAATTACGAGTCGTTGGTCTCGAGTCTTGAAGACGCGAGGACGGCGATGGACGGTGGAGATTGGATTCAGTTTTGAGCGCGGCGATCTCCGATGTGTCAACTTGCTCTGATATATTCGTGGATGTTCCGGGTGTTGATTCGCCGACGGCGTCTCTAGATGAGCTCATGAAGAAGCTTTGTAGCAACGTTTTGGCCATGTCTCAAAAGGTTCAGAACCGTTAGATCTTATTATGTGGTCTCCGAAGTTTTTGAATGTTCAAATTTTTTGATTAGACGTTTGTATACAATTTTACTTTATGATTACTCGTCTTTTTAGTACTATAAGATTTTTTTTGTTTACAAATTTTACCTGGAAAACCAAAATTAGGTACATTCCAAACTTTTACTCATTTAACCAGTTAATCAGCAAGTTTCAAGTAAATTATATAATCAACATTCAAAATTGATTGTTTGTTTTAAAATTATAGTAGCAATCTTTAGAATTTCTTAATAAAATGTTTTTATTCAATTTCTTTTTTAAAATTATAGTAGCAAATATCATTGTCCCACTATGATATTGATAATAGTCACAAGTTTACTATTTCATATAGTTAAAGACGTATAGTGTGATTTTTCACGCGAGAAGTAAAATTAAAAAAAAAAAAAAAAAGCACGTGTCTTTATATGACGTGACAGAAAGGGCTAACATAAACAGACGGAAGTGCATATCATCTTAACATGCGCCGCACCGGCAGGTCTAAAAAACAAAGCAGAAAAAAATCAACGCAGCAGAAGAAAAAGGAAACAAACGAGAGAGATGAGAGAGAGTAGAAAAAAAAAGAAGGGAAAACGAGTTCACTCTCTGAGTCGATTCACCGAATCTAAAGGGAAAACGAGTTCACTCTCTTTGAGATTTGTTTTTTTTGTTTTTTTTTGTTTTTTTTGGTATTTCTATTTTTTGTATGCGAGTGTGTGTGTGTGTGGGTTTGGTGTTGAAATAGCAAAAAAAAAAATGGTGAAGGAAGAGATAATTAGTCTCTCACCTCCTCCTCCTCCTCCTCTTTACTACTTCTACTTGTCTTCTCTTCACGCTTTCTTAATTCTTCTTATTCCCAATTCTTCCCCTAACCCTAATTCTCCCTTGCTTCAATTCTCGATTTTTCCCTCTTTTCTGGTTTCTTCTTACTTTCATCATCATCATCCTCTTCTCTACTCTCCCAATTCGTCTCTCCTTAGCAATCTTCAAGGTATTCTATTCTCTTCGTGGCTTCTCTCTTTTTTTTTTTTTTTTTTTTTTTTTTTTTTNATTTTTTTTTTCGTGTTGATAGATCAAAGTATTGCTTTTTCTTTTTTGAAAGCTTGTATGATTCCGTGTTTATTGCTCTGATACTTCATTGTGGCTTTTCGTTTTGATCGTTTTTGTGTGTTGGTTTCAATTCGTCGCTAGTTCTGGATCCGACGAGAGAGATCGTGGCCTCCTCCTTTAGGAAAGTTTAGTTCTTGTTTGTAATTTTCAATTGATTACTCGGTTCTGATTTGATCTGGAATTCTGATGATACACTCGTTTTAATTTCAATTTCTGTTTGCTTTAATTGGATCTGATGATTCTACGTCTTCTTGTGCTTGCTTCTCAGTATTGTTGGAGCTTTGGGGTTTCTCTATTCATCAGTTAATCTTGCACAGCGATAAGAGTTTTTTTTATATGCTTACAAATGATCTACAATGGAAGACAATGGTGGTGCTTATTGTGATGGTATGAGGAATAATAATACTGTGAGGAAGAAACGTAGCTTGACTTGTCGTCGTCCTCGTCCCGAGGGATCAAATCTTTTGACACCTTCAGATCATTTCAGCAACATCTCTAGTGATGATATACCGGCTTTTGATACCAACCCTAGAAGGAAAGAGTTTAGTCTTAGCCATTGTATATCACGTGCTGAATCTATAGCTGTTTCTGAAAGAGGAAACAATGATTCTCGGCGAAGAGAGATCATCAACAGAAACAAACGTTCGACTGAAGGTCTACTCGCTCCTGCAAGCTGGAAAAACGCTAGCCGGGAAGATGAAGAAGGTAAAGATGCGATCAATGGAAAGGGAACTGATTCGGGTGGGTTAGAGCGAGAAACTAAGAGAATGAAGCTTAAGATCGGTGGTGTGAGTCGGCTGGTTCATGCTAATGGTTCTTCATCTAGAAAGTCTTCAAAACCACTCAATGATGATACTACTACTCGGCTTAACCATGATTTGCAGGTGAATCGTTTGGATATCTTGACAAAGCTCTCAACTTGTTGAATTGTCTCCCATCAAATAGTACTTTCTATCAACCTATTATTGCATTGAGTATATCTTTTCCGGTTAATGCTACGCTCTTTTCGGGCCTTGCGGCCCATAATCTCCTCGGGGTCGGGT
Source organism: Camelina sativa (assembly GCF_000633955.1). Classification (NCBI taxonomy): domain Eukaryota; kingdom Viridiplantae; phylum Streptophyta; class Magnoliopsida; order Brassicales; family Brassicaceae; genus Camelina; species Camelina sativa. The sequence continues at coordinate 29,798,779 of NC_025688.1, forward strand.
TAAATTAGTCTCTTATCCGCCGCTTGATCTCAAACTAGCAAGTGTTTGATGTTTATGGACAGCAATCTGAAAATGTTTTCTGAAGCATTTTACTTTAGTGGATTTATTTGTGTCTTAATTTCCTGTGGTGGGTTTTTCTCGACAGTTTAGATTATGCAAACTTTAATATCTTTTTACATTAAATTTTATTTAATTGCAGGAAAGTTCTGAAGATTGTGATTCCCCTCTAGATAAGAAGGCTGATCTTGAGGGAGTTACTTGGGATGCTGAGATAGACGGATCTATGACGGGGAAGAGAAAACAAGGGGAGCCAACAGGCTCGGTTCGCAAGAGCAAACGAGCACCAAAAAAACGAGTTTTTGATAGCGATGATGACAATGATGACGAGATCAGGTATTTGGAAAAGCTGAAATATAAGAGAGTTTCTGTGTGTAACGACGATACTGAGTCAGGATCAGGAAGGAAGCAATTGAAGCCATCTGGGATTACAAATGGGGAAAATTCGGGCAAGAAGAAAACTGTGTCTGAACAGGCGTCCGAAGACATGGATTGTGCGGAGGAACTTGAAGCGGTGTCTGATGAAAAAGAGATTGGTAATAATGACAGTAAGAGGGAATCAACTTTGACTAGTCGTCAGCGAGCCCTTGCTTCTGGCAAATCAAGCGCGATTGATTTTTCAGATGGATTACCTCCTACATCGAGAAGTAAGGTTTTAATCTTTTTGCTACTTCCACATAAATCTTTAGCAATACAGGGTTATAATGTATGGTGGCAACGTATGTTGACAAATAGGGAAAAAGGAGACTCTTTCAGAAATGGAGCAGCAATTGAAGAAGGCAGAAGCTGCTCAAAGGCGAAAAGTTCAGATTGAGAAGGCTGCAAGAGAGTCTGAGGTTGGTGTTTTTCTCTTTTCTTTCTCTATTGTGTTATGTACATTAATGAATTGGCAGATGACGAGAGTATGATCTTTTGGTTTTTGTTTTCACAGGCAGAGGCCATTAAAAAAATTCTAGGTCAAGATTCGAGCAGGAAGAAGCGTGGAGACAAAATCAAGAAACGACTCGATGAGTTGGCTCAGGTAATTGGGATATTAGCACATGATAAACCATCTCTTTTGCTAACACATTCTTTCTTAGTAAAACGGAAAATAAGAGTCAACATGTGTTCTGCAGGAGAAGGCTGCACAAGAGGAGAAAGCCTCAACTTGTTACATCAGAACAATAATGGGTCCTAATGGAACCACTGTTTCATTTCCAATTGACAAAGTGCCTAGCCTGTTCGAACCCAAACCATCAGGGTATGCTACTCTCTCTTTTTTTTTTTTTCGCAGAGTCTGTTTGGAACCAGACCAATTCATGATTTGATGTCCCTTAATCTCGTAGCTGATTGATGTGAAAAACTACACATGTTAGCTACATCATCTTGTTAGTGAGGAGTATAAAATAGATGGTAGGAACTGCTTCAAATGTGATGGGTATGAATGACTAAGGAGTAGTGCTCTATATTAGAATTCGATTTACAAAGGTTCGTTGGGTCTGTTGCTATTATTCTACATTTCATCAAAGAAAATAAAGGCAAGTGCACTTTTTTTTGGGAATCTGCAGGTATCCTCCTCCGCGGGAAAATTGCGCAGGTCCATCATGCACCAATCCTTACAAGTATCGCGATTCGAAGACTAAACTTCCTCTATGCAGCCTCAAATGCTACAAGGCGGTTCAGGAACAACAGCAGATTGCCCCGGCTTAGATATATTGATTGAAATTTTTTTGATCGAAAGGAGAAGTGCTTAGCTTCCTGATTATATACTACAGAAGACTAATTGTTTAGTTTTTTTTTTTAACTTTGCTTTCAGACTTCTCTGATCATCATTTGGGACTAGATTTTTTTTTCCTTTGTGACGAGATCGTGGCCGTCCATTGGCTTTACCAAACCATCACATCATAGCCGTTCACATATACAAATCTCCAACGGCTATCTCCGTTTTAAATAGAGATAAAATACGATTTGTTTTTTTTAAAAGACATCATGATACGAAATGCTCAATTATTGAAAGCAAGTGAAGGCATCATGGATTACAAGTACGTCGTCGTTTCTCTGAGCTGTTGTGTTTAAGTCTCTCTACTTCTGATTTTTTAAAAAAAATTATCATCCTCATTCCTCCATAACTTTTGTAATTTTGTTTCTTTTTAGTTGACAATTGTGCAGACAAAAGAAAGAAACTTATATTACTTGGAAAGAATAAAGGCAATGATTTGTCATCACGCTTTGTATAATGTTTTAATAATCAAGTAACCTTATTATGCGTGTGTTTAATACTAATAATTCCGTCGATAATGTATTTAATTAATATGTTGACATGAATGATTCTTTTTCATCAAACCTAACTTGAAACTATGGACATGGCACCCACTCCTTCATCTTTCCTTCAAACATAAACCTTCAATGCCCTCAAAAACAAAAACAAAAAAAACATATATTTATAACACAAAAACTGCTTCATGTTTCTTTTAACTTCTCGACAATTCTTCCACTTTATAATTAAGATGACCAATATCGCCGGCGGAGGGAAGTGGCGGAGAGAGGCGGAGCAGCTGGTGGTTAAGCCTTTCCGGCTAGTGACAACAACTCTCCTCAGCCTTCTCCTTCCTCTCTCTTTCCTTCTCCTTAGCCGTCTCTCTTCTGCTTCCTTCCTCTTCTCCTTGATCAAATCTCAGCCGCATACAGAATCATCTTTCTTCTATTCTCTCTTCATTGGCGCGAATCCGGCGATCGTATACGTCGCCGTTTCATCAATAAGCGTTTACACTCTAGTTCTTGGCCTAACCACCAAGATCACAGCTGCAGACCCCAAACGTTCGATTGCTTTTTATCCACACGTCAGCATCGCGTGGGTGACACTCTTCCTTGTTCAAGTCTCCGTCGGTTTAGGACTCCAAACAACGATCTCCAACGGTTTAATCATCGGAAGCGAACGCAATTTCTTGAGCAGGCTTGTGTTTTTCTTTGGTCTTCACGAGGTGATGCTTCTGTGGTGCCGAGTGATCGTGAGACCTGTGGTGGATAACACGTTGTTAGGAGGGGAAGACGGTCAACGGAGAGAAGAGACGTTGGTGGAGAGGGTGGCTTTGGCCGTTAGCTGTGGGACGTTGTGGTGGTGGAAGCTTCGNTGACTTAAACAATGGGCTAGCAACTCCAGTCTCAATATCAGCTACCCATACAACTGGCTTACTACTGTTTCCGTTCTCATCGACCCGGATGCTGAAAGCGAGATGCTTACCGTCATTAGACCATGTGACAAAGTTAATCTTACCGCCATCTGGAATGCCAGTGATCTCTTTCTCTGGACTCAACGTACCATCAGGCAATAACTGATGGATTCCTAAACCAGTGTAGAATGACATTCTGCTTCTGGTGTTGCAGTATCCATCGATTCGAACACCTGCAAGCTTCTCCTCTGGTCTAGCTAGATCTGCCAGCGGGGGCAATGCTCTCCGCTTGAGAAACAATATCTTATCCCTTTGTGGTGAAAATGATAATGCCGGGACTGGTGGGGCATCTACAATATCTCTGATCTCAGNAAGTAGAGGCTTTGGTTGGTGTGGCAGAGGCTAAAAGAGCATTGTTGTTGTTGTTATTGCCCATCGATGGTAACGTTAACGTTAGTTTTGATGTAGGAACGTTGGATTTTGTGAACTGGTGGTTATATTATATGGTTGTGACGATTGGTATGGTTAGGATCGTTAAAGGGTCTTTGTGGTTTGGGATGGTTTTGCTTTTCGAACAAGGTAGAAGAAGAAATCCCCGTGCAAGTCCTACTGCTTCCAATGTTGTTGTTATTGATGATGATGAAGGTGACAATAAAGTGTAAGTAACACATTATTATTTTGAAAGTTTTATTATGCAAATTTTGTATTAAACGTACTATATATAGTCTATATATGCGTTAAAAGATCTCTACCAAAAATTGAGGATTCCAACTAATCTATATACCAAATTCATAATTTTCTTGTAGTCTTCTAATGCGTATATAATTTTCTTGTAGTCTTCTAATGAGTTTCAAGTTCCAAAGGCTTCAACAAATCGTTGTTAGACGTACGATAATGAATGATTAATACTAGCAGATTAAAAGAAATTGGATGATTAAAGAATCAGATTTTAGTCCATATGATCATAAGCAAGAAAAATTCAAGAAAAAAAAAAAAAAGAAAACAGAGAGAGTCTAAAACACAGCTTCGACAAGTATGTGTCTCTTCTTAGAGCCAAACCCAACAATGTGGTTTAGATAAACTCTTCCTTCCTTCACAGTAGCGGACGAGACTAACCGATGAACCATACCGCTGCTGAACCAACCTGTGACAGAAGCCGTGCGCCACCCGTCTGAACTCTCTACAAGTTTCGAAGACGGGCTACCTGAAATGAAAACACAACACACACACACACACACAAAATACTTGAAGTCTCTACATAGATTGATTGAAGTCATGGGTAGACTTATTAAAAAACGTTTATAGTAGTAAAAAAAGATGGGGCCTACAACAACAATCTTGGAAGGGGACAAGAGCTCAAGGCCATCATCTCCAAACCTCAAAGAGCCACCAGAAACGTCAATGACAGTGACTTGACTCATGCTATCCATCAGCAGAATTGGTAACATCGATTTTGAACAAAGAACCGGAGAAAGTGTGGATGACGATAAGGAAGCCGTCAGGGTGATAAACAATGCCGTTAAGAGAGACAAAGTTGTTGTACCAGGACCAGGAGGAGGCAGGTGGAACGAAGAGAGGGCTTCTAATAATGGACACAAGCTTACCATTGAGATCAAGTTTTCCATATTTTACCTCCTTTAGCATCAGTGACATAGGGCATTGCCTTGTGCATCAACAACAGCTACATCGTCTGCGTATGATATCTCTTTGCCTACATTACATTGCTCCAATTTTAGGAAACAAAACTATCAGACTGAATCTAATCTAATCTATTCATTGGATGGTTAAGAATCGTCGTCGGCGGAGGAGAAACCCAAAGAGAGAGAGAGAGAGAGAGCTTAATTACTTACTGTGGTGGCTGCTAAGGACTGCGAGGAAGATACGACGCCACGTGGACAAATCGTAGGCAACTAAAGCGCTGAAACGATTTCCGAGCAAATCGGCGACAGCGAGGAGGAGACGGTTTCTGTGGCGCTCGATAACGAGAATCCGTTGGAAGAGTTGCCGGCGAGGTCAAGGTCTTTGACCAAAGTGAGTTCCTCGAGAACGTCGTCGGAATCAGAATTAGAAGGAACGACGAGCTCGCCGATTCCGCCGCCTCCGTCCATGTAGGAAACGAGGAACCTACGACCAACGTTTTCCCATTTAGCGCACTCGCGGAGGAAGCCGGAGCTGTGGTAAGAGATGACGTGCGTCGAAGGAACGGCTCGCTTTAAGGAAACGAGGTAAGCTATGGGGACGGCGGAAATGAAGAGGAAGAAGAGAGCGACGGAGCGCTTGCCGCAGCAGCACGACGGCGACATATGTTTTTTTGAAAAGAGAGAGAAATAATTTGGGTGCGGCGAGGACCACCTTAACCCTTATTATGGGAAAAAAATAATAATATATATATATATATATGTATTTTTATAAGGATTAAAGTGTTGTTGTTTCCTACTTAATGCTGTACTCTTTTTTTTTTTTTTTTTGTTGCAAGTTTCGGTTGAAGCTTATAATTTTTCACCAATTTTGGGTTAAAGCTGAAAAGATGGATCATTTGGTTTGGTGGGTGCCAATTCACTTCACACACTTTTTTTTTTTTTTAACTTCCGAAAATATCACACACCGACACACGTTTCTAATTTCTTCTATACACGTACTGTTATAGACTGTAGTATTAATCATAATTCCGTTTTTTTTTTTTTTTTTTTTAACTCTTTTTTAAATCTTATGCCTGTCAAAATATACTATAATTTTTGAAATTAATACATGTATATGTTAGAGAATTCATGGATTAGTAGTAAATTCGTAACTTTCTTTTATCGGCATTTAGGTGTTTTGAATATGATGATGATGCAAAGATTGACAAGTTGGGGAAATGGAGAAAAAAAAAACTCTAATTTAGAAAAGAAAAGAAAAAATTGATGGGCCGTGATCAGATGTTAGCCCAATGAATAGGCTGGATCAGGATCAGGATCCATCAAACTGAATTTATAAAACTTTTTTTTTTTATCAATCAGTGTGTTTCCTCCTCTAAGCACCTGAGAATCCTCGGCTTCTTCCTTACATTCGTTGGTTTTACGGTCGTCGTTCGTTCGTCTACCTCCCCCACACTTCGACTTGGTAAAATCCCCAAATTCATTCATCTATCTCTCTCCCTCTCTTTCTTTTTTCTTCTAGATTCGTCTTCTTATTGAATATTTTTGACTGATTTCGAATCGATTCCTCTTCTTTATTGCGTCGATCTAAGTGATCGGAATCCAGATTCCCTTTTTTTAAAAAAGTTCATCATACATATTCAGTAATTCCAGGGAAGATTTGAAAATTTTAAAAATCGTTTGAAGGATGTATGTAATTTGATCGTTTAGGCTGGAGAAGATTGCTAATTTTTGTCATTGATATTAAATCCAAGTTTTTTCATCTCTCCCCGATCAAACAAATCACCAACTGCCCCTTTTGACAGTTGGTTTAATATGTAGTTCATATCTAATGCATAGGTTTTATATGTCCACTGAGGAAAATAAACACGGGTTTTGATTAAAAGAAAAGTAAGAACCAAATTTTTAGTCTTTTATGAATTGCTAGTTAAACTACATTTCTAACTTTTGTTTAGTGAAAGTTACATTACTACTGATTCATGCATGTTTTTTGATCTTTGCTGTTATGCTTTGTAACATTTTGGTAGGTTGAGAGAAAGAAAGAAAAGATAATGGCGGGACACAAGGTTGCGCATGCGACATTGAAGGGTCCTAGTGTTGTCAAGGAGTTAATTATCGGTATGGCACTCGGTTTAGCTGCTGGTGGTCTCTGGAAGATGCACCATTGGAACGAACAGAGGAAAACCAGAGCTTTCTATGACTTGCTTGAGAGAGGTGAGATCAGTGTCATTGCTGCCCAAGAGTAGTAATACAGCCACGCTCCTTAACTGGTTCCTGATGATTTTTGATTTCTGTTTTTTTTTGGATTTTTTTTTTTTTGTTGGGGTTTCTTAAGAAATACATCTGAGAAAAGTCAGTTATAAACAAATTCAAATGTGATGTTGACTCAGACGTAATCTCTTCTCTTGTTTTGTTTTGCTGTTTGAGATTATTACAAAAGGTGAATAATATTGTTGAAACTTATTAGATGGAAGTATTGCACTTGACAGAGAGTGTATACATGTATCAAAAACTTCTTTTTTCATATTATTATTTTGAATAACAATGTTCTCTGAAAAAAATAGTTTGTGTTGCTTCTGCCAATTTCTTTGTTGTTCTCTGCTTCTGCAAGTGCATCCGAATGCTGTATGTAGCCAAATAAAAGCACCTTTGGAACTCTGTAAAAATCATAACCAACAATTCGAAAAACCTGAATCAGCTTAATCGAATGTGAGAAAATCTTGCAGTTTGTTTTTCTTTCGGGATTGGTGAGACAGTTTACCAGAGAAGTGATCTCCTGAGCTTGTAGTGATCTTCGTGCTCACCAAACTCGGGATTACCACCACCTGTGCCTGCCGCTACTTTGTCTGCAGTATCCGAGCCTTCTTTCGACTGGTCAGGACTTGTATCCGCATCTGCTGTGTTTGGAACGCAGTATTTTTGAAGCCAACGGTCGGTTTCCCAGAGTACGTGCATAATGCTTTCCCGTGCTGAGTACCCGTGGCTCTCGTGAGGAAGAACAACAAGACGGCAAAGAGCACCGTGACCTTTTAGTGCATTGAAGAATCGGTCTGACTGTTACACAATGTATGAGAAAGGAAACTAGTTAGAGAGAGAAAATTGGTGTGGGTTGGAATCTAATATTTTCGGGTGATTTCTATTCAACTCATAACCTGCATTGTTAGAGTTCCTGGGTTATTGTCTTCTTCGCCATGAATGAGCAAGATTGGCTTCTTGATTTTATTAGCAGACATGAATGGGCTCATCTCTACATAGACATTAGTAGCTTCCCACAGAGTTCGGTCCTCGTTCTGAAAATTTACAGGCATAGTTAAAGGTTAACCACAGATAAGTCAATAATTATCCCAATGCAGACAATGAGACGAAGACAATTGGCCATGTCACCTGGAAACCAAAGGGCGTGAGTGTTCTGTTGTAAGCGCCAGATCGAGCTATTCCGCAGGAGAAAAGATGAGGAGCATGAGCAAGAAGATTTGCTGTCATAAACGCTCCATAGGAGTGTCCCCCAACAGCAATTTTGCTTGGATGAGCCACCTTGGAAAAAGAAGGACAAAACAGTAAGTTTCAAAACTGTTGTGGTTTTATACAGTAGCGAGAAGATGGAATTAAGATCAAGCAATGCTTACTCCACGCCTGACGACTTCCTCTACAGCAGCCTCGGCACTTGCAACCAATTGCTCTACGTAGCTGAGAATGTTGTTTAGTAGTTCACATTAGAAACTGTCAATCTCAAGCACATCTCACATCTAAAACTTGAGTGGTTTGTTGTCACTGGCTCCCATGTAATAAGTTTTTATGCTTACAGCAAACCTTTACCATGAAAATGACACAGGTTGCTATGTTTTAGCTACCAGCTTTTTGAAAGTAGATATCACCGTACCTGTCATTAGCCTCTTCATCACCTTCACCAATTATAGGTATGGTAGGGCCAGATAATATAGCAAACCTGCACAGTGCAGAAGAATCCCGATAGTATTAGCTAACACAACAAGCTCGATGAAATAGACTCCAGGACAATGAAACAGCAAGAAACAGTATCAATGCTAACCAAGCATAGAATTGGAAAATGTTAAATACCTTCTAGCAAGCCAAAGAAGGGCCGAAGTTGAACCAATGCCTGCAAATTCATTTGGAGAGCCACGGACTTGACTAGCAGCATCTTTGCTCTTGAATTCACCAGGATAAGACCAAAACAGACAAGGAAGAGGACCGTCTTTTGATGGATCATAGCCTTGTGGTAGGTATAGTGTTGCAGTAAGTTGAACTCCGTCTTTTCGTTGGTACCTGATCATCTCTTTCTGTAATGAAGCCAACTGCGGATACGGATGAGGAAAGTTTGTAATCTGCTGCACTTTCCTATCAGGCCAAAGTTGGAGAGAATATTGGGTGTTTTCAGTTTTAGACTCCTTTGATGTCAGGACTTTCAGCTCCTCCATTCTTAAGTCCCCTTCTTTCTGGTCAGACATCAAGGCAACAACTGTCTCGAAATACTTTTCCTTGTCACTCTCCCAGATTCGTTCTTTGTTGCCTGTATTTCTAGATAATATTGTACAGAACATTCCCAGTTTGTTACTGCATGAAGGCAATAAAAACACGAGAAGCAAGAAATAAGAAGTCATTGTCTGCTAGGGCTTACATGTCAAACAAGTCAAGGAAGGGTACATTTCCTTGTGGTGTAGCCCCACTTCCGTTCAGTAAGACATAAGTGCCTTCATCATTTTCCTTCTTTATCTTTGCTATCACATATGTTCCAGCAGCAGTTCTCCTCAGCATGGTTGAGCCAGGGTCTGAATACACATCTTCCGATGATCTATCAAACAAGATGCGTGGACTGACATCGCTAGATCCAGGAGAGATAACCCATGTCCTTGTCCGTCGTGTTTTATACCATGATTCATAAACCAGAGCTAATGTATCATCGCACCAGGAAATCCCTCTGTAGAATTGAAATCGGATACATGTTAGGACATAGAATGCTTTGATGAAGTTAGTCAGTTTATTGATAAGATGGCGTTAATAGTCAGTTTACCCATAACGAAGATCGAGCTTGTGTAACACTTCTGGTTCTTCTCCTGCCAGTGGTTCCGCAGACTGCATATAAACTATATCACGCGGTGAAACTTCCACTTTGGCATCACCTCCATCTTGTGTTTCTGCCCTACATATCTCAGAGAGTTGTAAATTAGTCAATTTCAGATCCCATTTTGAAACGTGTTCTACATGTGAATCACTTTGAATCTTAAATATTTACCAGTAGAGGGTTGAAGGCTTGTCTGCTCGCCAGTTTATTGAACGCATTCCTTTCCGCACACTATTGGAGGCAATGGGGATATCTTCAGCTAGGGGCAAGTCACATAGCTGTCTTACAAATCTACCATCAGATGTCCAGACTTCCACCTTCTTTGGAAATCTACCACAAGGTACAATGAAGGAATATGGCCTATGAAGTGATGATACTAACAAGTACTTATGGTCTGTGGAAGGGTCTAACGATGTATACACTGCAGGTTCCCCTACTTCCTTCACTGTACCATCCAGAGAAGTCAATACCAGTTGTGATGTGGCATAGTAGTCGAATAAATCAGCGTCATACTCATCCTTGAGCAAATCTTGGAATGTTCTAACTTGGACAACATTCTTCTTCTCGTTTGACAGAGTTTTGGGACCAGATGGGACCAAAGGTTTCTTTGGTGGGTCACCACGAGATGAAGGGATTGTGCTCACCAGCAAAGTGGAATTATCAATCCAAACAAAACTCTCAAAAATCGCATTGAGATGAATATCTTGCGACTTAAACAATGGGCTAGCAACTCCAGTCTCAATATCAGCTACCCATACAACTGGCTTACTACTGTTTCCGTTCTCATCGACCCGGATGCTGAAAGCGAGATGCTTACCGTCATTAGACCATGTGACAAAGTTAATCTTACCGCCATCTGGAATGCCAGTGATCTCTTTCTCTGGACTCAACGTACCATCAGGCAATAACTGATGGATTCCTAAACCAGTGTAGAATGACATTCTGCTTCTGGTGTTGCAGTATCCATCGATTCGAACACCTGCAAGCTTCTCCTCTGGTCTAGCTAGATCTGCCAGCGGGGGCAATGCTCTCCGCTTGAGAAACAATATCTTATCCCTTTGTGGTGAAAATGATAATGCCGGGACTGGTGGGGCATCTACAATATCTCTGATCTCAGACGGAGGAAGACGATACCCAGTGCCTAAAGCCAATTCTACATACAGTAGTTCAAACACAAGCAAACAAACAAAAAAAAGCAATCAAAAGCGATTTCTCTGGAGATTTGATTTCGATTTCAGTGACGAGCAACAACACTAACTATACACTCAGAAATATTCAAATCCAAGTTACAATTCCAAAATCCTACAAAATTGAGTCCTAGGTAGTAAAATCGGGGACAAGTTACCATCATCTTCAGTTGCCGTAGCAGAGGATGAAACGGAGCCATTAGAGCTGCCACCACCGTCTTCAGGACAGACAGATGCGAGGCAACGAAGCCTAGTAGAAGCAGAACGTGAAGACATGGAAATGGTGAACGGGTTTCCGGAGAATCGGTGAGCTCTCACGCAACGTCGCGCACGGAGAGTCGAGAATCCGGAAAGCTTCGGAGGTAGAAGGAGAGAAGCAGACGGCGACGGAGACGGCGGAGATAAATGGCAGAGAGGAGAAAGAGAGAAACGATGACAAGCTTTGTGAAAGCGCATCATAACTAATTCTTTTTTTTTTTTTTTTTTTAATACGTTTTTTAAAGTGCGATGATAGTAATATTCCCTTATTCGACGGTTCACTCAACAATACGAATAACGAACGTCACGAATTTTATCATCAACCATGAAAATATCGGCTGTTTATATGGGCCTTCGCGATGGCCCAAATAGTGCTTCTTTTTTTCTACTATATGGCCCATTATAAGTCTGCCATCCGGGGGTGGAATACTTTTTGCAAAAAAAAATTAAAGACACGTGGCAGAAAATGAATGGTTCTTAGAAGATAAGAGGATTGTGATCACAGAGTCTTGTTTAGTAACGTGAACCGATAGATAGAGAGAGAGTGTATAGTATATTTATCTTTCATTCATCTCTTTACATTGAAAAAAAAAAATCTCTACTCCATCCAACGATGACAACCATAGCTGCATCTGGTCTAAGCGTGGCGACTCCACGAGTGGTCGTTGTACCGGCGGTTCGTGTATCAGCTCCGGTACGGTTGAATTACCCGTGGAAGTTGGGTTCGATGAACAGGATGGTGGTTGTGGTTAAGGCGACATCGGAAGGAGGGATATCGGACAAGGTGGAGAAGAGTATACAAGAAGCCAAGGAGACATGCGCTGATGATCCGGTGAGCGGAGAGTGTGTGGCGGCGTGGGACGAGGTGGAGGAGCTGAGTGCGGCGGCGAGTCATGCTAGGGACAAGAAGAAAGCTGGTGTCTCGGATCCTTTGGAAGAGTACTGCTCTGACAATCCTGAGACTGATGAGTGCCGTACTTATGATAATTAATAACGTTTAGGTATGGTCAGATCTCGATGTTTTTGTTGTTCATGTTGTTGTTGTCCCTTGTTGGTGTTTTTGGTTTGGTTGATGATTGTAATGTGATAATGAAATATCAGAATATGGATAGTACAATTACAATACATACCAGGAGTATATTTCTCTTACGTTTCTTTTTTTTTTTTTTTTTTTTTTTTT
>NC_025688.1:29812022-29813517 GCF_000633955.1 Camelina sativa
GGAGTCTGTTTAAAGAGCTAAGTTGTCAAGCATCTCCTCTCCGATAATAATAATGGATCGAGTGTTGGATTTTTTTGTGATTGAAACTGAGGTCAGAATATTACTATCATGACTGTAAACCAAAGATCTTGGAGAATCTCTGTAAGGAAAATCTAGAAGCTAGTGTTGCTCTTCTTAAAAAGCTAGTAGAGAAATGAAAGGATCCTTCCCTCAAGCTATCATCTTGGTCACTGAATCATACTCTTCCCAGAGCACCAGACAGCGAGGCAATGAAACAAAGTCACTCGCAAGATATTCATTCAAAAGATAATTCACTTTTTCTTTGGGATTAGCTGGACGAGGTATTAGTACAAACAAACAAAAACTTGAACTGATCACCTTCTCTCTCTCTCTCTCTCTCCAGATAGAGTCTGTAATCTATTACCATATTTGCAGGAAATCATGTTTTAGCCAAGGAAGCTACAGAAAATGGCTATCTGGTCTCTGACGGAAAACTTTGATTGCTGGAACCACTGGGACTATCTCTGTAAGAAGAATCTAGAAGCTAGTGTTGCTCTTCTTAGAAAGCTTGTAGAGAAATGGAAGGATCGCTCCCTCAAGCTATCACCAAGACATTGATCCTTCTTGTTCAGTGAATATTGTGGAAGAGTTACGGAGGATTAGTAAAAAAGGTTTTATAAATGAAATTACAAGTGTTATTGATACTGTAGTATGGGTCGCGTAAATGGGCTTTCTAAAGCATGGGCTTATAATAATGTACAAATTTGATATATAATAAAACCAGCTTATTTACGGCCATCTAAAAGGTGATGAGAAACAGTAAATAAAACGAAATCACAACCTATTAAGTGATAAAGTGAACTATGTTGATGAAAACTGAAATCTATACAATTCTTTTTTTTTTTTTTTTAATATATAATCGTGAAAGTTCAGTAAATGGATTAGTAGTAATCGTTTATCTTACAGAATTAAAATTGTTTTTTTTTGTTTTTAAATGGTAAATAACATGAGTGCTTGCTTCATGCTCCTCTTTCGTGTTAGTAGTATTTGCAATTTTGAATTCGTTCACTTATATACATTTTTGGCGGTAAGAAAAGTAGATATTTAACAAGAAATGCGTCAGAAGAACCACCGTATCAGTATCATCATCACCCAGTTAAAATCTGAAGATAAAAAAGGTTATTATATGCGAAAACAAGAAAAATGAAACCGGATCTATTATTATTATTTTGTCGGCCAGGCCGCCATTTAAAACAGAAAAGTCATTGATACCCCTACAATACTCAGGCGGCATAAGAAGATGCCACAAACAAGTAAGGGGTGTATCTGTCTTTTGCACATACGAACCCGAGTTTCCTTTTATCAAAAAACTCTTTCTTATTGTTTTTTTTTTTTTTCTCTATTCTCAAATTTGTATTTTCCAGCTTCCCCAGAAAAATCTTACAGCGGTAAATAAAGAAAGAAATATTAAAAAAAAAAAAAAAAAAAAAAAAAA
>NC_025688.1:29816003-29821900 GCF_000633955.1 Camelina sativa
CGCGGGCATGAAGTGAGCTATTGTTTTCGATATTTGTAAGAAATAGGTTGTGGATTGCTCTATTAAAATTAGTCTCGCCTATGCATGTTTTATGTAGGGTGACATTACAGACTTGGCCGTTAGTTCAAACAATGCTTTGGTGGCGTCAGCTTCAAACGATTTTGTGATCCGAGTGGTAAGAATACACTTCTAGTCTTTACTGTATTACTTGTTTTAATTTATTTATCAGTTAGAGAGTATTGATTCTTATGACAGTGGCGGTTGCCTGATGGAATGCCAATTTCTGTATTGCGGGGCCACACTGGAGCTGTTACTGCAATTGCATTCAGTCCCAGACAGGCGTCTGTTTACCAACTTTTATCGTGAGTTCTGTTCAATATGTTCCTATTTTAACCAGTTCGTTTCGCTTTGTTCAAGACCACCCCTGGATCTTTAGTTTGGATGTTTCAATACTGCTTCCTGGACTTGTAATCAGTTAGTTATTTGTTGTTTTTTGTTATCTATGTAGGTCATCAGATGATGGAACCTGTCGTATCTGGGATGCTAGGTATTCTCAATGGCTCCCACGAATCTATGTTCCAAGTCCATCAGATGCTAGCACTGGTAAGAAGTGGTACATCATCATTTTTTTATTCAATGTTAAAAATCTTTTCGGTTATAGAGCTCATTGGAAGTTTTTCTTAGGCAAAAACACTTTTACATCTTCCAACACAGCGTCCACGAGCAATGCATCTCAGAGTCATCAAATATTATGTTGTGCGTACAATGCTAATGGGACCATTTTCGTCACGGGTAGCTCTGACAGCAATGCAAGGGTCTGTGTTAAACTTTCAAATTTAGTTATCCTCCTTCGTAATGCAGAAACTGCAGGAAATGTTATTTTGTTTTGGTTTGCTTGTTAGTCTAATTTGTCAGTATTTCCATTATCTTGCAGGTTTGGAGTGCCTCAAAACCTAACTTGGATGATGCTGAACAGCCGACTCATGAGCTGGATGTTCTACGTGGCCATGAGAATGATGTCAACTATGTGCAGTTTAGGTATTTTCCAGTGAACATGGCGCCTCTCTTAGATTGTGCATTTTGTTGGTTGGAGAACATAATTAGAAATTTAAAAGGGTGTTTCTATTTTTTTTTATAGTGGTTGTGCTGTGGCTCCAAAATCTTCAACAGCTGATACTCTGAAGGAAGATTGTTACCCAAAGTTTAAGAATTCCTGGTTTGTTTCACGTTTTAAGTGTTGGACTTATTTTCATTCCTCTATCTTCCTTTTATTCTTAGTTAAGATTTAATACTTCTGATCACTAGGTTTTGTCATGACAACATAGTAACCTGCTCTCGCGATGGTAGTGCAATTATATGGACTCCAAGATCACGTAAATTCCATGTAAGTTCCGTCAATCAACCGCAGAATGCAATGGTACTTTGCAAGTTAGTGACAGCAAATTTCCGATTCTATCATTGGTTCCTCAACTTCCTCGATATTATATTTTCAGGGGAAATCTGGACGCTGGATGAAAGGATATCATCTGAAGGTGCCACCTCCTCCACTTCCTCCACAACCTCCTCGAGGAGGCCCACGTCAAAGGTTTCTTCCAACACCACGGGGTGTAAATATGATTATATGGAGCTTGGATAATCGCTTCGTACTTGCCGCTATCATGGGTAAATAAATATCATCAGAGGATATCTTCATGCATAGATTATCAATTTTGATGGATTTCTCTCAGTCTGACTGTGTTTCAATCGTGGATAGTAAAAATACATAAACCCTGAAAAAAGTGTTTTTGGCTACCTGTTGGTATTACATGAAAGTGCTACTATCTTCTGTTTCCCTTAATCCATCAGTGTTTATTCAGATTGCAGGATATGTGTTTGGAATGCTGCTGATGGTAGCTTAGTGCATTGTTTAACTGGTCACAGTGAATCGGTAACAATTTCTACTCTTTATCTTGAGATTATAGTTGGGGCCAGATGTATGTTGTTTTTTTTTTTATATTATATGTTGTGTCCTTTATAGTTCATTGTAGTTCTTATCTGATTTCGATTCCTGAATGTCCCATATCTTCCATATTGCATTTATCTTCAAGTTTTGTTGTTCATCCCCGACTTGATATGGGAGATACTAATATTGATATAAATGATCACTCATTTCCTCTTTGTAGTCCTATGTCTTGGATGTCCATCCTTTCAATCCTCGTATTGCTATGAGCGCTGGCTACGATGGGAAAACAATTATCTGGGATGTGAGTTTCATTTTTTTCTAATAGGAATAATCCTTGATCTTATCAATAGCATCACTTACCTCCTTAGATTTTTCTTTCTAGATATGGGAGGGTATACCAATCAAAGTATACGAAATCGGGAGATTTAAGTTGGTTGATGGAAAATTTTCACAGTAAGTAACCAATGATATGTCGAGGACAAGATCTTATATATTCTCTGTTTTGTTTTCGCAAATGACTTCAGTAATACATGCACATGATTATTGAGTCTGAAACTAGAGGATACAGCCATATTTTGCATATCCAGTTGGATATACAATATTCATATTTCTTTCAGTAACGACATCTGCTTCTGAAGCATTTATTTAGTCACATGAAAGATATGGAATCATTAGTTATGATATCTTTTCCTTGGCACTGTGTAGAGATGGGACATCAATTGTGCTTTCAGATGACGTTGGCCAGATATATTTCCTAAACACAGGACAAGGAGAGTCTCAAAAGAATGCAAAATACGATCAGGTAAGGCCGATTTTACATTTCAGATGCATGATCGATTTCTAATAAATGGCTATAGTTTCTAGCGATTCTCTGTTGCTTTCTGACCCTTTCTCTTGCTTTGTTTTGTTTAGTTCTTCCTTGGTGATTATCGTCCTCTTATTCGAGATACCAATGGACATGTTCTTGATCAGGTTTGTTTCAAATGCTTGTTTCTTTTGTTTTCTTTCAAATTTATGCTGCGTTCTTTTTAAAAGACCTCACCGAACTGTGCACACTTTATATCGTTGCACTTGCTGAATTGTTGAAATATAAAGCTTTATAATTTTCATGGTTCAGGAGACGCAGCTACTTCCCCATCGGAGGAACCTTCAGGATCTTCTTTGTGATTCAAGTTTGTTTCTAAAAGCTTATCTTTTTACTTCAGTTATGCAAGATGTTGGTTATTCATGAAACTTATTCCTGGTGTATTATTATTATTTTGCAGGTATGATTCCGTATCCAGAACCTGACCAGACAATGTTTCAGCAACGCAGACTTGGTGCGCTAGGAGTTGAATGGCGTCCTTCCTCGATAAAGTTTTCTGTTGGCCCTGATTTTAGTTTAGGTCAAGATTATATTATGCCTCCTTTGGCTGACCTGGATAGATTGATCGAGCCATTGCCAGAGTTTATAGATGCTATGTACTGGGAACCAGAACACGAAGTTCTGAGTGACGACAATGATTCGGAGTATAATGCTGAAGTTTCCTCTGATGGAGCTAGGGCAAGCCCATGTTCTAACTCGTCAAATGAACTTGATTGCAGTTCCGAGGACAGCAACGTTGAAAATATTCACGAAAATAGCTATCATCGGACAAGAAGAAGAAAACATCCTAGAGTATGTTTTCTAAACTCATGCGATTTTGTTTGTCGGTATCTATTAACTAACTCCTATTTTCTCAGGCCGAGGTCACTACTTCATCGGGAAGACGTGATAAGAGGATTTTGGATGAGAATGATAGCTCAAAATCTGGGATTAAGAGAACAAAGAACCGAAAAATTGGTGTGAAGGCTTCAAAAAGAAAATATTGTGATGTCAAGGCATCACGACCGCAAAGAGCAGCAGCTCAAAATGCTCGATCCTTGCTTTCTAAAATTTCTGGAAGCTCTTCGGATGAAGTTGATGATTATAATGATTCATCCAACAGTGAATCTGATAGAAGCATACCCACTTCGCGACAGTTGGAAAAACCATCTCAGATGCTGGAATCTCTTTCAAATGACAAACAGAAGAAAAAATTGATTGTAAAGATCTGTGTTAAGAAGCCAAGAGAATCTGTGGAAAGCAAGGGAGATGTCATAAATCAGGCAGATTTGGAGCAATTATCTTCTAAATCTTTGGAGGAGAATCACAGAGTGATTGGTATATACTCAAGAGAGCCCGGTTCAAGTTCTGTAGATGCAAAAGGTGATTCATGGTGTCAGGATATTCCGCAATCTATGAATACTCCACAGAGAGAAAAGACAGATAATCAGATGATAAAATCTTCAGATCAAGACCATAATATGTGCAAGTGGAGGGAAGAAATTCCTGTTTGTGAACCTACCGAATTACTGGCGTCTGAGAACATTGAAGAAGCCCAAACTTTAAATGGGTATGGAAAACCTGATTATGATTACCAAGAAAGTTATGTTCATATTAAATTTCCACAATATCTAATTCCTCGTGTTCTCTTGCAGAGATGAAGATCTGTCAAGAGTTGAACCCTTGTCTGGTCAGTTGAGAAATTGTGATATAGATGCTTCTATGGAAGCTGATGAGATTTTTCCAAAGAAGGTTCGACGACTGAGATTAAAGCTTCGGCATCCCAGCAGTCCTCTTAAACTAGAGCCTGCTGAAGTAGCAGATAATTTGGCAGATGGTGGAGATGGGTTTGCATCCGTAGCTCCCTCTTCCATGAATCCTTTTATGGATTCTGAATCTGTAATAATAGATAAAGTTAGAGATTCGTCTGCACATGACTTTGATTTTGGAGAAGCTACAGCTGATGTGATACGTAGGAAAAGATCCATGAGAAGTGAATCTAGTACAAGAAATAGCACACTACGCACAAGGTTAGGCTCTGGATCTGTAGATGAAATAAAGAAACAAGAAAAACCTTCCACGAGCGTGTGTGATGGTGCATCATTTGAAGAATGGCCTTCTACGATCAAAGCTGGGTCCCGGTCAAGATCTGCAAGCGCCGTCAAACAAAGTCCCCATACTGAATTTAAGTTGAATAATAATGCCTCACGAAAAATTCCATGGTTAATGTTGTCTGAACACGAGGAAGGCTGCCGTTATATACCCCAGCTAGGGGATGAAGTTGTTTACTTCAAGCAGGTAGGTCCTTTTGGCTGGTAATTCTTTGTTCACTAGGATGTATTAATTTGCCCGATCTGGAGTTAATAACTTTCGGTTTCAGGGTCATCAAGAGTTCATTGCATCTACCGAATTAAATGACAGGGACCGAAGGTTCCTTCCTCGAAACCTAGGAGCGGTAGAGATTTGCAGAGTTGAGAAACTCAATTACGATACATATCGTGGTTCTGGCGAAAGCTGCTGCAAAATGACCCTCAGGGTTCTGGATTTTTCTTCATCACATGTCTCCCGCAAAGAGTTTCAACTGACGCTTCCTGATCTCATTAATTTCCCTGATTTTGTTGTTGAAAAGACTCGATACGATGCTGCAATTCAAACGAAGTGGGAAATCGGTGATGAGTGCCGTGTGTGGTGGAGAAATGAATCCGGTGAAGGCGGGGCGTGGTGGGAAGGTAGGATTGAGTCTTCACAAGTTAAATCCCCTGACTTCCCAGATAGTCCTTGGGAAAGATACAGAGTTGTCTATGAAACTGGGGAGAGAGATCTTCACAGCCCGTGGGAGTTTGACAATCCCCAGTTTCCCTGGGAAAACTCTACCATCGAAGAAAAGAAAAGAGATAAGCTGCTTTCATTATTTGTTGGACTAGTGAAATCAATCAGCAAGCATCAGGTCTGTCTTCCCTCCCAAAACTTTTATTTCTCATCTCCCTGTTATCCTCGCTTGCCTCTCTAACTGTTATCTGCTGTTGTTTATAAATATTCTTCAGGACAGCTATGGGATCCAAAAGCTAAACGAAGCTGCTCAAAAGATGGATTTCTGCAATAGGTACGATA
>NC_025688.1:29823371-29826665 GCF_000633955.1 Camelina sativa
ACCAAGAAGCTTCTAGAAGCTGGCAAACAAGTTATCGCCGTCGAGCTCGATCCCCGTATGGTTCTCGAGCTTCAGCGCCGTTTTCAAGGAACCCCCTTTTCTAACCGCTTGAAGGTAACCCAGAGATTTTGTTATTTGTTTAGGATGAGAGTATCAATAATATTATAGACAGACGTAAACGTCTCTCTGTTCTGTGAATGTCTTTAGGTGATTCAAGGTGATGTGTTGAAGACGGAGCTACCCAGGTTTGACATATGTGTGGCAAACATACCCTATCAGATATCATCACCTCTCACTTTCAAGCTTCTCTTCCATCCAACAAGCTTCAGATGCGCTGTGATCATGTACCAGAGGGAATTCGCCATGAGACTCGTTGCCCAGCCTGGTGACAATCTCTACTGCCGTCTTTCTGTCAACACTCAGCTCTACGCCAGAGTCTCCCACCTCCTCAAAGTCGGCAAGAACAATTTCCGACCTCCCCCTAAGGTTGATTCTTCCGTTGTCCGTATCGAACCAAGGAGGCCTGGCCCTCAGGTTAACAAGAAGGAGTGGGACGGCTTCTTGCGAGTCTGTTTCATCAGAAAGAACAAAACTTTGGGTTCGATTTTCAAGCAAAAACCTGTTCTTTCCATGCTCGAGAAGAACTTCAAGACTCTTCATGCCCTACTTGCTTCCTTGCAGAACAATGACAATGGCCAAGCTGCTCCCATTGATCTTGGTGGTGACCACCAGGGCATGGCAATCGAAGATGACTACAATGAAGTGGATGACGATGATATGGACATGGATGATGGAGACGGAGGTGAAAAATCTGAGTTCAAGGAGAAAGTTATGAATGTGTTGAAGGAAGGTGCTTTCGAGGAGAAGAGAGCTTCCAAGCTTTCACAACAAGAGTTTTTGTATCTTCTTTCCTTGTTCAACAAGTATGGTATCCACTTCACATAGTTTTTATGCTCCTTTACTATTTATTTTTCTCATCAAAGGTACCCCTTGTTTTTGATTGAACATTTGGATCTGATAATCAATTTTTTTTTCAAGTCTTTTGAGTTTATTGACTTTGCTCAGCCATGGAGCTTGCTTTTCATTTGTCTCGATCTCAAGTGGTAAATGTATATTCTCAAATTTTTTTGGTGCAACGGAACCTTATATTTCAAAATAAACTAGAAGAAGAAGAAGAAGAAAACTGGTATATGCATGGGAAAGAGAAAAGAAAACACTAATGGTACTAGCAAAAATGCTAATTACTATAGCGTTGCTTGTGCATTCATCTTGCTTTCAACTTCTCTGATGACGTTTGCAAGTTGGTCCTGTTTCATTTCTTTCTCTAAAAAGCCGTCCATTCCAGCTTGTATGGCTTCTCTTGCTTCCCTTGAACCAGGATCATGACCAGATACAGCTATAATTGGTATATGCGCTCCAGAACTTTTCTCCACTTTCCTGATCTCTCTAGTTGCTTCATATCCATCCATCTCTGGCATCTGTGCAGAACAACACTTAATTAGAGTGGCCTATATATATTTGCGATTGTACATGTTATATGGAAGGTTAATCATTAAACTTACTTGACAGTCCATGAATATGTAGTCAAACGGAAGCCTATTTACTGATCCTTGTTGTTCTCGTTGTGTAAGCCATTCAGTGACTAATCTCACAGCTTCTTTTCCACTGTAGCATGGTTTGACCTCAGAGACTCCCATCTTCGTCAGCCTTCCTGTAGCAACTTTGATTGTTATCCTGCAATCATCGACCACCAGAACTCTTTTTCCTCTCAAGAATTCATCGTTACTTGGCATGGAAGTCCCTTGCTCTTCCTCTGGGTTCCCAATAGGATTTCTACCGGTACGCACTGACTTGAACCAAGTCTCACTCTCTGAAGCTGTTGGTGCCATTATTGTCTTACCTAATTCTTTGTTAAACCCTGAGCTTGGTCCCTCTTCTTGGAGTTTATGTTTTGGTGATGTATCTGCAACAAAAGAATGTCTCAGCAGTGATTCCCTTTGCAGCTCAGTGGATGTTTCTTTTAGCCCAGTTCCTCCAAATTCAGGCAACATCTTCAAGACTTCCGTAAGACGCGATCCGTGCAAGGGTCCGGAACAACTAATGTCCCCTCTCTCACTTACACGGGTGCTCGATTCGTTAAGCCAAACAACTTTACAGGTTATTCCATGGTGCAAGCCTCTACGAAATTGCTTGACAACATTGTACAGCTCCAAAAATGGTCCAGTTTTTGTATCAATCACCAAAAGGACAACTGCATTGAAACTGTTGCTTCGCCTTTTAGGAAGTTGGCTTCTTGAATCAATACCATCCATGCCAATCAAAGGTAACTCCCTTGCGCTCGGACATGACAAACTACACTCTGCTCTTCCCATGGAGCTCTGAGGTGAAAATCCAAAAATTCTCTCCAATGCATAGCTCAAATGCTCCCATTTCTCCACTACTGTAACTTTAATCCCCAGATTCTTGATGTGTTTCTCAGTAACTCTTCTGCGTTCTTCATTTTTTAAAAGGAGAACCACTCTAGAACATTCTTGCTTTGGACTTGAGGTGAGACAGTTGTTGAATCTAGGACTCAGGTTGCGTATATTCATGCTACCTCCTCCTAGTGAAGTGTTTACAGTCAGCCCGAGGTTGGGCGTGGATATGTGATCACCTCCTGCTTCGATGTCCTGTCTCACTTTCATGTCACTCACTGGAGACTCTAATGTTGTCAATAAAACATTGAATTGGAAACATGTTCCTTTCTCTCCCATTGCCTTGTCAGTGATTCTTATCTCCCCTCCCATTAAACGTACCTATAAACCAGAAATGGAAACCATTTAGATGCACACTGTTTTAGAATGAAGGTTTTGAGTTCAATTGCTTACCAAAGACTGCACAATCCCAAGCCCTAGTCCAGTTCCTTGTTGTCCTTGAGCTGTTTCTCTTACCTGAACATAGTTTTCAAACACCGATTTACGCATCTCCATAGGTATCCCTTTACCTGTATCATCCACTTCAAACACAAACTCCATCGTGTTGGCATTGTTTCTTATGGAATTCGATATTTCTGTCTGGTCTGTACTCTTGCAGAACATACACTTAAAAAACTTGGACACAACTCCTTGAGGGTCCGATGCCAGGACCACAGAGCTTTTGGAACCCGGCCTCTGAGCCCAAGCTCTGATCGAAATGTGCCCGTCGACTGTGAACTTGACAGCATTGCTGACAAGATTGTTCAAAATCTGCTTCAGTTTGCCACTATCTCCTCGCACATTCGAGAATTTGAAAATGGAGCCATCGTGCGGATCCAAA
>NC_025688.1:29828470-29831690 GCF_000633955.1 Camelina sativa
AAATAACGTTTCATCATTTACCAGAGGAACGCCAGAAACTTCAAGATGAGAGCAAAAAGCTTGGAATTTTGATCTTTTGATCTCCACCTCGTAGCCACTGGAACTGCAATTTTCGGGTATGCATTGAGACCTGACGGATTTAGATTCTCTACCACCGAAGCAAATCGAGCCATTGGAGATGAAGAGAGAAGCATTCAGTGAACCTTGACGAACAAGCACCGTCCCGTCCTTTGTCCACATGTAAAACTCTTCGCCGTGTAGACTCAGACGGCTCAAAACATCGGTCAAAGACTTCACCGAAAACCCTAGCAAAACAACACCTTTCTTGCTGAACAAGCTAACCGCGCTCTGAATCAGAGTCTCGTTGTCTCCTCCTCCCAAACTCGTTCCGAGAAAGGCGGTAGTGTAATTATTTCTCTGTGCTGCTTGGAACCAATCCGTGTGGGTTACATCTAACGGCTGAGATTTGGTTGCGTTCCCGTTGAGACGACCGGTTATCTGATCAACGGTTTGAGTGTACCAAGTGTAGTCTCCACCACTTGAACTCGACGAAGAATTGGCATAAACAGCGACACTTGTGTCTATATCTGCTCTAATGTAAGAAAACAAGAAACCGTCCCTACTAATGTACGAAACTTGCGAGACTTGAGGGATCGTTGAATATGCTTCAAACAACAATGGTGCGATCTGAAGAAGAAGAACAACAACACAAAAATACAATTACTAATTAACTCAAATTAGTCCCAAAGATTATGATCAAAAAAAAAAAAAACTGAGACTTTTAACAACCTGTGTTTGAATGTTTGTGAAACCAGTATCGTTGTTGGTGAGATAAGAAGAATCTATGACTGTCGCTAAACCAATTGTAGATAAGTTTGTCTTGGGATATGAAAATTTTCCGATGTTTTCAAACTCGGAAACTAGACTTGACCGGAGATCTCCAGTGAATGAAGCGACGTCGTTTATTAGGCTCTCCGTTGTTGTTAGCCAATTCGAGGTCGATATGCACCCCAAAATAGTGACCAGAAATCCCTACAAATTTATTCAATAAAAATATATACATGATCAGTTTTTGGTACTTTGGTATTTGAACTAAATAAGCTCTAAGCTAAAAACTCCATCGAGGAAAATGGAAGAAAGAACAAAACCTAGATTATACATAATTTACATACAAGCTAAACAAGATTTAAACAAAAAAAAAAAAGAAAAAACGAGATTAGAATCATATATCGTATGAACACAACAAAACATTTATTAAGTAAGGTCTTGTTCTTTATAATAAAATCAAAACAGCATCCAACGATGATGTGTTTAATTTAGAAGAAATAAAAATTACCAGGACGCAGANGACATGCGCTAATAATTACATACAACTTATCTATATAATAAACCAACTGTATGTCAGGATTTCAAATTCCAACCATAAAAAAAAACTCAAAAAAAAAAAAAAAAAAAAAAAAAAAAAAAAAAAAATTGATTCTCAAGATTCCTTTCTAAATATGTTTTTATCTATTGAGCTAGATTTAACATAGAAGCTGCAGTTTTTAACATTACTGTCCAACCGTTATGTGTGGTGCAGTCAGGCTTATGCTAGGAAGTTGAGGTTCCTTATACGGTTGAGAAACTGGGAAGGAAGATGCAACCACACCCGGGCATAACGCCAAGTTTGACGACTTGTTATCACTAGATACCGATCGAATCTGAAACTAGAGATGTCCGGGCACGCTTTTCACCTGTGCTAGATGAAGAACATTTTGAAGGTACAAATCTATATCACATATAGCCTTTGAAAATGTATAAATGCATATATAATATACTATATAAGTATATATGAAGACGACAAAAAAAGGTGTAGAATACTATACATATAGGTATATATAGATCTTCCACCAAACAAAATCTTAAACTCAAGTGCAATTATAATATCAAGAATATTTTATGAATATATATCTTATGTATTGCGAAGGGGAAAAGGAAGGTTAATACAAGCAAATCATGGTAATAAATAAAAACAATCATTTCATTTTAGGAAATGATCCCAGGCATCCGATCGGATTTTAGTGTATAATGTTTTCGTTTAATCGATATTCATGAAAATAATTATACATAAAAACCAAATATTTTCATTTTTAAACTGTCATAAAATCCCCTACAAATCATTATACTGGTCATTATTTTGTAGGGATTTCTAGTTATTATTTCTAGTCATTAAGTACTACAAACCAAATAGTACTTAATTAGATTTTGCACAGAAGAAATATTTTACGTTTCGGAAACAAAAAACAATTTTTTCTAAAATTAAGAAATATATATATTTTGGAAACATATGTATATATATCTAGATATATATATATATATGTGTATATATACATAATAATACATCAAACATTAAAACCTATTTCAAAAGGAATATTTGAAAAAATACAAGTTCAGAACATAAATATTAAATAGTTGAACTAAAACACTAATAATATTATATATTTATATGTGTTATGAATATATATTTTAAATTATTTTTATTTATTAAGTTTCTTAGCTAAAAAAGAGTTTTTACGGTGTTTCCGAAACGAAACGGAGCTTTCGTAGTGTTTCCGAACAGAGTCTATTAAGAATATTTTTGTAGCTTGTTCGCGTGTTTTCGAGAGTTTCTATTTATGAAACGTTTTGGAAACAGGAATGAAACTTAAAAAGAATTTCCATGCAACATATGTGTGTATTATATTTCTTCGAAGTCGAGATAAAGGAGGGCTAATGAAAACGATATAATTAACCTTTGTGTGAATTTGCGTGAACAGAAGAAGGCAAACGTGTAGATATATCATATCAATATATTTGACTTTTAATTATGGAGATCAACGTCGGGCTAGCTAAGATTTCGACACTGCTTGTCTAGTAAAAATAATAGTTTGGCTGAGAAATTTTCAGAAGCATGGGGTCATTGCACCACTTCACTTTGGTTTCCTTATGCAAATATGAAGGAAACAAAAGAAAAAACTTACACACAAACATGTTAACATATATGTATTAATAATGTATATATATTGGGAATTATATATTGGCTCCTTAAATTTATGCAGATTGACGATTTTTAACTTATATTTTAAAAAGTTGATTTTGACTGAGTCGTAGGAGTGGGACGATGCACCATTTTAACTTGTTACGGGGTAATATGTCTATTCATATATATATATATATATATATATATATATATATATATATA
>NC_025688.1:29831871-29833566 GCF_000633955.1 Camelina sativa
ATATATATATATAGATATATATATATATATGTGTGTGTGTATAGCACATAAACCTGTACCGGTTAAATTATAATGGTAAAATATACAGTACCAGGAAACAAATTTTTAGGATATAAGTATTATATATAAAATTTACTTGTTTGACGGTAATCTTTTTACACATTTTGCGATATATGCACCGAGCCGCCGCGTATAGATCCGCCGGTAGAATCGCGGAGGTGATCGCCGATTGCAACAAATTAAACACTAGCTCGAGAGCCGCGCTTCTGGAGACAGTGAGGTGTTTCCCAGATTCGCTTCACGATCTCGAACACCTGACTGAAGCTTCTCTACAACACCATTTTACGGGATCGGAAGCTTCCAAGGGCGCCACCACAACAACGTCAAATACAGAGACTGAACAGAGAATCGCAGACGGAGAGACTGGGGATATTGTCGATTATTACGGCTTCATCGGAGTCAGACGCGGATGCACCAGATCGGAGCTCGATCTATTGCTGTCTCTCAGATACAAACCCGACAGAGCCTCCTCCTCCTCCTCCTCCTCCTCTTTCATCGAACGGTGCGAGTTCACCGATCAAAACGACGTCGTCCCTCTTGCTTTACCGTTTGATTCAGAAAGGTCACTCCGCCGTTTAACGGCGATCATCATGGCAGCAGCTGAAGCTCAATTACGATCATCAGGACGACGGCTCAAAAAACTAACTCAAAGGATGATTGAAGAACGCAAACCGGTTGAAAATCCTGGCTCCATTACGATAACCGGAAACACTGAAGCCAAACCGGTAAATTCGAATGCGTACCAAGGAGTTTTCTGTAGAGATCTCGCCGCTGTTGGGAATCTACTAAATACGGAGGAGCTCTCTCACCTGCTAAATAAGTCAGCGAGTGGACACGATGTCGTTTTCGAGATAACAGAAAAGCAAAAAATAAGAAAGAAAATGAAAAATAAATAATAGTATTATAAAATGATGGTATGCATATCAACCGAGTTTCAATATTTCAAAATAAATTATTTAAAGTTAATTATATTATATAAAATTATAAAAAGTATGAAATTGAATTTAAATATTCAAATTGTGACCCGTTACTAAGTAAAATTTTTAATTCAATATATATTATTTTTAAACAATAATATTAATAAAAATTGAATATTTTATAGATTGAATCATTTATATTTGTTTTTAAAAATTTAAATTATGTTAGGCAGAAACAAAATTATTTTTTAATTATAATAAATAATATGATAATTTATTTGTTTCACAAAATAGACTCATATATATATATATATAAATGATAGGTGAAGTATAATGATAATTAACAAATTAATATGTTAACTTAGATATCAAATCATTTTATTTGATGAATAATTTAATAAAGAAAATTAATATGGTAAGTTAGATGATATCAAATGATTCTTTAGAATATTCTCTTTAAGATTTTTGGAAACAATAATTCCACACTATACAAATAATATAAAACTTAATCTATAACCTATTTGTAACCAACTTATTAAAATTATATAGTCTACAAAATAATGTTGTGTACTTCTATTTTATTATATAGGGGATTAAAAAAAAACAAACAAAAAAAATATTTTCTCTTTTTTTCTTTCATTTGATAATTATAAATCTTAGCTTAGTCGCGCTAATCTCCAAATATAAACTTATACCCCTATAATTTTTGGTTTAATTT
>NC_025688.1:29833666-29835355 GCF_000633955.1 Camelina sativa
TTCTTACATATCCCTTCAATTGATCCTTAAAAGAAAAAATAAAAAAAACACAATAGATTTTTGGTTAAAAGGCATATTTCTGTTTTTGTAATATATGACTAGAACAAACGTAAATTGTATATATAAAATTTGCAAATATATTGTTTGGGTTTGCTCAATTTCTACTTTTAAAAATTAAATATCATTTACAATATTTAGAAAATACATCTTTTCTTGTAAAATAAAGTTTTCAAGTGCAAACTTAAGCAATAAATGCAATTATTGTACGTTTGGCATATACACAATCAGCTAATGAAATCATGTTAAATATGTTTAAAATATAAACTTATATCTCTGTAATTTTTGTTTTAATTTCCTCTTAAATATAAAATTCACAAAATTTATTTTTTCTTTGTCTTCATCTTCATCTTACTAACTTTAAAACAAAACAAATCACATTTTACTAATATTTAATTATATATCTAATCTATCAATTCAGGACGCCTTTAGTTGTCACTAAAATCATTTAGACATGCATGTAAAAAATATACACAAATATATTCTAGTAATAAACAATTATATAATAATTCTTATCTGATAGAGAAATATATTTGGAATATTGTCCAAAATCAATCATTTATTTACTTTAATTGTGATTGAAATAATTTAAAACATATAATTATTTTACAGTAAACGAATATAAAATGTGCACAGATAAAATCTTTTTGATTATGGAAGTACGCAGTTGTGACATGTGCAAACTTTTCCTTTTGGCGTAGTTAGACATGTGCCATACAAATCAGGTTGAATCCCTCCGTCAAAGCAACCTCGCTGACATAATGAAGCGCCATTAGGTTTATTACAAGTTCCAGGCGGTACTCTGGTTGTATCTCTCTTGGCACATAGGTCTCCAATTGATATTCTTTAAAGAAAGAAAACACATCTTTTCTTGTAAAATAAAGTTTTCAAGTGCAAACTTAAGCAATAAATAACATTATTGTATGTCTGGTATATACACAATTAGCTAATGAAATCATGCATGTTAAATATGTTTAAATATACAACTGGTTTTTTTTTTTGTGCACCTAAAGAAGGATCAGAACATTGGCTTTAGGGCTGGGCAAAATAACCGATAACCAAATAACCGACCGAAACCGAACCGAAAAAAACCAAACCGAACCGAACCGAAATTCTTCAAATACCCGAATGGTTAGTAAAAATCTATATCCAAACTAACTGAAACCGAACCGAACCGAACCGACAATTAAATGGTTAACCGAAATATCCGAAAACCTAGAAGATATCAAATATTATATACTTAATATTATGCAAAACTATAAAATAAACTTAAAATATAAATTATTTCTAGATTCAAAACAATTAAATATTTTAAATAATCAATATATGTAAATGTTATTATTTTGAATTTACAAAGTTAAATACTATTTTGTAAAATTGAATCCATATTTTTCCCTTTTTTGTATTTTTGTTATTGTATATTTGGTTAATTTTGGTTATATTCGGTTAGTTTTGGTTATATTTGGTTTATTTGGTTAATGTTAATATAATTTATGTTAGTTATGGTTATTTATTTAAATAACCAAACCGAAACCGAACCGAAAGAAACCGAACCGAACCGAACCGAAATTTCAAAAATATCCAAATGGTTACTATATTACTATATCCAAAATAACCGAAACCGAATACAAC
>NC_025688.1:29835650-29837138 GCF_000633955.1 Camelina sativa
AAAAAACCAAACCGAACCGAACCGAAATTCTTCAAATACCCGAATGGTTAGTAAAAATCTATATCCAAACTAACTGAAACCGAACCGAACCGAACCGACAATTAAATGGTTAACCGAAATATCCGAAAACCTAGAAGATATCAAATATTATATACTTAATATTATGCAAAACTATAAAATAAACTTAAAATATAAATTATTTCTAGATTCAAAACAATTAAATATTTTAAATAATCAATATATGTAAATGTTATTATTTTGAATTTACAAAGTTAAATACTATTTTGTAAAATTGAATCCATATTTTTCCCTTTTTTGTATTTTTGTTATTGTATATTTGGTTAATTTTGGTTATATTCGGTTAGTTTTGGTTATATTTGGTTTATTTGGTTAATGTTAATATAATTTATGTTAGTTATGGTTATTTATTTAAATAACCAAACCGAAACCGAACCGAAAGAAACCGAACCGAACCGAACCGAAATTTCAAAAATATCCAAATGGTTACTATATTACTATATCCAAAATAACCGAAACCGAATACAACCGAACCGAAACCGAATGGTTAACCGAATGCCCAGGCCTAATTGGCTTGATTTCCTTCTGTCGAAAGAAAATAATAATCGCTTAATATACAATCAGATCTGATCATTTGGGGAAATTGTCATCACCTCCCGTAAATATATATGCAATAGTTATATCTTATAAATTCAAACACAAATAATATATGGACAATATTTCATATGTCATAATGTATACATACCTGTAAAAATCAACAACAAGATCATCACACGAGTGATGAAACCAGCGACATACGCACTACTTGTTCTTTTATTTATCCTTTTTTTTGTGTGTTTACTTTTGAATTATATTTTTTTCTTCTCTTTTTTTTATGAGAATGTATATAACACAGTTATCAAGTATATATAGAAGAAATGGAAGAAATGGTTTATTTCTAGAAATAGAAAGGAATAAATGTATTCCATAAAATAATCCTACACAAATGTTAAAAATAGTTTTTTTTTAAAATAAAAAATTGCTACACCAATTATATAATAGAAGAAAGGGTCAATTTTCTAAAAAAAATATAAATAAATGTAGTCCATAAAATAATCCTATAAAAGTGTTAAAATTAGTTGTTGTTGTTTTTTATTTTAAAGTAAAATTTGTTGCACCTAATATTATAATACTGTATATAAATAATTATTTATTATAATATTATGATTAGGGGGCTGACACATCGCTTCAAAATGATTGGGTGGCTATGGTTCCCTATCCAAAAGAAAATCGAGTGAACTGATCTCTTCTCATCACTTTGTCTCCTCCTCTTCTTCTAATTGTGATGCAAAAGGTCTTAGTTCTTTTGGCCATGAATACTTGTGCTCTAGTGATCCATCAGTCTCTGTCTCGCATCAAACTTTCCACTCCCTTCTCCATATCGGCGAGACGGATTCAGAAGCAGCAGCTGTGTTTCCGAGGAGCTAGTAT
>NC_025688.1:29838568-29840489 GCF_000633955.1 Camelina sativa
ATATATATATATATATATATATATATATATATATATATATATATATATATATATATATATATATATATATATATATATATATATATATATATATATATATATATATTACTTCTCTAATGATCTGGTGGTCGGTTCGAATTGCTACTTGCTAGTGTGCATTTTGATCATCTTCTTTAAAGATGTGATGATTTTTTTGGAGAAATACATTGTCATGTCATCATTCTGACATTTCCTTTTGATTTTTATATGCAACGAGGGTATAGATATACTTTGAGTTCTGCTTGTCTTTTTTGGAAGATTCAACATCCTCCCTCATATGATGCACTAGTCAATCATCATCTTTCAGCTGTGTACAAGTGTTCCCCAAACATATCTCAAAGCAGACCTCTTTTGTTTTGGATGATCTTTTCTCTCGCTCTCTCTCTCTCTCTCTTTTCTTTGCTCGCATTATTTTTTGTTGTGTGTGTGTTGTGCAAGTTGCAACTTGTAAGTGATTCACTCTTCTTTTTGTTTTTTTACCACTAGTTCAGTGAATCTTTTTTCCTGTCAAGTTTCAGAATATAGACCTTACATTCACTATGAACTTCAAATTCTGTGGGCACGGAATGTGATTTATGACTCTACCATCCGACGACGGCAGTTTATTCCATCCCGCCGTTCTTGTCTCGTTGCTTGAATTTTTGTCATTGCAACCAATTACAATTTGACACGTTGGAAGGACTATGGTGAATTCCTGACCTGCACTTTTTATTTCATACAATAA
The DNA here is from genome assembly GCF_000633955.1 of Camelina sativa. Lineage (NCBI taxonomy): Eukaryota > Viridiplantae > Streptophyta > Magnoliopsida > Brassicales > Brassicaceae > Camelina > Camelina sativa. The sequence goes on from NC_025688.1 coordinate 29,839,332, forward strand.
AAGAGTACACGTATTTAGTACCCCAATACAGACTTCCGCCAAAGCCTCCACTATGAGTGAAAGTGTTCGAAGATTATTNTTTTTTAAAAAAAAAAAAAAAAAAAAAAAAAAAAAAAAAAGAAGACCGGTAGATGCAATTGTCGAAGAGAAATATCACGGTAATTAGATAAAGGAAACCTGTCAAACATACATATTTGATATTTTGATTGATGGCTGTCATATTTTCGTTTACCGAATTAGATAAAGGAAACCTGTCAAATTTCAATTCTCCAAAAGATTCCGTCGAATATAAATTTGATATTCCAGTATTTTTGTTTGTACTAGGCTAGCAGCGAATATGGTGCCCATAGCTGACGATGCAAAAAACTGATCAACTAAGTTAGTTCATCTCATCAACAAATTTTTACTTAGTTTGCTTAATCAGGACCTGATCAGATGACCTTTTTTTTGTCCTCAAGTTCAAATTTAGTTGATCTCTCTCTCCCTCTCTTTCGAACTTTAGACGTGTTTACGAACGCACACGTGTTTTGTAGCTCGACCAAAGACCATCTGGTCAACGGACCAGTAATGGATCGGGATAATTTATTATATAAGAAAGACCAAAAAATTGTGCGATTACTATCTGATCTACGTATTCACGTGACCTGCAACAGAGTTAATTTGTAAATAATCTTTTAATAAGTACCTTGATGATGTTGTTAATAAGCTAAGTAACGTCAATGATCTCGGCTCAGCAACACCCTAGAAGTAGCGTCTAAGAGAACCACGACGAGCTTGCACGGACCGATCACGAGTCTCTCGACGGTGAATAAGCCACGACTCCAGTCTCTTTATAAACCAACGTGGCGTTTCCTACACCACACACGTGTCCTCATCTCCTTCTCCTTCGAACGTCCGAGCTCTTTAATCCTCTCTTCTGATTACTTTTATATATATCCGTCTTATGTATGCTATAAATACCAAAATAGTCACTTTTACTTCTGGTGTCTGTCTGACTCTCTCTCTCTCTCTCTCTCACACTCAGTATTCACTATTCAGTAACTCCCCTTTCTCACTTATCACTCTTTCCCTCTCTCTCTCTCTCTCTCTCCGTTGCTTGACTTTTGTGGTCAGTGTGATAATTAAATACATATAACCGCCGGAGAATATGGGAAGAGC
>NC_025688.1:29840501-29851162 GCF_000633955.1 Camelina sativa
GCGCCGTGTTGCGAGAAGGTTGGTATTAAGAGAGGACGGTGGACGGCGGAGGAGGACCAGATTCTCTCCAACTACATTCAATCCAACGGTGAAGGCTCTTGGAGATCTCTTCCCAAAAATGCCGGTAATAATAGTTTTACACATTTTTTTCTTTTTCTTACAGTATAAAAAAATCATGCAACAACTGCCACTGCACTGCACACAAGCTTAATTTTAGGCATAACATGGATTGTGAGAGTGAGAGACGACAGCAATCATCGTAGATCTCGTGGCGTAAATAATCTTCATGAACCATGGATTAATTGTTTGTAACAGATTCTAGTATGTTTTATTACAGTCACGGTGGGTTAAGTGAATGCACGTTTATGTAAAGTGCTGCCAAGTGCATGCTTTAAATGGTTATTTATATATTATTATATATTATAGACTTTTAGTATACGGACAAACGTTCTAAAAGGAAATACCATAAAGTAACTAAACAGATGCATATTTATGTATTTTTGTCCCTTGTATATCAATCATCTCAAGAATCAGATCAAAAATTATATGACTGATTTGATTTGATTTCCAGCTCTGCTTTAATCCAAAGATTAATTAATGCAGTAGTTGCGATTTTTTTTTTTTAGTTGTCTATATCCATATGATATACAACTAAAATGAAAGATTTTATTCATTTCAGAGATAGATTTGCTAATTTTAGTATTAGATATATTTCCCGAGAAGATAATATATATGCCGATAAACTTGCGAAATATGCAAAAGCATAAGATTTCTATTTTTTCCATGTAAGTTCGTCGGTATCTAATTGGCTCTTTCTCGAAAAGAGTCATCTCCGATAACTTAATATATGGAGTTTGATCGTAAAAAAAAAAAAAAAAATGCTAATATAAGAATCTCGTCAGCAGTAAATAGACAGTTTTACTACTATATTTGTATCTAAACTCTGACGTGTAGTATTACTTTCCTACTCATAATTTTTGTTTGGGTGTGAAAAGGATTAAAAAGGTGTGGAAAGAGCTGTAGATTGAGATGGATAAACTATCTTAGATCCGATCTCAAGCGTGGGAACATATCTCCCAAAGAAGAAGAACTAGTTGTTAAGTTGCATTCCACTTTGGGAAACAGGTACTTTTTTATTTATTAATCCAAAACTCTACTAATTTTGATTTTTTTTTTTATCTCTCTTCACTTTCCTCGATTTACATAATTCGGACTAATTGTTATTTATGTACTGTATGTATGTGGCGTAATAATAAATATCATGTGTCAACCAAGTGAGTAAAACTTTGTTATTATTCGTAGAAAAAAAAAATCATGTTTGGTTGTGGTCTCCTCTCTAACGTTTGGGTGCTAGACATTTTCTGTTTTAGTTGAGACAAAAACTAAATGTACTCTACTGTTTTACACTTCATTAGAAAAGCCATAAGAGCATCATTAGTGGAGTAACCCACCATGGTTACTCTCACATTAATTAATTATATAAATAATCATAAATTAAGTTAAGTAATTCTAAGAGAACTTAAGCAAAATTACCCTATTACTAGAGAACCCCAAATAGGTTACTTAGACATTTAAATAATAATTTTTTAATTTTTGTTTATTAATTATCAAACTTTAATTATCTAAAATGATAAAACAATTATTTAAATTTTTTATATTACATAAAATAGAAAACAATATTTTACAAATTGAAACAATTTTTTACAAACTTTAGAATATTAAACATATTTTACAAAATTCAAAATATTAAACATATTAAACAGAATTTGGAATAAGATTTATTGTGCGGTTGCACCAAATTTTTGCCAGATATGCTCAATCAAGTCTTTTTGCAAAAGATCATGCATTTCTGTATCATGAACATCATTTCGAGTGACCATCATATTATGTAGATTTGTTGGCGTATCTGTAGAATATGATAAATCGACTTGAGAACTTCCGCTTCCTTCTCTGTGATGGAATTCTGTTGGATCGTAGAAATTGTGGTCATGTCGTTCGTCTTCCACTATCATGTTATGCAGGATGATAGATGCTCTCATTATTTTTCCTATTTTTCCTTTATCCCAGAAAAGTGCAGGATTCTTCACGATTGCAAATCGAGCTTGCAAGACTCCAAATGCACGCTCTACATCTTTACGACATCCTTCTTGCCATTGAGCAAAGAGTTTTGCTTTTCGACCACGTGGAAGTGTAATAGATTGGATGAAAGTTGCCCATTTGGGATAGATACCGTCTGTGAGGTAGTACGCCATGTTGTATTGCCGTCCATTGACAAAGTATCTAACTCTCGGAGCTCGGCCCTGTAGGATATCATCAAACACCGGGGAGCGGTCCAAGACATTGATATCATTTAACGAACCCGGTGGTCCAAAAAAGGCGTGCCAAATCCATAAATCTTGTGATGCCACAGCCTCTAGTACGATTGACGGTTTACCTGATCCACGTGTATATTGTCCTTTCCATGCAGTGGGACAATTCTTCCACTCCCAATGCATGCAATCTATGCTCCCTATCATTCCGGGGAAACCGCGATGTTCTCCAATGTTCAGTAATCGTTGGAGGTCTTCCGCTGTAGGTCTTCTGAGATACTCGTTGCCAAATAGATTTATAACTCCCTCTACAAAATGTAGAAGGCATTTGTGGGAGGTTGTTTCAGCGAGTCGTAAATATTCATCCGCCGCATCTGCCGAATATCCGTAAGCCATCAAACGAATAGCTGACGTACATTTTTGAAGTGCAGAAAGACCAAGCCTTCCAGTAGCATCTCGCCTTTGTCTGAAGTATGGGACTCCATTCTCAACAGCGGTAACAATACGAAGGAACAATAGTTTGTTCATTCTAAAGCGACGACGGAACATAGCGTTAGTGTAAGTTGGATTATCACTAAAATAATCATTCCACAATCGAATGTGGCCTTCTTCGCGGTCTCTCTCAATGTGCACTCTTCGGATTATTGGAGCTGGTGGTACCTCTGGGTGAGTGTAGTTGTATTGGATCTCCTCCACTATACTATCAACCTCCTCCTCTACCATTTCTTCAATTTCTTCATCAGAACTCCAATTAGACATTTTTTGGTAACTTGGGTATAGTAGTAGGCTTATATTTGGATTTAGTAGAGAATGAGTAATAGAGTTGAGTAGTGAAGATAGGAGTTTGAGTAATAGATAGAGAAATATTTTTTTGTAATAGGAGGTTGATTCTTTTCAATGCAAAGGTGAAGAGAAAAAAAAGATACAGAATCGGAACACAATGCAAAGTTGGTTGCAAATGGGAAAGAACGATACATCAATATATAGACTTTAAGTCTCGAGATACAAGCAAACACACAACTTCACAGGTTAAAATAAAACCAAAAGCAATACACAAGTGACTGTCCTCTTGTGAAACAAATACACATGTGACTGTCCTTGCCAAACAAATACAACCAAAAGACAAAAGCCTTTCTGTCCTAACCGACACTCAAAAGCCAAAGACACAAGCAAACAAAACATCCGTGACATGTTCCACAAGCAAAAGACACAAGCCATACTGTCCTAACCGACACTCAAAAGCCAAAGACACAAGCAAACAAACTATCCGTGACATGTTCCACAAGCAAAAGACACAAGCCATCCGTGACATGTTCCACATCCGTGACATGTTTCCCAAATCCGTGACATGTTCCACATCAAGCAAACTTCTTCTCTTCACATGACATGTTCCACAGCTACATTTGTGTTCCCGAAACCCTGAAACAAAAGAATACAAGTAGAGTTAAGCACAACAAAACTTATTAAACACAGAACATAAAATAATTGAGTTAAACTTATTAAACACAGAACAAGAAGAGTTAAACATAACAAATGATAATAATTGAAACCTAAATGTTTGTCAACATTTGATCTACGAGTTTGTCTCTAAGAGCAACTTCAGCAGTTGTTAGTTCACTCTTGTTAAGCAGGCTGTTTAGCAATCTCATTTTGCCATGCTTCTCTTTAGCTGCTTGTTCTTGATCCTTCATTGCAATGATCTTGTCTAACTTATGGACAGAACCATCTTCGACATCAATACTAACAGTCGGTCTCTTCCCTTTGTTCTTAGCAGCTTTAACTCCCGGAGGCCTCTTCTCAGCACCATCATTACTCGAAGTAGGAGCCTCAGATGCAAGCTTAGTCCGCTTGTGGCTACATTCTTCTGTGAGCCATTTCTGATCGTGCTTCAGCTCCCTCCAGCAATGTACAAGGAGAAATGGCTTCTTCATGTCGTTATTGAAAAGCTCATAAGCCATTCTCAAGACATCATCTTCTGATTCTCCACTCTTCCTTCTTGTACACGCTTGTGCGTAACAGCCCACAAACTTGTTGACTTGGTGGTTTATCTTGTTCCACCTAGCCTTACACTGTGTTTGCCCTCTTGCGTTTGAACCAGCTGATCCACCATTTGCTTCGAAATACCTTGTAACTCTCTGCCAGAAACTATATTTCCGCTGCTCATTACTGGTAACTGGATCCTTGCTGGTGTTTAACCAAGCACTTATGAGGTTGACATCCTCCTCTGCAGTCCACCTCTTCCTACTTCCTCTGCCTCCGTCTTCTTCAGTCTCTTCGACCTCAATACAGTCTTCAGTATCGGATGCTGGGCTAAAGTTAAGATTCTGAGAAGAGAATGTTGAGCTAAAATGAGGTGGCTGAGAAGAGAATGTTGAGGTAAAGTGGGGTGGCTCAGAAGAGAATGGGTTGCTAAATTGAATCGGCTGAGAGGATTGAGCAGAATGTGGAGGGTTAGGATTATCAGAAACGTTGAGAACTTTTTGAGAATTCAAAAGATCAACAAAATTTTCATCTGACAAACGATAAGGATCCATTGTTTTTGTTTAATGAAAGCTTATGTTTAACGAAAAGAGTTTGTAGCTTGAGGGTTTATATTGTTTAACAATGAGGGTTTATATTGAACTCAAGGTTAGTTTATCTTTTAAACTGAAGGTTAGATAACAAAAGGTAAAGGTTTATTGAGTAAAAGGCTAATGAGTGTTTAGTTGAAAAACTTTTCAGTAAATCTACATGTGAAGAGAAAAACTTTTCAGTAAATCTATGAGTAGACAACTGAATAACTTTTCAGAAAATCTACTTGTGTACCAAATTTTCAAAAAGTTGATGTTTAAAGTCAATACTAATTTCAAATTCAATCATGTTTCTCAATAAACCAGTGTAATTATGCTTTTTATTCAAAATCACAACAAATATCAAGACAAGCGAAAGAACAACAATCGGGTTTCAAAAAGACTAAAAAACACTAGAGCAAAAAAAGAAAACAGCAATATAGAACAAGAACTCACAGTTTTATAAAAAAACATAAACAATTTATAAAACCAAACCTTTTCAAGTTAGAACAAGAACAAGAACAATCTATAACACCAACTCATTCATCCCAATCACAACTCAAAAAAACAAGAACAACAACATATGAGAGATATAGGACCATACCTTATCAATTTTGACTGTCCGTAAGCCAAGAGTGAGCTTACTCTTGTTGTAGCTTACTCTCTGACCTTGCTGCTGGCTTCCTCCTCCTAACTTACTCTGCACACACACACACACAATGAATAGCAAAAACCCAGAAACCAAAAAGCTAGTAGCAATTGAAATAGAAAAACAGAACAAAGTAAAGGTCATATCCGATAGAAAGCCATAAAATTTCTTGACAAACCCACAAACCAAGTAGAGTAAGAACAACGTAAAAGGGAAAAAGTCACAGTACACACCTTGATGCCGATGCAGCCATTAGCATCAAGAGTGGTGAGTGTAGCAGAGCATGTCTGCGAGAGAGTCTCTAGACATCTATCAGTCACTCCTACTATCCCAAACAAGCTGCAATTTTTCGGTTTTCATTGGATGGTGTCAGCAAAAAGAGTCACTGACAACAACAACAAAGCAAAATAGTTCTAGAATTGTAAAAGAATAATACCTGAGAAATTCGAGGGAGGTCCAACTATTAGCCATGGTAATCACACCTTCATCTGTGATACGCACACACCTGCCATGTTGAAGAAGCATTTGGAATGAAAAGCATCGAGGGAGGTACAACATATATAATCTGTACTATGGATTTGCTAGCAATCAAAATCCCTGAGTTATACTCTACAAGACGGTGAAAGATAATCCAAGATCTCAAATAAACTCATCTATCTATCCACCAAGGAAAAAGGACAAATGCAACCAAATAAATGGATTCATTGACTCCAACCTGAGCGCCACATAGATCCAAGAACCTTAAATCAGCTAGAAGTGATATTTTTTTGAGTGAGGAACGTTCTGGATTGAAGTGAACATCAAATTAATCTCATAATCGATGCCTAATAAGTCAAATTGACAGCAAATATTAATAATTCTAACAAACAATCGAATTAATATGAAACCCTAAAAATTAAAGACCACCGGTGATAAATTAGGGTTTAAACAAACAATCAAAAATCAAAAGACGAACCGTTTCTCACCGATTCGCTAGACGGTGGAGCTCGCCGGACATCCGCCGTTATCCCACCAATCGTACGCCATCGTGCTCCCACCGCTGTGAAACATTCGCCGTCGCCAAAGATTGCAAATCGAAACGGATAACCCCAATTACGCCAATTCAGTCACCAATAACCCTCCGTCTGACCAACAACCATCGAGATTTAGCCGGAAAATCAACGATTTGATGGTAATCGGTTGATTTTTCCGATGGTTGTTGATTCGGCTTTTATCTCCGACGGACGAGAGAGACGAGAGAGACGAGTGAGAATCGGGAAAGAATGAAAAAAAAATTAGGAAAAAAAAAATTTACCTTTTATATTTCTCAATCAACCAATCACAAACGACCACGTCGCGTGACTTAGGGTGATTCTCCCAAACCTTCCCATGGAACCGATACTCTGTGTTTTGGACTAAAAAATGGGTTTAATATTACATTTTTGGGGCCCAATATAGAGAGTAACCCAAAGAGTTACACCAGTAATCATGCTCTAAGACATAAATCTTTATTAGAAAGCGAGGATCTGTCAACGTTAGACAAGTATTTAATTTTTGATCGATTGTACTTGTGTCCACTACTAAATTATTGTAACTAAATTTTTGATCGATTGTAATAGTAATAGATATCTAGAAGTTGCACGATTAGGTCAGCAGTCATGTCAACAGGGCAAATCAGATTTAATTCAAACTGTTCTATTGATTTCCATCGGGCCACGGAGGTTCTCTTGATATATTTATTCCTCGGAAATATATTTAATTTCTTACGGTCGTGTTAAAATTGTGAATAGAGAGGGATTTTAATAATTTTGATTAATGTAATGTAGGTGGTCACTAATTGCGAGTCATCTACCAGGGAGAACAGACAACGAAATAAAAAATTATTGGAACTCTCATCTCAGTCGTAAACTCCACAACTTCATCAGGAAGCCGTCCATCTCTCAAGACGTCGCCGCCGTAATCATGAACGCTTCTTCTGCGCCGCAGGCAAAACGCAGACTTGGGAGAACTAGTAGATCCGCCATGAAACCAAAAACCCACGGAACAATTAAAACTCGAAAAACGAAGAAAACGCCTGCAGCACCGCCGGAGCCAACCGCCGACGTAGCGGTGGCTGAAGAAGGAGCAGTAATGGTGGAGTTAAGTGGAGCCGAGGCTGAGCTAGGACCATGTGACTACTATGGAGATTATGGTAATAAAAATCTCGTGAGCATTAATGGGGATAATGGAGTTTTATCGTTTGATGACGACATCACTGACCTTTTGTTGGACGAGTCAGATCCAGGCCACATATACACATCGCGTGGTGGTGATGCGGAGTTGAATAGCATAATTAGAGACTCTGAAGGAGCCAGAGGGTTCTGCTCGGAGTCTTCCAGCCAAGGGAAACTCGACTGTCTTCAGTCTTGCCCGTCAGTGTACTCGTTTCTCAACTACGACCACCAAGTTAACAATGCGTTGACGGATGAGTTTATTGATTGGGATTGCGTTTGGCAAGAAGGTAGCAACAATCATTGGCACGAGAAAGAGGGCGCCGACTCGATGGTGTCGTGGCTTTTGGACGGTGATGATGACGCCACGATCGGGAAAAGCAATTGCGAGAACTTGGGAGAACCGTTGGATCATGACGACGAAAATGCTTTAGTCGCTTGGCTTCTGTCCTGAAGATATTGGTTGACCCGTACGTACGTACTTACGTAATCTTTGTGTATTTACAGTTTGAATCCATTCCACGTCGCATCGTATATCCCGACTTATCAATGTGCGTACGTAGGCAATAAAACTCATGGGATTTTTGTAAGGTGAAACTATTTAGTCGGTGTAATAATAGTCTAAGAAGTAAACTAATCTGATATTTTTGTTTAATCTCGACGTATTATTTACCTTTTTTTTTTAATGGAATTTAATAAAGAAGAGGTACGAAAAATAGGTGTATATTAATTTATTTGGGGAGTGTATATATATACATATTTCTATTGACATGTTAAATACGCCGAACTAGAAGAAAAAATTTAGTCGACGTACGGACAGTTGAAGCATAAAATTAATAAAACAAACAAAAATTAGTATCTCAATCATTTCGAAGGCAAAGCTTTTTCATTATACACCAACATATATAAAAGCTTGCATCACACCCGCGCGCGACCGCGAATCATCACGTGCCGTTGTAAGTGATTATTTTTAACGGAAGGTGTCATGATCAGTGATAGATATTGAGTGATCTGACTTCTTTGTACGAAACTACAAACAGGTAGAGATATTTAGTTATTATGGACGTTGGAACAATAACACAGTTTTGTCCTAGTTATGGTAGCCACGTGAAATTAATTCAGTTCTGTAAATGTGTCGTAATTAGTATTCAAGTAGAAGAATTTAAACTAATGTTATCAGTTAGTTAAATAGTATAATAAACATTTTTCTATATATGTTTATTTTAGTTTCGGACCGAAAATTGATGTACGTACGATCTTAAGATGTCTAGTATGTCTGGAGTATGGAGTGTATGTCTAGTAAATTAATCACATGACCACTTAAACGACTTTTTTTTTTTTTTTTTTTATAAAAGGGACCTAAAGACAATCATTTTTGTTCGGCAATGACCTACGCATTAAATATATGTTTGGACGAATCATTTATGAAACAGAAGGCAACTTGCCATGCACAAAAATCCCAAGAAACAAATTAAAGAAAGAAAAATGTTTGTTTGTTTGTTTTCTTTGGTTCTTTCTTTTAAGTTTATACAGAGTGAGTGACAATAAGGGAGAAAGTAAAAAAGATGGCTTTCTCATAAAAGTCCAACTTGGTTCGACTGGAACGCCCACGTGATGTCATGTGCTTTTTTTTCTTCTTGTTGTTGTCTATATATCCTAAAATTCTTCTTATGAAAAAAAGAAAAATGGAAAAACCGATCATGGTGGTATCTAAAGTTTAAAACAAAGTTCCTCATATAAAAAAAATTATTATTATATATGACTCCTTAGTCCGTATAGAATTATACTGTATATAATTGCTCAACACGCAAGCAGAAGACATTGAGAATTTTTTTTTTTTTATATAATAATTTTCCAATCATAATAAATATAATATATACATACTACTTTACACAGCCGAAGTTTTTCTTAAAATAGCGTTTTTGATATCTCAACTATCCGAGTCTTATTATTACAACCTTCCCAATTATTATTATTCACTCAACGCTCCTCGCGTTACTCGTACTCGTAGCTGCGGCTTTATCTCGTTTTTGGGCTTCTTTACGCAACCCCCCCCCCCCCCCCCCCCNNCCCCCCCCCCCGTATTATTCTCCAATCTTAAAGCCCATTTTTTTTGGTACAATTCGACTGTGGGTTAGATTGTTAAATTATAAAAACAAAAGGGTTTAAACGGAAACAAAATAATAATAAAAAAATATATATTTGGAGAAGGAGACCTTTTCTCTTGTCATCTCCGCGAAACAATGTGGGAGAGAGGTTATTAAAAAAAAAAAAAAAAAAAAAAAGGGGGGGGCTAAAACCATTCATAGTGCGACATGTAACCCAGCCACGTAATTACAACGCTTGATCACCGTTGGTGTTAATATTTGACTAAAATGGACGATCCAGATCACGCCATGTCATTATAGTATCCTTCCTTCCTTCCTTCCTTGTTGTCGAAGTGGAAGAAAGAGATCATCATGAGTTATATTTATTTGTTAAATAAACAGATCGAGAGAGAGAGAGAGAGAGAGCACTTACATAACATTGATTGATATATATATATATAATTAGTTCTTCTTCTGAAAAGAGAAGAGTGATCTTCAATCCAAAGAAATTAAAAGAAAAACAAAAAAAAAAATGGCGAAATCTCAGATCTGGTTTGGAATTGCCGTAGTGGCGGCGTTGGTTCTAGTTTCAGCCGTGGCAGAAGATGATGTGGTTGTTTTGACGGACGATAGCTTCGACAAGGAAGTTGGTAAAGATAGAGGAGCTCTTGTCGAGTTTTACGCTCCCTGGTATCTCTCTCTCTCTCTCGAGATCCAAATTCTTCTTTCAATCATCTTTTGTTTTTTATTTTATTTTATTTGGGATCATCATCAAAGTAGTAAGAAGTAAGAAGAAGCTGCTGTAGATTCTAAAAGGATTCCGATGCGATCCTGATTGTGTGTTAAATTCGTTTCGTTCGTGTGGGTTTGATCTGTTC
>NC_025688.1:29853551-29859271 GCF_000633955.1 Camelina sativa
ATAGGCTGGTATAGTTGAAAGCTTAGATGCATTGGTAAAAGAGTTAGTCGCAGCAAGTGAAGATGAGAAGAAGTCGGTGTTGTCCCGCATCGAAGAGGAAGCAAGTAACCTTAAGGGATCCACAGCAAGGTATGTTGTTTAGTAGTAACGCTTCATCTATACATTTGGATAAGATCTCTCCTTAGTTCCNCAGTAAAGGGCAGCTTACTTCAAAGGTTCGGTAAAAACATGTCTTTCTGCAGAATCATCATTGGACTCGGAAATTGAAAGCTTATGTTTATTCTCTCACTCTCTCATAGGCTGGTATAGTTGAAAGCTTAGATGCGTTGGTAAAAGAGTTAGTTGCAGCAAGTGAAGATGAGAAGAAGTCGGTGTTGTCCCGCATCGAAGAGGAAGCAAATAACCTTAAGGGATCCACAGCAAGGTATGTAGTTTAGTAGTAACGCTTCATCTATACATTTAGATAAGATCTCTCTTTAGTTCCTGAGGTTTCATGATGTCTCTACAGGTTCGGAAAGCTTTACGCGAAACTCGCAAAGAACTACATAGAAAAAGGTTCGGACTATGCTAGCAAAGAAACCGAGCGGCTTGGACGCGTCCTTGGCAAGTCGATAAGTCCGGTGAAAGCTGATGAACTCACTCTCAAGAGAAATATCCTTACCACGTTCGTTGCTTCTTCTTAAAGCCATAGCTTCAAGCGCTAAGAGAATAGGAGTCTGAGAGACTCAGATAACTGATACGATTTGTAGAGTCGTCGTCTTGAAATTTTATGTTTGTCAAGATCAAGATCTGTGGTTATTTTTGATCTGGATAGTTCTGAAACTCTTTTGGACTTGGCTTCTCTGTCTACTGTCTTTGGTGACGATAATCATAAACTTCATCAATCCCTGTTGAAAATAGTTAAAAAAATTATTCGATAGGGAAAAATCTAATCAAGTAAACGCAAACGACAACGCAATTTGTTAAGTGTGGCTCGAATTCATATGGAACGTAAGTCCGATTCAGCTGGGTCATTTGCAAAACAAGAAGGTTAATCGATTATCTAAATTATGCTAACATGGGCGCATATGAGAGAGAACTCTCAATATACAATATGTACAAGTTTTGATTCCAGCCGTTCATCTTATTCGCCCTAATCCCATGTCAATGTGTGTATTATTAGAAAACCAATTAATTTATTAGCGCATGTGTAACCTGCTAAAATTAAAATTAACAGATCCCTCTTCCTTAAAAATAAATTAAAAGTCTAGAGAGTAGTAACATAATGGGCCGGACCAGGCATCAGGCCTTTACCGAATCAAATAAATGGCGTGAGACTCGGAAAAGAGTTGGTGGTTTATTTTTTTTCTTTTTGGTATATAAATAATGTCAAGTAAAAGAATTGGTGGTTGTTTGTCAGTCGTCGTCACTCTTTATACCTAAAGAGAAAAAAACGCACAAGAATCGCAGCGGCAGCGGCAGCGCAGCGTGAAACATTCAAATTTTGTTGGTCCTTTGTTTCTTTTCAGCATCTGCATTCATACTGACTTTAGTATGACTTTCCCAATTTTACAGAGGTCCTCTTAAGAGACAACACTAGTTAAATCGTCAGTTTATTCCCAACATAAAAAGAAAAAAAAAAAGATATCCAACGGTCAGGATTTGTTTAGGGGTTGAAAAGTATTACTAGTAACAACAAATCTCGCCATTTATTGCAGCAGCAATCATCTGATTGTGTCTAATCAACTTATCTTATCTCCCCGAAAACTCTTTGTATTATATGCTTCATCAATTTGAGCCTCGATTTTTCATTATGGATGGATATGAACATTTTCTTGTTGTCGGATGAGAAATTCGTACGTAGCTTACTACTAGTTACTTTATAAATTTAATGCTTTCCTACATGAACCATTTTAATTATTTCGGAATTAAAATAATTATATCTCGAATATTACGTAATGCATGTGCTCTTTCTTTATAAACAAAGCCTAGAGCGTCTCCGTCTCTCTCACTAAAATTCTCCACTGCTCTCACATTCTCTCTTTCTCTCTCTCTCTAGACACTAATACACCACTGTGATGGAGATAAGGTATTGGCGAAGGAGGTTGAGAGGATACCAAAGGCTAGATGGGTCGGTCAAGAAGGCCACATCGGGTCGGAGATATGTGAAGCGGGTCAAAATGGATCCGACCCGGAAGATACGGTTTTGGAGGATCAAGATAGTGCCGAAGCTAAGGATCTTGAAAAGGGCGTCGCCTAAGAAGCTTCTAACCTGGCTTCGAGATGCTTACGTCAACATGATGCTGCGCCTCGCCAACTCTCGGGTCGTCGGGTCATCTTACGGGTACGGCGAATATTGCTACGGGCCGGGTTTGGCGTCCAAGGAGTATGACGAGAAGAAGCTGGTTGAGATTTACAAATCTATATTGATTGCGCAAGGGAATCTCGTGCACCCCGAGGTATCTAAACACTCTTCCAATTCTATCCTACTCTCATCTCATAAATCCTTATGTAACTAAATCCGTTCACATATATAAAATGAAAAATTATCGATGTTAATGGTGTGATCGTGATGATCTGTATTAATTTAAACTTTATACTCTTGTTAAGCTATATATAGTGGATCGGTCCATCTTTTCCCATATATCGAATTAAAATCAAGATTTGCATTTAAGTCGTAACAGGTAACCAGCTAAAGTTTTAAATGCTTAGTTTACCGGGATTTGTGGCATTGAGATTAATGTGTTCTTTAAAAACTAATATAGTATTTATGTTTGGTTGACTTCTTGTTTGCTTGACCATTTACGCTTTTAATTCGTATCTTGACGTGTGGTTGTGATATTTGTAAATCGTAAATAACGACCAATTTTTTAAACATTGTACTTGATTGTTCAAAGCACCGTCATTGCTTACATCATAGCCAAGTCAATGATGTTTTTATCATTTGACATTCCGCTGTCGTAACTCCTAATTTTTGTTTAGCCTTCTTAACATGGTTTCGGTTTGTCTTATCAAAGCTTTATTCACGATTTAATCAAATCAAGCTGCAAAAAAAAAAAAAGGAAAGATTTACAAACTATAATTGTACGCATCGATTGATAGGGCAAAAATGTGCTTAACAGACATTTGACAGTCGTAGAAAAGCTCATAAATGATTAGATAAAGATTTCTTTATACGCGGATGGCTGCATGCACGGACTCGGAGGAGATCACGTGAGGGGAATTAGCTAGTGGAACCTAACCTTCATCCCGGTCCGGTAACCATGCTCCACACTGGTCCGGCTCCGGCTAGATTCGAGACAACATTAATTGTCTAACACTCGATACTACCCTCGGCACCATATACAATGTCAACTGAGATACTATAATGTTAGCATTAATAACAAAGAAAAGAACTACCGCATGTAATCTTTTTTTTTTTCTGGTTGTTGTTGGTAATAGTGGTTTGGTGGTGGGCAAGAGAGCCCCACATCGACAGTTGGAGTCCACGTGGGCATGTTGTGTACATTTCTATATCATTTCGCTATCTGTCATCAAAAGGGGCCAGGCTTGTAACATGGTCAGGTGCGGTCCATAGAGCCAAGCCCGGCTCACACATCTAATAGATTTTTTTAAAAAAATTGCATTCTAATCAATCAATAATCATGGATTTTTTTTAGGTCTGGGCAAAATACCCAGATCCGGAAATCCCATATCCGAAATTATAAAATACCCAAACGGGTTCTAAATCTCTAAATCCGAAAATCCGAACCAAAGCCGATCCGAACTTAAATCCGAACGGGTATTCGAATATACTTATATTATTAATATATAGTAGTAATATATTAGTTATATTTATAATTTTAATAATATAAATGTCCAAGATATTCAAATTTTATTAGATAATTTGAAGTATTTAAACTGTTTATTAGTTAATTTGGGTAAAAAATACTATAATATATTGTGTATTATTGAATAATCTAGACTAAATTACATACTAAAATTTTGAGTTTTGACAACTTCGGGTAATCCGAATCTAAACCCGAAACACCTGAACCGAATCCGATCCAAACCCAAAATCTAGAAATACCGGAGATTTTTTAGTTGCACAAGTTAATAACCACCACTAATGTTAACAGTATACGGGTTTAGTTGTGTGTTGACTGGGTGGTGGACATAATACAAATTTCAACCTGCAAAAAAATAATATGCCAAAACAACTCTTCAACCAACTAAATTTAGGTAATGCAAATTATATATTAAAAAAAAAACATTATGTATATTTCTAACAAAAAATAATTTTGAGATAAATGTCTCGTTTCTATAACTTAAAACAGCTTGTAATTTTTATATATGCAGAATCTGATGAGTATGAGATAATAATAAACTCGGTAAAAAGAAAAAATAAACAAACGTTAATCAGAATTTAACTTTTTTTTCTGTATCTATCAAAATTTACTGATATACATAATAAAGATATAATTATAGCAGAAAATAATGAATGATGGTGGAAAATAATGAATACTAATGTTAATTGGGGGCAATTATCGGCAGGCAGGCTGCTGATGGGACCAGAGTTTTGGGTTGGTGTCTGATTCGTCTGGCTGAGAAACAAAGTACAATTTTCATTTCTTTTTTTGGTAAACAAAATTTATTGTTTAAAAAAATAAGAGCCACGTAAAAAAATTAATTAATTTATATATTAATTTAATTTATCTATCTCTCTCTCGTTGAATAGAAAATAAAAGAAACGAGAAAAAGTCTCTTGCGGTAAAAAAAAAAAAAAAAAAAAAGAAAGAAAAAAGACACAGTTTAGTTTTGTTCTGTTTTCTCTCTGCGATGATCTCTTCGGTTATGATCATCAGATTTGTTTAACTTCGGTCTCTGCTGCGTTGACTCAATTTTCTTGTAAGAGAAGAGAGGATATATAAAAGAGAGACCAGGTCGGGCAATGCGACGCTGGTTCGCCGCGAAATCCCTCTCCAGAGAGGAACCATCGTTTTCGCTATTCTCTTCTTCGGCGACGCGTTTCCTCAAGTCTCTTCTTCTTCTTCTTCTTCCTCTGCTTTCAGATCCAAGACATGTCCGCTAATTCTCATCCTCCTAATTCCAAAAGCGTCCTCTGTAATGCAGCCGCCGGTGCCGCCGCTGGTAAAAATATATATATATATATGCTCTGATCTCTTTCTCTTTCCCACCAAACCTTTTTCTTTGATTTTTTTTTTTTTTTGATTGATTGAAAAAATATCTGATTCTTTTTCTTTTTTAAGGGGTTTTTGCGGCTACGTTTGTTTGTCCTCTTGATGTTATAAAAACGAGGTTTCAGGTTCATGGCCTGCCCAAGCTCGGTGATGCAAACATCAAAGGTTTACTCCTCTTTTTTTTTTCTTTTTTTTCTTTTCTTTTTTAATCAACTCGGGAATTGGATTCAGGATTGCGCTGATATACATATATGGATCTACTTTATTCTGATCAGGTAGTCTAATTGTTGGCAGTCTTGAGCAGATCTCTAAGAAAGAAGGCATGCGTGGCTTATACCGGGGACTTTCCCCAACTGTGATGGCTCTTCTCTCCAATTGGGCCGTGAGTTTTTTTTAACTTCTTCTTCTTCTTGTTGGATTCTATTGGACTTATTTGGAGCTGTAAGACTTACTTACTTTTGCAGATTTATTTCACAATGTATGACCAGCTCAAGAGCTTTCTTTGCTCAAAAGGTTTAGTAGCGCTTTTTTTTTACCTCAATCAAAAAAAAAAAAAAAAAA
>NC_025688.1:29859578-29860370 GCF_000633955.1 Camelina sativa
TCTTCTCTGTTTGTAATTAGATGTGGATCGCAAACTCAGCGTTGGTGCTAACGTATTGGCTGCTTCTGGTGCTGGAGCTGCTACTACCATTGCCACAAATCCTCTTTGGGTTGTCAAGACTAGACTTCAGGTCCGTGTGTGTTTTTTTTTCTTTTCTTTTGCTTCATGTATGCAATCATAAGGAAACAACTAGGTGGGGAACCTTAATTAGTAGTATGCACAACACCTGCTCTTTTTACCAACTTAGAATGTTGTTCATTTTGTGTCACGATAAGAATCTATTTCCAACACCTTGTTGATTCTCCTTCAGACACAAGGAATGAGAGCGGGAGTCGTGCCATACAAAAGTACGCTTTCTGCTCTAAGGAGGATAGCTTACGAAGAGGGGATTCGAGGATTGTACAGGTTTTTTTTCCATCTTTCCCATCTGTTAACAGATCAAAGAAAGGTCTTTATTTTATTTTAAATGTCTTTCCATTTTCTCTCGCTCTTTGTGCCTACCAAAACCAGTGGTCTTGTGCCTGCACTAGCTGGTATCAGTCATGTTGCCATTCAGTTTCCTACATACGAGATGATCAAAGTCTACTTGGCCAAGAAAGGTACAAACTGATGATCCATAAATCTTTTGAATTGGATGAGTAAAGAAAAAGGTAAAATCTTTGTGGAGATGAGATAGACTAAAAAAAAAAGTTTGTGAACCCAACAGGTGATAAATCAGTTGATAATCTCAATGCTCGTGATGTAGCAGTTGCCTCTTCGATTGCCAAAATATTTGCTTCCACATTAACCTAC
>NC_025688.1:29860628-29878139 GCF_000633955.1 Camelina sativa
TTTTTTTTTTTTTTTTTTTTTTTTGGGGGGTTTTATATGACCTCCTCCCTGTTGTTGTTGATCACGCGGCGTGCAGGTTGTAAGAGCTAGGCTTCAAGAGCAAGGGCACCACAGTGAGAAACGTTACTCAGGTGTAAGAGACTGCATCAAGAAAGTGTTTGAGAAAGATGGGTTCCCCGGTTTTTACAGAGGCTGTGCCACTAACCTCCTGAGAACAACTCCTGCAGCAGTAATCACTTTCACTAGCTTCGAAATGGTGCATCGTTTCCTTGTCACCCATATACCTTCGGAGCAAAGCTCTATTCTTTAAATCTACTAGTATTTTGTTTTTGATGATGATGATGATGACGACCAAAGGGTTATTAATTTTTACACAAGTTAAGAAAGGTTTACCCCTTTTGGGGAGTAAATCGAAAATAGGAGGGGTTCGTGTTAGGTACTTATGTCTCTGTTGAAGAAAACATAATCTTGAAGAAGAATGGATTGAAGTGCATATTAGAAACTTGAGAGACCCACAGAGAATATTATAATGTAAGACTGATTCTTTTCATTTCTCTCTTTTTGGTACACACTTTTTATGGTCTAGCAATGATCGTCGTCGTCAACAGCTCTTGGCTTCATGTTCTTTACTACTAAAAAGAAACATATATTTATACTGGACATTTATTCTGTTTTTAGCCTGTTATGAAATAATTGGGCCTTAAGTTTACGGTTATGATTTTTTCACTCTGTTTTCTTTTTTGTTATAGATGATTAGCTGCCGAATCATAAATCTCAGCTATGACCACACATTATATATATTATATACCTAAAATTAAATTAAATGAAAAGGAAAAAAGCCAATGAAATCGAATAATAATGAAATTGATGGGTTGTTGTTGCACTTTTCCTTTTTTTTTTTTCAGTATTTATCGAAATAAAAAACATGGGATACTTGTTTTAGTTTCTTTATTTCTTAATAATTGTTATAAATGTGAGTAATCTCTTATTTACGGTTTCATCCATTATATATAAATAAATGGGCGAAAAAAAAAACAAATTCATGGTGATGCAAAAAATGTATGTTTGTTTTGTTCTGCAATTTGTATGGCTAACCGCACAACTACTTTACTCTATGTATGAAATGAAAGTAAGTAGTTGCACGCACTACTTACAAAAAATATTACTAGTATATTGGCTTTGATTGGTAACACATTTAACAGCGGTTGGAGATTCAACCGCTCATTTGTTTACCAATCGGATGAGTGATTGAAATAGGCGGTTGAAACGAGTAGTTGGAACAAGTGGTTGAAAGAGGTGGCTAGAAGCTTAAACGAGGTAGTTTCCAACCGCTTTAAAATATGTGGTGAGTTTGCAACCACCTTGTTTACAAAACCAGCAGTTGGAATTTTTTTAATTATTTAAATATTTGTTTTTGTAAAAAAAAGTCTTTATGTATTTATATTATTTATGTAAAGAGTTTTAAAAATAAAATTGATAATTTCTAAAAATTGTTTAAATTTTAAACTATTTTTTTTGTTGTTATTTACAATAATGTTTTAACTATTCGACCGCTCGTTACCAATCATAACTATTATTTAACCGCTCGTTTGAATTTAACCATTTTTTTCTTTCATCTTTTGTAATCGTCTTCTCCTTAACCGTCTTTTTTACAACCGCTAAAAAAATCTTAACCGCTTTGTTTAAAAGATGTTACCAATCGAAGTCATTGTATACATTTTACTGATTTACATGTACAACAGTGGCGGATCAGGGTCAAAAACTATGTGGGGCACTAAAGAGGAATTTTTTCTTTAGCAATAGAAAACGTTAAGATTTGAGAAAAAAGAAAACAAATGGAAAATAAGTGTTGATGAATGGTTTTGAACCCAGCTCCTCAAACACAATGTAAGGCACCTTTCTCCAAATGAGCTAGCAGATACTATATCGAAAGGGCTAGTAAAAAGATTTTTAGAAAGGAGTATGTGGCACGTGCCCCACCCCCTTTAGCTGTAGATCCGCCCCTGTGTACAACGTGTATAATAAAATCGATTTCTTATTTGTGAAAATTCCTAACTAAGCTAAGCAACAAAAGAAAAGGATCGAAGAAGGTACGTCTTTTGTGACAACATGTGATTTCGTAATTCCCATACGATTACAATGATGTTTGTGGGATCTGGCATCTCAACACCGTTTTATATTTATTTAAAGGATGTGATATAATATATTAATTAAAAAACGACAGAACCCATATATATATATCGTGTTTTTACAGTTCTAATTTTATTTACGATAATGCTTTTACTTCAAAATTTGTCACTCTTATCATTGTATGAAAAGTGAAGTCAGTGTTTTTAATTATCATTTTGTATACATATTACTATAAGATAGTACACACATACTATAATTTTTCGATAATCCCTTTATAAAAAAAAAAGAAGGAAAAAATCAAAAGGCAAAGCTAGGTATTGAAACATCATCAAAAACTGTCTTAAGGAACTATGATTGAATCCCACATGCTCTGTTTCTTCTCTTTATTCATTTCTCCTCTAATTTCTTTTTTTTGTTTAATCCAAAGGTTTTCTAAAGGTAAAAACCCAGTAATTTATTTATCATTTATGATATAATATATCTTAATGGTACTACTGTTCATTCATTTAAAAACAAAAAAAAATATTAGCCTGCTCATGATGATCATTCCTGGTTGCATTTTGAATTTTCAAAATTTTCAACTAGGAGAAGAGAACAGAACAAAGACAAAAATTAGTTGCTAAAAATGATGCTTTTTTTTTTTTTTGCTTTGGTTAAGCGTGAAGGAAGGGAATTAAGAAGAGTGGGCATTGATTTACACGCGCCAAAGCAAGCGAGTGGCTTTCATACGGAATAGAAACGAAAAGACGTGGCAGTTAATGATTGGTTCGTGTTATTGACTTGAGTGACAGTCGGGTCGTAGCACCAACCACATTCTACGTGGGTCCTCTCGTCAAAGACGCTCTACGTGAGGTTTACCTGCTAGGCTCGGATTGGTTTCACACCGAACCTGTCTGATTTGATAGGTCCGGCTCCGATGCGCTGATTTGAATTTTTTGAACGTTGAAGCTCTCTAATCTTTTTCTTTTATTATTAATTTATTATATGGTATGTAACAAAATAAATCTCGGGGGATGTCTTACTCAGAAAATATCGCCGTCAATGTTTGGTGGTGTGATCTCTCATTTGGCACCGTAGGGACGTTGACACGTTGCCCATATCCAATGTTTATCATCATCTTCTATCCATCGACAGACCGTGTTTATAAAATAAGTTGTCGCTCATTAGTCACTTAAGTCTTCTAAGTTCGTCCGCTATGAAATTTTTTTTACTAATTATCAGCATGTGTTATTAATATACAACATGATCTTCATTGAATCTTTCTATGAAGATGATTGATTATGTTGGGTAACGAGAATATTTTTTTGATTAAGTAGGTATATTTAAATACAACAAAGTCATAATTTTACCGACCGTTATATATATTTTTTTTTTTTGGTGAAAAAGAATCCTATGTTAGTTACCAAAATAATAATGAATGGAAACAACATATTTAATAGTAGTAATTGGGTAATGGACCTAATTGCAGTAACTTTCAACTAACTCTATCTATACACATTTTTCTCTCAAGGTATATTTGGAAAGGAATGTCTCGCCTAACATTCTTGCATTTCTTATAACAACATTATAAAATAAAATAAAAAACAATTCATTGTATTTTAATTAAGTGGTTGTTGTTCTTAATTAATTTTTTAGGCCACTCCAATACTACTACTACTACACTAAAGTATCATTAAAAAAGAAAAAAGAAAAAAAGATTTTATAATTTCTTTGCTTCTAAAGCATTGCAAAGACACATGGAATCAACTAAATTCGATAACTAGTGTTCTATCTACATCGATTTGTTGCTGGTTTTAACCGATACATCATCATCATCATTTTCATTCTTCAGAATCTTACATTATATAACATGTAACATGCAAATGAATTAATAATATAAATAGATACTACGATAAAATAAAATAAAAACTAATAATAATAATACTACGATTTGGATTTGGAGTAAAGGGGCATCGAAAATGATTTACAACACACGATCACACTAAATTTTCTCCAAACGGAAAAATGTGGCCATCTTCCAAAAAAAAAAGCAGTGATCTTGGATCCAATTAAATAGTTATTATACTACTACTACTAATAATAATAATAAATAAATAAATAATTAAAATTGAAGCAATTATATCATTGATGAGAGATCAAATTGAAGCAACAATACAATAACAAATCGTAACGAACTTAAAATAGATATAAACAGTAAGGCTTTTATTATTGTAATAATAATAATAAAAGGAAAATCCAAACGGGTAGAGAGGCTAACCGGAAAGAAGAAGAAGAAAAAAGAATATCGCGTAACGAACCTGCTGATATAGGTTTTTTTTTTCTTCTTATTTTTCATGTTGGTTACAAGTTCAAAGAGCCTTAAGATTAGAGTGGNGGGGGGGGGGGGGGGGAAGAAGAACAAACGAAGCTATAGGTTCGGGAGTGGAGAGAGAGAGAGGAGGACAGAGTATAAAGGCAGTTGTTATAATAGCTTTACAACCTTTGTTTGTGTATCTTATTTTTTTCCCCAGAGAGAAAGAGAAAGAGAGAGAGAATTCATTGATTCATGGAGGCGTTTATGAGTATTCTTCCCAAGTTACCTTTTTAAAAAGCTCACCCCTTAAATTCTTAACCAAAAAAANAAAAAAAAAAAAAAAAAAAAAAAATCCTAATTTCTCTCCGATCGATCTTATTTGGATCGGACTAGAGAGTGAGTGATTGTTTTCAAATTTGCTGTCTGTGAAGAAGTTCCCTATTATTATTATTGTTATATAGTAAGTGATGGCGACGGAGCATGGAGGATTGAGCTTCACGGTGGCTTCAGTAATGCAGGATGTGTTGCAGCAACACGGCAATGGCCTTGGAGATCATGATTTACTGTCTCGTCGAGCTGAAGAAGCTGGTATCTATCTACTTCTTCCTTTCAAATTCTTCTTTTTATTTTGGTAATTCGGAATTTTGCTTTCTTTCTTCTTTCCCTAGTGTGACTACTCTAGCTTTAGTATTTTTTTGTTAAATTGTTAGAGAATGTGCTTCTTCTTCTGGTTTAGATAGATTTAAACCAGAATCGTCTTGTGCGTTTGTTTGCGTAGCGTCGAGGAGATATGAGGCAGCTAATTGGCTGAGAAAGATGGTTGGAGTTGTGTCAGCTAAAGATTTGCCTGCAGAGCCTACAGAACAAGGCCTTAGGCTTGGCTTACGAAGTGGTATTATCCTTTGCAAAGTCCTCAATAAGGTTCATCCTGGAGCTGTTTCCAAGGTTTCTTCTTCTTCTTCTTCTTCTTCTTTACATCCAACCCTCTCTCTTTTTTTTTTTTTGAGATTATCATGTTTTTGCAAAAGCGGTTCCTGAGAAAGTTTGATCTCTCTTCAGGTTGTGGAAAGTCCTTGTGATGCCATTCTTGTTGCTGATGGAGCTCCCTTATCTGCATTTCAGTATTTTGAAAATGTTAGGAACTTCCTTGTTGCTATCCAGGATATGGGCTTTCCTTCTTTTGAAGCTTCTGATCTTGAGCAAGTATGTACCCTTGGAGATTTCTCATTTACTTCAATCAAAGAACTACTGCTCATGAATCTCTTTCTTTTTTTTTTTGTTCTAGGGAGGGAATGCTTCTCGAGTTGTGAATTGTGTTTTGGCAATCAAATCGTATGATGAATGGAAACAAAGTGGTGGAATTGGAGTTTGGAAATTTGGTGGCAACATAAAGCCTCCTACTCTTGGTAAATCATCATTTGTGAGAAAAAACTCGGAGCCGTTCATGAACTCTTCTTTATCCAGAACCTCATCGATCAACACCCTTGACAAGTGTCCCTCTGACACCGATTCTAACAAGCTGGTTGGCCTCTTCAACTTTCTCTGGTTGGTTTTTCTTTCTTTCTTTCTGAAGTGGAATGTTTGACGTTTATGTGTCTTTTTGTTGTAC
Source organism: Camelina sativa (assembly GCF_000633955.1). Lineage (NCBI taxonomy): Eukaryota > Viridiplantae > Streptophyta > Magnoliopsida > Brassicales > Brassicaceae > Camelina > Camelina sativa. The sequence goes on from NC_025688.1 coordinate 29,866,661, forward strand.
CCTATGCTTTCAGTCCAGTTCAGGTTCCCTCAGCACCCTTGTTCGTGCTGTTCTATCAGATAAAAAGCCTGAGGATGTTCCCAAAGTGAGTTTCAGACTAGTTCGCTTAGCCTACTCTTTTGTATACATATCGTTGTCATTTGGCTGTGTTATGTTCTTGATGTAAGTTTCTAACGCCATGGTAACAGCTGATTGAATCTCTGCTGAGCAAAGTTGTACAAGAGTTTGAAAATCGAGTTACAGATCAGTTTGAGTTGGTATGTTTCTGTTTCTTCTCTCTCTCGGTTCATTGGTTAGTTCACAGAACATGATCTTCGGTTGTGTCATAATTCTTCTAATCTGATAATTTCTGTCATGTGAAGGTTAGAGCAGCTCCAAGAGAATCAACTTCTTCACAGAACAACAAACCATTTCTTAAACCTCATGGTGAAAGAGAGGTTAGAGCAGCTTCAATCTTTCTCTGTAAAATATATAGGTTAGATGATTTTGCTGATTACTCAAGTGCCTTTTTGTAGAGGGAAGAGAAGAGTTTCAAGGCAATAATAAAGAACGATGAAACCAATCAGAAAATCCAGATTGTTGACGACGAGGTGAAAAATCGACAATTTAAACAACTGACAATCTTCAACCAACAACAAGAAGATATAGAAGTAGGCACTACACTACTCCATCTAAACTTATCACAATTTCTTCGAGTTTGGGATAGCACTGATTCTAAGTGTATCTACTGTTCTTTATGTTTTATTATTATAGGGACTAAAGCAGACACTCTACACTACAAGGGCTGGTATGCAATTTATGCAGAAGAAATTTCAAGAAGAGTTCTCTTCTCTTGGTATTCAAATCTTTCTTCTCTTACTTTCTAAAACAGCTCTGAGTATCCAAGAATTTGAAACTAACGGATCTAGATATCTGTCCACAGGTATGCACATTCATGGCCTTGCTCATGCTGCTTCTGGTTATCACCGAGTTCTTGAAGAAAACAGAAAACTTTATAATCAAGTGCAGGATCTCAAGGGTAGCATCCGTGTTTACTGTCGGGTACGACCATTTTTGCCTGGACAATCCAGCATTTCTAGTACAATTGGGAACATGGAGGATGATACCATAGCGATTAATACTGCATCTAGACATGGAAAATCACTCAAATCCTTCACTTTCAACAAAGTATTTGGTCCATCTGCGACTCAAGGTAATGAAACAGAAACGCCTCGCTCTTATTCTCCAGTGATTGAATTGAACCTGAACGATCCATCTTGCTTTTTGTAGAAGAGGTATTCTCTGATATGCAGCCATTGGTCCGTTCTGTTCTTGATGGATACAATGTATGCATATTTGCATATGGTCAAACTGGATCAGGAAAAACATTCACAATGGTAAGATTAGAGTTGAAACTAAAATTTTTTGAAGCACTTTGAAGCAAGAGAAATTTATTATTGTTTCCAAATTTTCTAGAGTGGACCAAGAGATTTAACAGAGAAGAGTCAAGGAGTTAATTACAGAGCACTTGGTGATCTGTTTCTTCTTGCTGAACAAAGAAAAGACACATTCCGCTACGATATTGCTGTTCAGATGATTGAGATTTACAATGAGCAAGTCAGAGACCTTCTCGTTAGTGATGGAAGCAACAAAAGATATCCTTTGGTCATGAATGGTTATAAGTTTTATGTTCTGATTAGAGATCATTTTCATGTTTTATTTTCATATTCCTTAACATTTTTTGATACGTTAGAAATCAGGAATAGCTCTCAAAAGGGTCTAAGTGTACCAGATGCAAGTCTTGTTCCCGTTTCTTCAACATTTGATGTCATTGATCTAATGAAAACTGGGCATAAGAATCGAGCCGTTGGATCTACAGCCTTGAATGATCGAAGCAGTCGTTCTCACAGGTAAAAAGGGGCAGAGAGAACGCATTGATCTTTCAAATGTCTTATGTAAACTCAATATAACATTTGTCAATCTATTTTTTTTTTCCTGCAGCTGCTTGACTGTTCATGTTCAAGGAAGAGACTTGACTTCAGGAGCTGTTCTTCGCGGATGTATGCATCTTGTGGATCTAGCAGGCAGTGAAAGGGTAGATAAATCCGAGGTTACTGGAGACAGACTAAAAGAAGCACAACACATTAATAGATCTCTCTCTGCTTTAGGAGATGTGATTGCTTCCCTAGCTCACAAGAACCCACATGTTCCTTACAGAAACAGCAAACTCACACAACTACTTCAAGACTCTCTTGGTATAAGGAAAACAAGCAGTTTATTCCTGAATACTTGCAGCTAAAAACTCACTTTTTCTTAACTTGGGATTTCAAATATGTTACATCAGGGGGGCAAGCAAAAACGTTGATGTTTGTCCACATTAGTCCTGAGGCAGATGCAGTTGGGGAAACAATAAGCACTTTAAAGTTTGCAGAGAGAGTAGCTACGGTTGAACTCGGTGCTGCACGAGTGAACAATGATACTTCAGATGTTAAGGAACTCAAAGAACAGGTTTTACTTTTTGCTTGAACTGAATCTGATAGTTGTAGTTTCTTGGTTGATGGTGTTTGATTGGTTTTGCGTTGTTTATAGGTCGCTTGTCTAAAAGCAGCTCTCGCGAGAAAAGAAGCAGAGTCACAGCAGAACAAGATCTTCACAACTCCTGGTGGTTCTGAGAAACACAAAGCCAAAACTGGTGAAGTAGAGGTGACTATTCTCTTGTCAAACTCCATCTCTTTGATTTTAAAAATCATGTCTCAAACTGGAAAATGATTTATGAGTGATTGTAGATTCATAACAATAACATCATGGCAAAGAAAGCTGAGAGCTGTGAAGTGGAGGAGATTACAGTGAACTCACCGCCTTGGCCACCAGTAGCAAGTCCAGGGCAAGCCTACAGAGAGGATGACCCAAGTTTTGGTTCCAGCGAGTGGGTTGATAAGGTGATGGTGAATAACAGGCAAGACGAGATGAGAAGAGTGGAGAGTCTATGGGGAGGAGGCACAACAGACAATGGAATTGGNGGAATTGGTATTCTGCCGGAAGATTTTTACAGGAGAGATTTGTCTTCAGACACTTCAAGAATATTCTCTGAACATTCTTACAACATCTTTATGGGAAACAACAACAGCATAGATGATCTAGATGCAGCCACAAGTGACTCATCGGAGCCAGATTTGCTGTGGCAAACAAACCAATCCTCCAAGATACCAACAAGAAGCAATACTGAGTCAAAACCCAAGAAACAACCCGTCTCAAAAGCGATAAGAAGTCCTCAATTCAGGTAACTGTCATTCAAAATGGGAAACAATAACATAGAATCTTAAAACATTTTTATGTATTGTATGTTTCCAAAAAAAAAAAACGCAGGAACAACTCAAACTCGGTTTCACGGCCTTCAGCTTCACAGAAGCTAACAAATGGACCTCGTGGCACGAAACAACAGTTTGGTCCTGCTGATATGAAGCGGAAAGCTGCTAACGCTAGGCATTGAAGGCCACACTCACTCACCCGTACGGATACATACATACAAACACACTCACATGGATTTTTATTCGTTTCTTGATTTGATTATTTTTTTTCTTCCAGTGGTTGTTTTCTTGGTTCTTCCTCTTTCTCGTTTGGTTGTGCAAGTTTCGATATAAAATATATATAACACACAGTCACAGACAAATAGGTACTGGGTCAATGCAGCAACAATTTCTACTTGTTGCTCTCTTTCTTTGGTTTTGTTTTTCTTTTCTGTTCTATTTTATGTATATTCATTCTTCCACTAGTTGAACATAAATATATGAAAGATTTGTATGATACTGTATTTGCTATGTGAGTTTTTTATAGAAGTATTTCTTTAGTGTCTCAAATCAAATCAAAATCTCTGATTTGATGCATTTCTAGAGTTATCATAGTTGAAAAAAAGAAAATAAATATAAAAACATTTTGTTGAAATACATAGAAAATTAGAAAAAGTATTTACGAAAACTTGTTTATCATTTGTTAGACAAAAAAAGTATTTTTATCTCCCCATCCATACTTTTCAAATATCGACCAACCTTGTTGATTCGTCGAATATTATAATTTGAAACTATACTTTTTTTTGTTTTTAACCCTATCTCTCTCTCTCTCTCTCTCTCAGCACTTCTTGTTCCGTCGTCATCTCTCAGCTCTCCATCTTCTCGTCTTCCAAGGTTTTTTGTTTTTTGCTATTTACAGATTCGTTGAGTTATTATTATTTTTGGTTAGAGAAATGCGCAATTTGATAATTCCTCGTTCGCTTCTTTGTCGACTGCAGTATTACTATTAGGTAGAGAAGAATCCATGGCGATTTTTCACGTCGCGTCGCGGCGGCTCTCCGGCGGAAAAACTGCGACGGCGCTGCGTTATGCCACCGCGCTGAGATCTTATTCGACGTCGTTTAGGGAGGAGAGGGATACCTTCGGGCCGATCCAAGTTCCTTCCGATAAGTTCGGGATCTGATCGTTGCGTATTCTCTTTACTTTCCCCAATGGAAACGTTTCATAGTGTTATTTTGCAGATTGTGGGGAGCTCAGACGCAGAGATCGCTGCAGAACTTCGAAATCGGTGGTGAGCGCGAGCGAATGCCTGAACCAATAGTCCGAGCTTTTGGCGTCTTGAAGAAATGCGCCGCCAAGGTAAACACCCCAGCAGCTCCTCTAAGGTTTTGGGATTTCGGATTCAATTCTCCAATTGCTTTCTTGCTTTTTGGTTCGTCATATATTTAGTAACAACTGTAATGATAGGTTAACATGGAATATGGTCTTGATCCAACCATTGGGAAAGCTATTATGCAAGCTGCTCAGGAAGTAGCTGAGGGAAAGCTCAATGATCATTTCCCTCTTGTTGTATGGCAAACTGGTAGTGGGACTCAGAGTAATATGAATGCTAATGAGGTAATTTCTCTGCATTCTTAGAGATATGTATGTTTTTAGGATCTCGTTTTATATTGCTACAAGAGAAGGCTTTTTTGTGTTTATGTCTCTTTCTCTTTTGTTTTTTTTTTTTTGTTTTTGTTTTGGCTCTTCGCAGGTTATTGCTAATAGAGCAGCTGAGATTCTTGGTCGCAAACGTGGTGAAAAATGTGTGCACCCAAATGACCATGTGAATAGATCACAATCTTCTAACGACACTTTTCCGACTGTAAGCTTTGATTTTTACATGCTTCAAGTTTTTTGAATTGCTTTATGAAACAGGTTTGTTTTTTCTTCCATTCGTATATGAGGGCTCACTTCCCTGTCATATTTTTTTTGGCTTTGTCTAGGTCATGCACATTGCAGCTGCAACCGAGATTAATTCGAGGCTGATCCCTAGTTTAAAAAGTTTGCACAGCACTTTGGAATCTAAGGTCTGACTTTGCTTTTTCTCTTTCTCAAGTGACACACTTGATCTACTCGCTAAATACACAATACTCTTTCAAAATGAAACTTGTTCTGACCTCAATAGTATCATGAATCACTTCTGATTATAGTTCAATGTGGTACTATTTATATCCGAGAGTTGCTTTTTAGATGTTGCAATGTTCCGTGTTTGGAACAACTTCTAACCATGACACTTTGTTATTTAATCCTGTTTTTTTAGACCTTTTTATAGACGTCTTAACATTCCTATTGCATTAATGCATTTTCACTCAAGCTTCATGGTCTATCTGCTGTGCATTCTTATTTATTGCCAAACTTACCTTGTTTCTTGCAGTCGTTCGAGTTCAAAGATATTGTGAAAATTGGAAGAACTCACACTCAAGATGCTACACCTTTAACATTAGGACAAGAATTTGGTGGCTATGCTACTCAAGTAAGTGGTGTGTTCAGAAAACTGTGTTATTTCTAAAAAAAGTGAAAATCACATGCAATCTGGAATTCATGTGCAGGTTAAGTATGGACTTAACAGAGTCACCTGTACTCTACCCCGCCTCTATCAGGTTTTGGAAATGATATCTTTTGGGGATCTGATTTATTGAACTTCCCCAGTTATCGCTGAGCTCTAACTTGCTAGAATTGTTTGGCCAGCTTGCACAAGGTGGAACTGCGGTTGGGACAGGATTAAACACGAAGAAAGGGTATATCTTATTTTGAAGTTTTTTTTTCCACAATTCCATCCCAAGTTCATCTCTCCTAAAATTTGATGTTTTACTAGTCCACTGTTAGTAACACTAGTAATATCTGTACAGGTTTGATGTAAAGATAGCTGCTGCAGTAGCTGAAGAAACAAACTTGCCATTTGTCACCGCCGAAAACAAGTTTGAAGCTCTGGTTAGCCTTTAAACTACCTCTATTATTTTTAGACATTGAACATTCGCAGCCTCTGGGGCCAACCATAGAAGATGTTTCTGAACGGTGAAATCAGTTGCTCAATTATTCTGCTTGTTTCAGGCTGCACACGATGCTTGTGTTGAAACCAGTGGGTCACTTAACACAATCGCCACATCGCTGATGAAGATCGCCAATGATATTCGTTTTCTTGGAAGGCATGTCATCTTATCTTTATGGATCATTTTCTTCTTCTTCTTCAAAATGCACTATGTTCTTATAGTTTAACATGTCTTTATATAGTGGCCCAAGATGTGGTCTTGGTGAACTTGTTCTACCTGAAAATGAGCCAGGAAGCAGTATCATGCCTGTATGAATGCAATCTTCCTTTGCTCTTCTGTCTTCCTTTTCCTATACTTTCGCCTTAGGGTTTCAATTGATTATTTTTTTTCTATTTCTCAGGGGAAGGTAAATCCTACACAGTGTGAGGCCTTGACCATGGTCTGTGCCCAGGTAAGTTCCATTTATGTTGTTAAGCTATGAATCTAAAATGCTAAGGTTTTATTGTTTCTGACTCTTTGGGTTGCATCAAACAAAATTGCAGGTTATGGGAAACCATGTAGCTGTGACAGTCGGTGGGTCAAATGGTCATTTTGAATTGAATGTATTCAAGCCGGTGATCGCAAGCGCTCTTTTACATGTACATGAATCTTTTTCATTGTACTTCTGTTTCTTTGGTTGTATCTANGTTCTTATAGTTTAACATGTCTTTATATAGTGGCCCAAGATGTGGTCTTGGTGAACTTGTTCTACCTGAAAATGAGCCAGGAAGCAGTATCATGCCTGTATGAATGCAATCTTCCTTTGCTCTTCTGTCTTCCTTTTCCTATACTTTCGCCTTAGGGTTTCAATTGATTATTTTTTTTCTATTTCTCAGGGGAAGGTAAATCCTACACAGTGTGAGGCCTTGACCATGGTCTGTGCCCAGGTAAGTTCCATTTATGTTGTTAAGCTATGAATCTAAAATGCTAAGGTTTTATTGTTTCTGACTCTTTGGGTTGCATCAAACAAAATTGCAGGTTATGGGAAACCATGTAGCTGTGACAGTCGGTGGGTCAAATGGTCATTTTGAATTGAATGTATTCAAGCCGGTGATCGCAAGCGCTCTTTTACATGTACATGAATCTTTTTCATTGTACTTCTGTTTCTTTGGTTGTATCTAAAAAATAGCGATCTAACCATTTGATCTCGCCTCTTTGACAGTCCGTCAGATTAATAGCAGATGCTTCAGCTTCGTTTGAGAAAAACTGTGTGAGGGGCATTGAGGCCAATAGAGAAAGGATCTCAAAACTATTGCACGAGGTAGGCTTTATTCTCTCGTTTGTTAGTCTGAAAATTGTCCATGGTGTGAAAATGTTCTCTGGGAATTGATTCTTTGTTTTATGTATTTCTCTGTAGTCTCTTATGCTTGTGACATCACTGAATCCGGTAAGTCTCCAAATATTGAACTCCGCCTTTACTTCATCTATTTGCCCATTAGGATTACAAACAAGTTTACCTCGATACTAAATTCTCGAATCCTTTACCAGAAAATCGGGTATGACAATGCTGCAGCAGTTGCCAAGAAAGCTCACAAAGAAGGATGTACATTGAAGGTAAAACAAAAAAGCCTTTGTTATGATTTGTCTCGAAACAATTGTGATTTACAACAAGAGAAACAAGTTCTTGTCTGGATCAGTTTGATAGCAAAACATCTGATGTGCTCTCTATATTGGAGTCTGAACATTCTTCAAATGCAGATGAGAAACTTGTCTGAAAAATCAGTTTGTTAAATCTTTGAGTTTTTGAAATTTTATCCTGCAGGACGCGGCTCTGAAGTTAGGCGTTCTTACTGCAGAAGAGTTTGACACTCTTGTTGTTCCTGAGAAGATGATTGGTCCATCAGATTGATGTTGTTTTTGGAGACAAAGCTTCAGTTAGCATTATTCTTCTGATGCCCTGATTTAGGTTATAATAAAAAAAATGAGCAAATCCTGAAACTATATAATTCAAATTTGATTGGGAGGGGAACATTGTTTTTCAGGGAATTTTTCTTTTTGGTTGAATAAAGTGAGAACTCAGCGAGAAAGAAAACTTGTATTTCTGAGATTTTGTTTGCACACACCTCTCTCTCCTCTCTTTCTCTTTGCTGGGGAGTGGGGACGGTACGAAACTACGAACCTTTTTAGCAGCGCTAGGGGTTATATCACTCTTTGGGGCCGCCATTTTTCTAAAAATTGGCTTTACTGGGCCCTTTGTTGGACCTCAAACGGAACGAGGCTAAACTAATGACGTGGTGGCGTAAAAAGTGTAAAGACACCCCTTGACGATGATGAAACCATGTGCGGGGTCAAGCCAACAGATTCTGCTTAAAATACCCAATATTTGTCATTAAGTCAGTGAACAACTTTGAATACAAAACGATAATCTTAAAGTAATTTCGTGATCTTTAAAAAGAAAATTATAATCAATCACATCTGACTCTGTTGTTGGAACATAATATAAAAAAAAAAAAAAAAAAACAACGGTGAATAAAAGGACGGTGCTGGGTTGGTTTTGGCAACGGAACTATTTAAATAGTACTAATAGAAGCTTTACTGAGCACATTAATGCTGTAGATGAAAACAAATAAGACTTGGTTGTTGTTAAATAAAAAACAAGACAAGATTAGCATACTAATGAAAATTAGCGGCCGGGGAATAATTTAAGATTTAGTAGTGAGACAGTCTTCTTCTTCTTCTTCTTCTTGGAAGCTCCATAGATTACCAAGGTCCGTCGTCGATTGGTCGTCGAGAAACGGAATCTGATAGAATCTCATGTAATCCTCAAACGCCATCAGCTCCTCCTCCTCCTCCGACAACAAGCTCTCTACTTGGTGGTTTTCCGAAATCATCTCCTTTTGATTTGTATCACTAATAATACTAGTGTTTGGGAAATTCAGTTTCGCTTTCTGGCCACGGATTTTGATGGCTGCAACGTCGTAAGCTCGAGCAGCTTCCTCGGCGGTTTTGAATGTGCCGAGCCAGACACGTGTTCCTTTCCTCGGGTCACGAATCTCCGCTGCCCATTTGCCCCACGGCCTCTGCCTTATCCCTCTGTACAGATTCTTCCTCTCTCGCTTCCCATCTCTTTGCCCACCAACTGTTCGAAGACGATATTCCCCAATCAGAAACCAAACGGTTATTATATTAAGTGAAGCAAAACAAAACGTCAAAACCAATACGAAACTCGAAACCAAAGTGTACCACCTGAGACGGGTTTACGCTTCTTGTTGCTGCTCACAGAGCCGACTTGACTCGACCAGATGAAATCTGATATGACAGCGCCCCCACACATTTTTTTTTTTTTTATGCTGTTATTTTGTGTTATTTTGAATGGAGTCCTACATTGAAAGAGAATCATCATTGTCTTTGGGTTTTTTTATACAGAGAGACAAGTCAGAAGAGTCGCTGCAGTTTTTTTTGCTTGACGACCAAGTTCTTCTAGAAACTCTTTCGGATTTTCTAGTGTACATATCAACTACTTTGTTATAAAAGTATAACATTTATTAGTCAATGAACATTCATAAAGAAAATAAAAAGTTTAATTCTATCACCTCATTATTTTGCTGCCAAATTCTCTATCCAGACACATACATACTTCTACTCCGAGTCCGATCCTAATCCTACCTCAAGATTTTATTACATGACCAGATAAATGATTCTAGATGTTTTGGTTAATTTATCTAATGCATGTAAAAAAGGGTACATTTATACACATCCTTTTTTCGTAAACATTTATAAATACTTTTTAGCAATGTGTATAACCATGAAACAAAATCATTGCGTCTCAATCACCGGTTTGATTCGGCTCCTTGTCTGTCACTTGATAAATAATATTTTATCAAAACTTATCCCATTCAATATTAGATTTTGGTGGTGAAATGCTTACTACGTTGACACAAATTTAAACGTGCCCCCAATTAGTCTCTCTCTCCCCCAACCAACATCTAGCTGACACTTGCCTCATAATCAATCTTACGATAATTCTATGTATATCATATTGTGTTCTATGTAGTATAAGGCCATGTCTTGTGATCAAACTTTCAACTAACCAAACAACACCACGAACAAGAGCTATTTAACAATGGTATCCACAAGCCCCGCCGCTTCCATCCTCCTCCTCGCGCTAGTGTTGGTTGTGGCCGCCGCCGATTACTACGTGCCACCACCAACCACGTACAGTCCATCACAACCTTACGTTCCCATACCAACCACCACCTACACATCACCGGTTGAGACTCCACAGTACTTTCCAAAACCAAACCCTGATTTGGCCATCGAAGGTCTCATCTTGTGCAAATCTGGCTACAAAACCTACCCTATCCAAGGTGCAGTTGCAATTTCGATTTCGTATTTTGCCATACATTCTATGTAACCTCACTAGATATATAACATGTTGAGCAAATTAAACCACTTTGGTATAGAAATTGAGTCTTTAATTATTCGAGAATAAGAGCCGCTAAAAACAACTACAAATCGCTTCTTGCTGACAATAATCTTAAAGTACACATTTAACTTTGAATTCTAAAAAATTGGACAATTTTAAAATTTGTCATATTTCGTTTTGGACTGAGCCAAACCGGTGCTGTACTTGACAGGGGCCAAGGTTAAGGTTGTGTGTCCCATCTTCGACTCATATGGAAAGCTAGTGGCTAAGGTTACAATCTCGAGCTACCCAACAGACATGAAGGGATATTTCCACTTCGTCGCTTACGGACTCTCCCTCAAGGTGAAGAACATCAATAGCTGCAACGTGAAGCTTGAGAGTTCTCCGCTCTCCACGTGTAAGATTCCGACCAATGTCAACAAAGGTGTCACCGGAGCTCCACTCTCTCCCGACAACTCCAACTTCCTTAGCCACGACAATTTGATCCTCTACACCCTTGAACCTTTCTATTTCTCTACACCCGTGGCTCCAAAACCGGTTTACTAGGGATCACAATAAATCATTAGATCGCCGTTTATGCTTATTTTCCATTCTTTCATTCTTGGCTCTATGCTTTTTTTTTGTTTGCTTCACTTTAAAATAATAATACGTTAATGAAATCTTAATTAGTTTCCTAAAGAATAAGCTGTCAACACTCAACAAGAAAAGAAAATAAGAAATGTTACTAATACTCATCTTTATATTTTCGGTTCTTTCATCCAAAATGTGTCTGATTG
>NC_025688.1:29878907-29882651 GCF_000633955.1 Camelina sativa
TTTTTTTTTTTTTTTTTTTTGAATATTATGATGATCTAAAACTCTTTAAATAAATACTTCGTAAGTTATTTAAAATAATATTTTTTTTCTGATCCCACGTTAATTGGGTTGGGTCCGTCGAAACTTTAACAATTTTTGCGTATATTTAACTATACTAATGACAGCCATTAAGAGTTTGAAGTTAATTTCAGTGGAAAAAAACGTATACAGGTGAAGGTGATTTCATTTTGTTTTTGTCTACGTGATTAAACAAAAAAGTAAGTACCGTGATAACGAAATCATGCCTTTCGTTAATTTTGTTTAACGTCAAATCTCAAATAGATAAGTACAAATATTACCATTAGTACATTAATTAAGATAAAAATAAATTGTTAAGAAGAGACTCGACGCTTTGTGGTTTCTTCTCGAACAAAATTGAAACTATAAATCTATAACAAATTATGTATTGTAAAATAAAATAAAATAAAATAAAAAGTGGCTGCACGTCCTCTAAATGCATCAAAAGGAGACACTATTGTCTATTGGATGCATAATAATGCAATGATTAGTATCATCACGAGCCAAAACGTGCGCTCAAGTCAGATCCCTTATTCTCATAGATATACTGTAATTAATTTTAGATTGTTATCAATCTTATCGCAAAAACCCTATATAACGTACTCTCACAGTAGAGATTTCATGCATTGTCAACAACACACAAGTTATATATACATCTATTTATCTATATTACATCTGAATATTGTATACTTAAAAAATGGCACAAACTTTTTCGTTGTGCTTCGTTCCTTACATGCTACTTCTCTCGTCTCTTTTCGCTGCCGGAGTAACGACAATCACCGAGGGGGAACTGCTTTCCTCGATGATCGGAGTTCAAGGTCTCATCTACTGCAAACAAGGATCTAAGCTTACCCCTCTCCAAGGTAATTAGATCTCATCATGATTCATGAATATATATTTTGGGATAATTAATTAACTGAAATTATGGTATGTGGACGTACAGGTGCAGTAGCGAGGGTGACATGTGAGAGAGCCGATGAGTACGGTTACGAAGCAGAGGATGTGACGGTGCTTAGCCAAGCGACGGATGCGAAGGGTTATTTCCTGGCGACGCTTTCTTCNTTTCATTTTGTTTTTGTCTACGTGATTAAACAAAAAAGTAAGTACCGTGATAACGAAATCATGCCTTTCGTTAATTTTGTTTAACGTCAAATCTCAAATAGATAAGTACAAATATTACCATTAGTACATTAATTAAGATAAAAATAAATTGTTAAGAAGAGACTCGACGCTTTGTGGTTTCTTCTCGAACAAAATTGAAACTATAAATCTATAACAAATTATGTATTGTAAAATAAAATAAAATAAAATAAAAAGTGGCTGCACGTCCTCTAAATGCATCAAAAGGAGACACTATTGTCTATTGGATGCATAATAATGCAATGATTAGTATCATCACGAGCCAAAACGTGCGCTCAAGTCAGATCCCTTATTCTCATAGATATACTGTAATTAATTTTAGATTGTTATCAATCTTATCGCAAAAACCCTATATAACGTACTCTCACAGTAGAGATTTCATGCATTGTCAACAACACACAAGTTATATATACATCTATTTATCTATATTACATCTGAATATTGTATACTTAAAAAATGGCACAAACTTTTTCGTTGTGCTTCGTTCCTTACATGCTACTTCTCTCGTCTCTTTTCGCTGCCGGAGTAACGACAATCACCGAGGGGGAACTGCTTTCCTCGATGATCGGAGTTCAAGGTCTCATCTACTGCAAACAAGGATCTAAGCTTACCCCTCTCCAAGGTAATTAGATCTCATCATGATTCATGAATATATATTTTGGGATAATTAATTAACTGAAATTATGGTATGTGGACGTACAGGTGCAGTAGCGAGGGTGACATGTGAGAGAGCCGATGAGTACGGTTACGAAGCAGAGGATGTGACGGTGCTTAGCCAAGCGACGGATGCGAAGGGTTATTTCCTGGCGACGCTTTCTTCGTCGGAAGTGAAGGATTCTTATAGTAAGAAGGTAATGAGGATCAAGGAGTGCAGGGCGTTTCTTGAGCTTTCTCCATCCGACACGTGTTCTTTTCCAACTGAGATCAACCGTGGAATCAGCGGAGCCATTCTCCAAAATTATCGTCTACTAGAATTCAAGCTTAAGATGAAGCTCTTCACCGTTGGCCCTTTCGTCTTCTCGCCCGAGGAAACTCACGACAAGTCTATCCCCAACGGCTACTAAATATTATATCAATCCATCCATGTTTCCATTGGCCTAAATGGGCCGTACGTAATAGGTGAGCCCGCTATTATACCATGGTTTCATCCGGGTGTTCAACGTATCTATCTATAATCTAAGTTTACAAACATCTTATATATTCTTCCTACGATTCTTGATATATTATTCACTGCACAGTGTGATACACATGTCACATACTTTTGGTTTTGGCGATTGCAACTCATACATGCCAAATTTACTGAAAACGTACGTACGTGGAATACAATATCTTCTAAATTTGGAAATAGGGTGAGGAAGACGAAACTGAAAGTCAAATAATTAATAAACACAACTCGAAACTTACCTTTAACATGCGATAATAGGAAGAAGGCACATGATTTTTCCGCGTAATCCGAAACAACTAGTGCTAGTGGCTTTTGGATAAGTATATATTATTATTATAAAAAAAAAACGAAAATTGGTTGATTAAAATATACAGTTAAACAAATTCTCTTAAACAACGCTTTGACTTTACAAAAGTTGTGTGTGTGTAAATTTTCTTGAGTTATGCAAACGGTCCAACTCCTCGCCATTGCATGTACGTAATTTCTTCACGCGTTGTATTTTCATATCAACTCAAACTTCGCCTTTTGCAAACACTCTTTAGAACTGAGACGCGGTTTAATCAACCTTATTATATATCCTATCCTATATTAGACACAATGACACATTGCCAACACGCATTACATTTAACCCAAAAATCGGAAAAATAAGTGAAATTTTGAAATATCAATGAACATATGCTACATATTCAATATATATGCTTATGTTTTCGTTCCGAATATATATAGTGTTGTGTTGTTCTCGATGATAATATATAATCTCCCACATGACACGTACACAATCAACCTTATTGATACATACATGTTGGATAAACTTCAAGACTTAAGGCCCAAATTACCTTACAAAGAAGTGTTAAGGACAAAGAAGGGCTTAGGACATTTCTACTAGGATTAGGAATTATCTAGTTCTAATAGAAGTAGGAATATGAAAGCACTATATATATCTTTGATTGAGTTGTGATCAAAGGTAAGAAAAGAGTGCATACATTGTTTAGTTTTGAGAGGAGATTTTCTAAGCAATAATATAAGAGAGTTATTCTTATAATACAAAAGTCTTTTCTATCTTATGTTTGGTATCAGAGCTCTAGGTCTAGTCGATCAAGTTGTGATTCGATTACAGAGCTGTTTTTGGAAGTGATCATCGAACCACAACTATGGGAGATATAGTTGAATCATCACGTCCGAAGGAGTTAGAGAAAGGTATCTCTCTGTAGTGCCCTCTTCTAACTTCTACGAATTACACAGTGTGGTCCATGAGGATGAGGATCATGCTGCGTATTCAAAAAGTGTGGGAAACGATCGAACCAGGATCGGATGATCCAGAAAAGAATGACATCGCTACCGCCTTATTGTTTCAGTCGATTCCGGAAGCTCTTACCATGCAG
>NC_025688.1:29883934-29890440 GCF_000633955.1 Camelina sativa
TGGAAACAACAGCTTTCGAGGCAGAGGACGTGGTAGAGGGAGAGGCTATGGAGGAAGAGGTTATCGAGGAAGAGGTAGAGGAAGAAATAATTCGAATTTTCACAACCAGTTCAACACACAGGATCGGTCTAATACAGAACAGAACCAAGCACTAGACAAGAAGGAGAAGATCATTATTTGCTTTCGTTGTGACAAACCTGGTCACTACGCTTCACAGTGTCCGGAGAAGATTCAGAAAAATCAAGAAGCTAACAAAGTTGAGACTTTAGAAACAGAGGCAGCGGATAAAACTCTGTTTTTGCATGAGATTGTCTACTTGAATGAAGAGAGGATTATCCCAAGAAACTACACCAAGGAGGATGGGATGTGGTATTTAGACAATGGAGCCAGTAATCATATGACAGGTCATAAGGATTACTTCTCTGAGCTTAATGAGAACATTGGAGGCAAGGTGAAGTTTGGAGATGGATCTTGTGTAGAAATAAAAGGAAAAGGTTCAATAATTTTTCAGAGTAAAGGTGAGGAACAGGTTCTAGTAAATGACATTTACTATATTCCTGACCTCAAGAGCAATATTCTGATCCTAGGACAGGCTACAGAAGTCAGTTGTGATGTACGAATGAGACAAAATTGGTTGACAGTTCATGATCCAAGCGACAGGTTGTTGGTGAGAGTCCTGAGATCAACTAATAGGTTGTACAAAATTAGTCTCAAGGTGGGAAGACCAGTCTGCCTACACTCTCGTATCGAGGATGATACCTGGAAGTGGCATGCTAGGCTCAGTCATGTTAACTTTAAAGCTCTGAAAGCGATGTCGACACAGAAGATGGTTCATGGCCTGTCAGAGATTAGAGACGAGAGGAAGCTGTGCGAGTCGTGTCTTGTTGGGAAGCAAACGAGACAGTCGTTTCCAAAAGCCACAATGTATCGAGCTTCTAAACCATTGGAGCTTCTTCACGCTGATTTGTGCGGTCCTATATCACCTGCAACCTTAGCACATAACAGATATATTTTTGTTATTGTGGATGATTTTTCAAGATATATGTGGTCGATCTTGATAAAAGAGAAAAGTGAAGCGTTTGGAAGTTTTAAAGCGTTCAAGAGTAGTGTGGAGAAGGAACTTGGAAGAGAAATCATTACTCTTAGAACGGACAAAGGAGGTGAATTCACGTCAAACGAATTCAATGCTTTCTGTGAATCAACTGGGATTAAGAGACATTTGACAGCACCGTATACTCCGCAGCAGAATGGTGTAGTGGAGAGAAGAAATAGGACTCTAATGGAGATGACAAGGAGCATTCTCAAGGCCATGGAGGTTCCAAACTACCTGTGGGGAGAAGGAGTTCGTCACAATACATATGTGATCAATAGGATACCTACTAAGGCACTAAACAATATCACTCCGTATGAATGTTTGCGAGAGAGAAAACCAAACATTGATCACCTGAGAGTATTTGGGTGTATAGCTTATGCTAAAGCTGATGCTGCAGGTCTTAAGAAGTTGGATGATCGTTCGTTGTCGTTAGTTCACCTTGGTATCGAACCTGGATCCAAGGCATATCGACTGTTCAATCCGTCAACTAGAAGAATTGTAGTCAGCAGAGATGTTATTTTTGATGAGAATAATAAATGGAACTGGAACAGGGCAGAAAATAGAGATAGCAGAGAACCAGGGATGTTTCTTATGCAATGGGGAGAGATAAAAGATGCTGGAAAAGGACCAATGTCATCAAATTCTATAAAACAAGATCGAGTTGATGAAAACAGAGCAGAATCAGAGGATGGTATAACTCAAGAAGATAGAGTTGAAAACAGAGTTGATGATGAGAATGTTGTTGCTCATGAGGACCAGCAACCACCTCTAAGAAGGTCTGGACGTCAATCTAAACCTCCTAAGTATCTTGATGACTATGCGTTATTAGCATCAATTGAAAGCGAGATGTTACTGTTAATGATAAATGATGAGCCACGGTTCTATGAGGAAGCAAAAGGAAAGCAAGTGTGGAGAGTGGCTTGTAAGGATGAGATTGACTCTATCAACAAAAACAAGACTTGGCTTCTTGTTGATAGACCACAAGGAGTGAAAGTAATTGGTCTCAAATGGGTTTTCAAGATTAAGAGGAATGCAGATGGAACCGTGAACAAATACAAGGCTAGGCTTGTTGCTAAAGGCTACATACAAGAGAGTGGAGTTGATTACGAAGAAGCTTTTGCCCCTGTAGCTCGTATGGAGACAATAAGAATGTTGATTGGTATGGCTGCATCGGATGGGTGGGAAATCCATCATTTGGATGTAAAAACTGCATTCTTACATGGTGAATTGAAGGAGGAAGTCTATGTAGAACAACCAAAAGGTTTTGAGATCAAGGGGGAAGAACATAGAGTTTATAAGCTGACAAAAGCTCTATATGGCTTAAGACAAGCTCCTCGAGCTTGGAACACTAAGTTGGATTAAATCTTGAAGGAGATGAGCTTTAAGAGATGTTTAAAGGAGACAGCAGTGTATCAAAAAGAAAAAGGAGGTGACTTACTAATTGTTGCTGTTTATGTGGACGACTATTCATTACAGGCAACAACCTTAGAACAATTAAGGAATTCAAGGAAGGGATGTCGTCAAAGTTCGAGATGTCTGATCTCGGTAGACTCACCTACTACCTTGGTATTGAAGTGCATCAAGGAGTTGATGGTATCACCATTAAACAAGAAGGATATGCACAAAGGATTTTAAAGGAAGCAGGACTACAAAACTGCAACTCAACAGTGATCCCAATGGAGTTTGGGCTACATGTCTCTAAGTCGCATGATGAAACAGAGATAGATCCTACTCTGTTCAGAAGAAACGTTGGCTGTTTGAGATACCTCTTACACACTCGATCTGACTTATCTTTTGCAGTAAGTGTTGTAAGCAGGTATATGCAGAGCCCGAGGAAGTCTCATGGAGAGATCATCAAACAGATCCTGCGTTATCTCAGAGGAACGACGTCATATGGTCTCAAGTATAAGCGTGGAAGCTTAAAGGAGATCATCGGTTTTAGTGACAGCAGTCACAACGTTGACTTAGATGATGGGAGGAGTACTACTGGACATTTATTTCTTTTTGGTGATACTCCGATCACATGGTGTACAAGGAAGCAAGACACAGTTGCTATGTCTTCATGTGAAGCCGAGTTTATGGCCGTAACAGAAGGAGCTAAGCAAGCGATATGGCTTCAGGATCTGCTGAGTGAAGTCACAGGGAAGAAGGAAGCTCAAATCATGATGTATGTCGACAACAAGTCTGCAATTGCATTAGCTAAGAACCCTGTTTTTCACGGAAGAAGCAAACACATACACAAGCGATACTTCTTTGTGAGAGAATGCATTGAGAGAGAGCTTATTCGTGTGGAGCACATTCCAGGAGTGGAACAGAAGGCTGACATTCTTACCAAAGTATTGGCTAGAGTGAAGTTTGAAGAAATGAGAAGCTTGATAGGTGTTCATGAAGTAAAGAAAGAAGAGTTGAAGTTTAAGGGGAAAAATGTTGGATAAACTTCAAGACTTAAGGCCCAAATTACCTTACAAAGGAGTGTTAAGGACAAAGAAGGGCTTAGGACATTTCTACTAAGATTAGGAGTTATCTAGTTCTAATAGAAATAGGAATATGAAAGCACTATATATATCTTTGATTGAGTTGTGATCAAAGGTAATAAAAGAGTCCAAACATTGTTTAGTTTTAAGAGGAGATTTTCTAAACAATAATATAAGAGAGTTATTCTTATAATACAAAAATCTTTTCTATCTTATAATATATTTATTAATTAATTGTATTTTTATCAATTAATTCTAAATACAATGGCACCATCGTCACAAACCATCGGTTACATGTTTTGGTGAAGTTCAATTAAACAATCATTATTGTAATATGTCAATGAATTTTAATTTATATTGTATGACGGAATTACGGTCAAATACATGTGTAGGTAGTGAATTAAGTAAGATATTAGTATATATATATCGATCTGTTGACAAGAAAAGATCAATATATAATCTACGAACATTCTATAAACACTGATTCGATTTTATGTGTCACTATGTATACAAACATATCCAAAATACGTATCTCATGGCTGTCCTCTAACTTAAAAACAAATTATCATACACAGCCAAATTAATGCAGCAAAATTAACATATTAACCAATAATTGGATTCGTTACAACTTTATAAAATAATGCAGTATACGTTTTTTCTCTTATAACAAGAAATTATGAGAAAAAACTAGCTGATCAACTCTTCATTGAATACATTACGTTTTGAGCAAAGATAATCGAAGTAAAATAAAAACTAAATAAATGAATTACCATTTTGAACTCATAATCTATATATTTGTCCAACATTTTTTTTCTTCCAAATGTACAGTTATTCTAGATTTACTCATCTTATGCATGGAACCTTCCTTGTATACAGTTTTAAAACGAATTTTATTTGCAATGGTCCCTAGTCAATCAAAGTTCATATTGTCAAGATTTTGACTTTATTGATGTGCAATGTGCTGTTTTACCAACATGTTATATATATAATCGATAATTTCTTGTATTGCCTAACGTTGGTTGACAATTTTAAATTACGAAACCCTCACTCTGATTATACAAATTCAAATTGCCGTAACAGAAGTTGCTCAAAATTTGACTTTTCAAGTAAAATCATAAACAAAAAAAAATAAAAATAAAAAAACAATTAACCCTTCAACTTGAATACCCATTTAATCATTCTCAGGGATGGAGTTACTTCCTAACTACGGTGATTATTTAACTAATTAATCTTTCTGTGAAAGACAGATCCATATATGCGTGTGAATATCATAACAATATGGTATATATGTTGATTTTTTTGACACCGCCACAATTATATATGTTAATATGTACACACACATTATTATTGACTTGAACTTGTATGTAAACAAAATTCAAGGTTTCTCAAAACCCTATATATAATCCAACACACTTAACAAATTAAATATCTCCAACCAAAACACACGATTAAGCTCAAAGCAGTAAACAAAACCCAAAAGATGTCTCAAAAACTCATGTTCTTGTTCACCCTTGCCTGCCTCTCCTTATTACCATCTCTTTTATTCTCCGCCGAAATACCGGCCACCGGAAATGCCACTTCACCGTCAAACGTATGTCGATTCGCGCCGGATCCATCATACTGTAGATCGGTTCTTCCAAACCAGCCCGGAGATATATACTCCTACGGCCGTTTCTCCCTTCGACGGTCTCTCTCAAGGGCCCGCCGTTTCATTTCGCTGATCGACGATCAACTTAACCGGAAAGGCAAAGTGGCAGCTAAAGCCACCGTGGGGGCTCTCGAAGACTGCAAATTCCTAGCCAGCCTGACTATGGACTTCCTCCTTAGTAGCTCACAGACCGCCGATTCCACCAAAACGCTCTCGTTATCTAGGGCCGAGGATGTTCATACATTTCTGAGTGCAGCCATCACCAACGAACAGACTTGTCTTGAAGGACTTAAATCAACGGCATCAGAAAATGGTCTCTCCGGTGATCTTTTCAACGACACAAAACTCTATGGGGTGTCTCTTGCCCTTTTCTCCAAAGGTATAAACAAAATATTATCAAACATGCACGTATTCTCCATTTAAAAACAAAAAAAAATATATACACGTAATCATATATATAATGTGACACGAAATCTTCATTTCATTTATACTAATCTCGCCTTTGTGAAGAACGTTTTGTTTTATCAAAGAAAAAATCGTTGTCTATAACTTATAAACGTACTGGTTTGTGTTAGAGTATCGATGTGATATAACTCGGTTTTCAAACATGCGTAATACATGTTGATTTCAACCAAAGTATCGTTTTTGCCCACAAAACAAAAAAAAAGTATCGTTAGCTATATTTTATAGAAATCACGACCACAAAAATTCTAGTTATAATAAAATCAATATATATGTGTGTTGTTGTATAAACTAAAATATGAAGTTACAATATCGTATATGACTTTGTAGGTTGGGTGCCAAGAAGGCAAAGATCGAGACCAATTTGGCAACCACAAGCCCGCTTCAAAAAGTTCTTCGGTTTCCGTAACGGTCGACTACCGTTAAAGATGACGGAAAGGGCACGTGCCGTTTACAACACCGTGACTAGAAGTGGGAGAAAGCTTCTCCAAGCTGAAACAGACGCCGTTCAGGTGAGCGACATTGTGACCGTGATCCAGAACGGGACGGGAAACTTCACGACCATAAACGAGGCAATTGCAGCCGCGCCAAACAAAACAGACGGTAGTAACGGTTACTTCTTGATCTACGTNGTGAATATCATAACAATATGGTATATATGTTGATTTTTTTGACACCGCCACAATTATATATGTTAATATGTACACACACATTATTATTGACTTGAACTTGTATGTAAACAAAATTCAAGGTTTCTCAAAACCCTATATATAATCCAACACACTTAACAAATTAAATATCTCCAACCAAAACACACGATTAAGCTCAA
>NC_025688.1:29891557-29897398 GCF_000633955.1 Camelina sativa
GAAAGGGCACGTGCCGTTTACAACACAGTGACTAGAAGTGGGAGAAAGCTTCTCCAAGCTGAAACAGACGCCGTTCAGGTGAGCGACATTGTGACGGTGATCCAGAACGGGACGGGAAACTTCACGACCATAAACGAGGCAATTGCAGCCGCGCCAAACAAAACAGACGGTAGTAACGGTTACTTCTTGATCTACGTAACGGCGGGATTGTACGAGGAATACGTGGACATTCCCAAAAGCAAGAGGTATGTTATGATGATCGGTGACGGCATTAACCAAACGGTTATCACCGGGAACCGTAGCGTCGTTGATGGATGGACCACTTTCAATTCCGCCACATTTAGTGAGTTCATCTTTAATCCCCCAAAACTAATTTTATTTTGAGTATATACATTTTTAGTTATTATTTAAAAGGAAAATTGTATTTTTACGTGCATTCGAGTTTAAAATGGATGAGTATATAAATTAGCATTCGAGTTTCGTCCACACAATGCTAATAAAATATTTGAAAAATATGAAGACATGTGCACAAAACATGGCTTCTTCGTGCAAGTGCGATTTTACTATTGTTTTTCAAACAAAAAATATCAGTGTTTAAGAAACAATAATTGTTATTAGCAAAATATAAAAAATAATAATTGTAAGTCCACTTAGCCTTCCTTTAGTATATATATAGAGACTTTCCCATGCAATGGATGGCGACTTGGTCGGATGGTCCACCAAAAGTCTTGACGACTCCACGTCAATTCGTCGTGTTCTCAACTAACCTAATACCATAGTCCAATAAACTAGAATTAATATTTCTTCAAGTTTTTATTTTTAGTCACATTTTGTTTCATAGTTTTTCTTAATCATAACAGACCACATGCACCTCAAACGAATTTATTTGTATTTTAAAGTTTTGTTATTGAACTTTGTTATAGAATTTTAATTAACTAACTCTCAATANTGGTGGTGGACCGGAGCTCTGCAAAGCGGGCAAGTGGATCTTGAGCGGAACCAAGTGTCGATGCAACTGACGTGAAAAGAGTGGCCACATTTTGGGAGGAGANTGGTGGGGACTTGTCTGTTTTCTATAGTTGCAGTTTTGAAGCCTATCAAGACACCTTATACACACATTCTCTCAGACAGTTTTATCGTGAATGTGATGTATATGGTACCGTGGATTTTATATTCGGTAATGCGGCGGTGGTATTACAGAACTGTAATTTGTATCCGCGTCAACCTCGTAAAGGTCAATCGAACGAAGTAACGGCTCAAGGCCGCACTGATCCGAACCAGAACACTGGAACGGCGATCCATGGTTGTACCATAAGACCGGCGGATGACTTGGCAACGAGCAACTATACAGTGAAAACTTATCTTGGTCGACCTTGGAAGGAATATTCGAGAACCGTTGTAATGCAAACTTACATAGACGGTTTTCTTGAGCCGAGTGGTTGGAATGCATGGTCCGGCGATTTCGCATTGAGCACACTTTACTATGCGGAATACAATAATACCGGACCCGGATCTAACACCACAAACCGAGTCACTTGGCCAGGTTATCACGTCATCAACGCTACTGATGCTTCCAACTTCACGGTCACTAATTTCCTTGTTGGTGAGGGCTGGCTCGGACAAACCGGAGTGCCTTTCGTGGGTGGACTGATCGCGTAAATAACCTTATACGTACTATTAATTAGTGACATGTTAATTAATTATAGTATTGTTTAATTATTCATGTGTCTGTCTTTTTGGTTTTCAATCATATAATTATTTTAAGTGGTGCCTGATTCCATTATACGATTTGTATCGTTTTCATCGAAATGTAATAATAAACAGAACGGGTAATCAAATTTAAAGTGAAAACACCACTAATCAATGACAAATAAACGTAAATCTAATAAGCAATTTTGGTGAGAGAGCTTCGCATATACGATCACTATATAAACACGACACCGTTCGTAGATTCATCGATGAGTACTCAACTACATACGCTCTCGTCAATGACCACGTGTCCTGATATTAGTGCCACGTGTAGAAAAAAAAGAAGAAGAAAGCGATGATATTTTTTTTTACCGGGGAATAAAAAAGGAGTCCATATAAAGCCTTTTCAAAGATAAAACCGGTAATTTGGATCCGTTTTGGTTGGGTAGACCCGGATTCGAGCCATGAGGTTCAGAGTCTCTGGGAGTCTCCACCATGACGCCGACGAGATCAATGGGTTCTCTCTCGCAAGCCTCCATGGGAAATCTCAACGGCGAAGAAGAAGAAGAAGAAGAAGAGGATCCGGTTTCTTCTACTACGTGGTGGTGGACCGGAGCTCTGCAAAGCGGGCAAGTGGATCTTGAGCGGAACCAAGTGTCGATGCAACTGACGTGAAAAGAGTGGCCACATTTTGGGAGGAGACGGCCTTCTTCTTCTTCCTCGAACTCCGATAAGCAGACGGCGCACTCCTCCTTCTCTACCTTGGAGTTGGAGGAGCAGCAGTATACGAAGATCGGGATCTTTTCGAGAACCGCCGGGTCGAGAGCTTGGTCACCGGGGGAGGCGGAGAGAGTGCGGAGGTGAGCACGAATACGGCGGCGAATGCGACGGTTCTGACGACGGAAGAGCCATCGGGCGTAGGTGTGGAAGCAGAGGATCATAATAACGGCCACGAAGAGGATGATAGCGGAGGAGAGCATGATTTTACCGTTGAGAGCGTAGCCTGAAGAAGGCGCGCCGTCGTGGCTAACACTCCCCCAAATTGGCTTTGTGCTTTCTTCTCCGATTCCCATGATTCTTCTAGTAGTAGCGAGAGAGAAAGAGAGAGTGGGAAGTTTCGTTTTAGTGTATGTGCGTAAGCAAAGTGTAGTGTGGGTTTTTAGTTAGTATTTCCCCCCCCCCCCTCATTATTTATAGCAAATACGATTAAATAGTTTGGGTGTCTCATATTTGGTAAGTATTTTGGGAAATAAAATAAAAATTAAAAGTACTTTTTGGTTCAAAACAGAAATGTGTTTGCCACTTTCTCCATGGCATAAATACTCTAAATCATAAGAGTAAAAGCCCTAAAGAAAAATGTACAAGTTCTTGAATCCACTTGTGTTGTATGTGACTCGTTGTCAGTTCTCTCACTTCTCAGTCTATTTGATATTTTGATATGCCTAAAGAACCTCGACAACTTCTTGAACCCACTTGTGACTTCTCTGTTTTACTCGACCATCCCATATATTATTCGTCTTTTTCTCCCCCATTTTTTTTTTTTTGGTACTATTGTGGACTTTGTGGGAGTAAAATTGAACAATGATGACGCAATTGTACAATTGGGTCAGTTATTTAGAATCGTGGTGTATATATTCAGTCAATATTCAGTTATGCTTAACTTGATTTTTTATTTTTTTAAATTACATGGTAACCATAGTTTATACATATTTTATTTTTAGATATGTATGGCAAAATCAATAATAACGAAATATATGCATGAGTCATGCAGAAACGATCTATTAATAGATTACTAACTGAATAATTCATAACTAGAGTGCTAGACGCATATCACGGACGAGAGCATCATTATAGTGTCTTTGCTTAGGGATGCTTAGAGATTGTTTCAATCTTTGACCCTCCTTAATTTGTTTCGCTTTGATGGATTATCTAGCACTTGTTTTCTTTTCCTTTTTAATATCTACTTTTTTCTTCCTTTTTCATATATTTTCGTCAAATGTAGCTTCTTTTATTCCGTTCAAGTCATATCCTTTCATTTTCAAAAATATAGCTTTAAGACCATTTTTACACATCAGAACCTAATAAATGTTTTGTCGTGAAGAGGATGTAAATTGGGTTTCCGCTGGAATTTTCTACTCTGTTTTCCAAATTGATAACGACCTTAATGCTCTACGCCTTTTTCTGTCTTTTTTTTTTGGTCGTAATGTGAAGAGCCTTTTTCTGTCTTGTTTATACTTTTTATAACATTGGTCTACCTCGATAAGAAAATAAGAAAATATTTGATATTGGTCTAAATATAAATAAAGTTATGTGATCCCTTTAGTTTAATACTACTTTGGATTGGGAGCTTAGTGAAATGTTATACTTAAAATAGTATTTTGTTGTACATAGTTGTTATTTTTAATCACGGGTTTGCTCAAACGGCGGCCGCAGAAATAGCTAATTAATCTATTTGGTTTGTCAATGCCATGTTGGGTAACTTTATTTGATTATTGTTTAACCAATTGCAACTAGAGATATAGAAATTATGATATTATTATGATTTATGAACAAGATAAGATTGTCCACTGGTCAAAACATTCCCCATAAGTTATTTTTCCTGAAGCCATGTGATGTGCCGTGCGCCAATTCTAGAATACTATCAAAGTTGGCAAACTAAAAAAGTAACAAATTACCAAAAAAGAAGAAGAAAAAAAACTTTGTTAGTTTGTTTCCTTTTATATGGAACCAATTTACGATACACCAAAATAACATGCAATCTGTATTTTTAGATCTCCTCCTGGAGGACTATGTTTTGTTGATTGAATGAATTAGTTAATAAATTGACGATAAAATAAATAATCATTCACATTTTAACCGTGACCACTTTCTCCTCATAAAATTTCTTTGAAAGGATATTGTTACTGTTAGCCAAAAAAAATAAAAGGCAAAGATAGAAAAAAAACATTTACAAAAAGTTAGGCTGCAAAAATAAGGACATCTGTTAAAACAAGTGAGAATTGATTTTACAGAAAAACGAAATACAATAAATAAAGAAGGATAGCTAGCTATTATTATTTTTATTTTCAAAAATGATAATTCCCTAATTCAGTAAATAATTAATCAAAACCACATTATATTTCACACATAATTTTATACAGATATAATAATAATTAAGCTCACTATTATTTAGTAAAATTGAAAAAATGATGTATCAAGTACACATTATACTGTAATAGATAAATCTTCAGAATTGTGATATTCCATTAACTGGCTGCTTAAAGAAAGAACATAATAAAACCTGAGAAGGTGTAGGTGACGTAACAGCGAGTCAAGCATACACATCGGGACTAGTCATGGCCAACTCATTCCTCTTCTTTTGTTTCCTTTACTTGTAACTTTTTTCTTCCTCACCTTTGTTACTTTATTTTATTTTATTTTGGTCGTCTTCTTTCAAGTCATTTCGAATCCGAAAAGATTAAAAAAGAAAAAGAAAAATAAACTTGAACAATAACACTTAACAGCTTACTATAAGCAATCAGAGAGAAAGAAAGACAGCGACGCCAATATTTCAGACAAGCTTAAGCATAACAAAGATGAGGAAGAGCCAACGTTCTTCACTAACACACAAACTAATCATAGCGTGAGAAGATGTTATGGATCAACTAAAGGTATTTGACAAAGAGAGCTACCCAAACAGAAAAATGATCGAACATTTGGTCTAATCCAAGACCCGATAATGCGCAAAAAAAAAAAAAAAGGAAAAGAAAAGTTTTGATAAAGCCGAATATTATTTGATAACTGGTTACTTCCGAAGTTGAGAGCATTTCTTTAGTTCGAGCTTTTTCTAGATTACCACTACAAAGATCAATGTTTCCATTTATGATTTACTAATAAAATCAAATACTAATATAAGGAAAAAAGCAGAGCTAAGAGCAAAGCCATTGGTCATCCTCTAAAAATGGGATCTGAAACAATATTTTAATATCATAATATCATTTAATTTAAATTTTATTTGTTTTTTAAAGATCAACCAATCAAATGATGGTATTTAGCAAAAATAAGATTTGAGGGTGTCTTTAGAGGTCTCGGCAGAGACCTTATATCTTTCTCTTTCATCACTCTTTTATTACTTTTTGATTTTTTATTACTTTGATCCCCATCCAAGGATGA
>NC_025688.1:29898646-29901634 GCF_000633955.1 Camelina sativa
ACACCACACACCAACGACATCGACATTTCCGAAACGGCAAAACCAATCTCTTCCCTTTGTCCTTTTGTGAAGCTTCTCAATGTCACCGGATCATTGCCTCCTCCGGCGAATTACTCCAGTGAACTCTCC
The DNA here is from genome assembly GCF_000633955.1 of Camelina sativa. Classification (NCBI taxonomy): domain Eukaryota; kingdom Viridiplantae; phylum Streptophyta; class Magnoliopsida; order Brassicales; family Brassicaceae; genus Camelina; species Camelina sativa. The sequence continues at coordinate 29,898,776 of NC_025688.1, forward strand.
CTTCTCCGGCTAACACCAATGTTCTCGCCGGCAATCAACTCCAGCTGCGTTTCTGCTCAATCATTCTCGGCGTTCTAGCTCCTCCTTGAATTTGAGACATCAACTTCATCTTCTTGAATGAAATAAACGCAGCTCCTTCGATGAGGCTTCTCTGGTGAATCTCATCATTGCTTCCACCCTTAGCTCTTCCATCTCAATTTCTGAAATTTTCTTGAGAAACCTCAACTCTCCTTTTATGTTTGTTTCTCCATGGACACAGTTTCTCCACCCAGTTTCAGAAATCTTCAAGAAAGATTACAGCCTTGAATCACCTCTGCTTGATCAGTTCCTCCAACCTTACGGTCTTAGGTGATTCTCTGCCAAGTTCTCTTTGAAACTTTCATAAGCTGCTCCACCTAGAACCAGTCACCATTATCACGGCTCCACAACCTTTTTTTTTTCTTTTTCTGGTAACTCCTTCACAGCTTTGTTTCTTCCGATTTCCAGACACTCATGAAACTCTAACTTCAGTTTCATGTCTGCTCTCACAGCAACTCCATTGTTGAACAGCCTGTGTTCTTCTTCTCTTTGATGACTTCAGGTTCCCTCCTGACCATGAATCATCCTCTAATCTTTAGCTGCTGGAGTTTTCTCCCTTTTGAGCCACCAAAATCCTAACTTGGATTTCCTGAATTTTCATCACAGAACCTCCACATGGAATTAGAATCTACACCTCACTAAAACTGATTCTCCACAGGTTACCAACTTCTCTTATCTTGAGTCACCCTATCATGACTCATTCTTCCAAGAAAAATAACTGTCTTTTTCTTGAATTCTCCCAACATCTCCACCTGGAATCTAATTCTCTTCACATTAATTCCAGATGTCTACAACTACAGGTAACTCCCTTAACCTCCTCACTTAACTCTATCGACATACTTTTTCTTTTTTCAATGCTGACTTGTTTCCTTTTTTTTCTTTTCTTCCTGCCAGCCTACAATGTCGATAGTGGAGTTACCTGGAGCTGTCCTCCTTCAGACGATGTTGAGGAGATCATAGCAGACCTGAAGATCCTGTCCAGGTACTGCTTGAGTCATAACATCTGTTGGATTTATACTTGTGAGTATCTTGTTTAGGACCACCTCTCCTTTAGATACCCAATCTGTGATGAACTGAAATCTTGTGTCCATCAGTTTGGTTCTTGATACCTCCTCTTTTGTAGTTAAGCTCCTCAATTTGAAATGAGATGCAACTTTAGCTTCTGATATTTTGAAAGTCTCAACCTTTTCCTGACTTTCCTGTGAGAGAGCTAGACCTCCCTTAGCTCCATCTCTTTTGATCTCCATTCCCTGAATCCTTGAAGCTTTTCCCAAATCTTTCATTTCACCTCTATCGCTTAAGCTTTCCTGAACCAAACTGATTTTTGACAGCTCCTCTTTCTTACTGACATTTTCTGGTTTTTTATCCACCAAAATCCTTTCATCCTTCATGTCACTATCACAGTGCATCCACTCCTTACTGTGATCTCTCAGCTGTTCATCAGAAATTGCTTCACTCTCTTCAGACTTAGCCTCATCTGAACTTTCTGATTTTTCTGTTGAGGATGAATTAGTACCTTGAGCTGATGATTCTCTTCTCTCAAAGCCATATGGAGTAGGTCCTTGAATTAAATTCAAGCTGAAAGTCACCTTCTTTGACTTCTTCTTTCTTACTCCATCTTCAGCTTTAGTAATATCTTTTCCACCGATTGCAGCCTGTGACACATTTACCTCACCCTTAACAACTGTGCCTTGAAGATAATAAAGCCCATCGTGATATTTTCCTGATATCACCTTTTTATTATCCTTGTAGAAGTGAACCATGAAATCACTTCCCTTATACCTGCAGCCTGATTTTTCTAACATCCCATAAGAAATCATATTCCTACTCACATCCGGAATGTATTTTACATCCTTGAGTATCACTACAGAACCATCTTGATTCTGAATTTTTACTTTCCCACTTCCTTTGATTTCTCCATGAGTTTTGTCAGCCAGTAGCACTCTACCTCCACTGAACTCCTTGAAGTCAAACAAGACTTCTTTGTCTGGTGTACTATGGAGCGTACAACCAGAGTCCATAACCCATTCCTTACCAGAGTCTTGAGTGCTCACTGTTAACACCAAAGGCTGCACAGGCTCAGTTGCAATGTTAGCTGATTCTCCATGTTTCTTCCTTTCAGGGCATTCTCTTTTCCAATGCCCTTCCTTTCCACAAATGAAGCAGCTTGTGTCACTTTTATTGTGCCTCGGTCTTGACCTGCCTCTGCTCCTAGACCTTCCTCTCCCTTGGTTGTTGTTGAACCTGTTCTCTGATCTACCTTTTCTCTCAACATACAACCCTTCTGCCTCTGATCTTGGAAGCTTCCCACTTTCTGTAAGCTCTCTTTCCTTTGATTTTGCAGCCCCTATAACATCATTCAACCTCAAAATGTCTCTGCCATACTTCAGGGTCTCTTTGAGTTGATCATACCTGTCAGATAATGAACTCAACAACAATATAGCCTGAACTTCTTCTGTCACATCTACTCCAATGTTGTTTAGATCCGCAACTAGCTTAAGAAAGTCATCCACATTCTCATCTATACTCTTAGAATCTGTCATCTTAAAAGTATAGAACTTAAGCTGTAAGTAGATGCGATTAGGCAAAGAGGTCTCCATATATAACCAGTTTAGAGTAGACCACATGGCTGCTGTTGTTTCACAATGTGTGATCTTCCTTAGTACTTGATTTCCAACGTTTAGTACTATGAGATCTTTGGCCTTCTCTGATTTTTCAAACTTTACAGGATCAATACTTGGAGACTGCCCAGAACCTCCGCTTGTTCCCGTTTGAGAGTCT
>NC_025688.1:29903427-29906206 GCF_000633955.1 Camelina sativa
CACCACTGATCTTGTGGTGTTATTCTGTTTTACAGGTTCTCACTCAAGGATCAAGACTCACCAAGAAAGAAAGGACACTCCTTGTCACTCACTCTCTAGAACTCTCTTTGATGTTCTGTAACTTCTCTCAACTCCTCTCTCTCTCTGATCCAACGACACAATAATATATATATGTACATGAGCTCTAGAACCTTCACCACTTTTCTTAATGTCAATTTTCTCCTGGCCCATTAAGGCCCAATAATGTGATTTTGCCAAACCCAACAACAATCTCCACCTTTTGGCAAAAACACACAACACGTGAGCACATTGACATCATCTCTTTCTCCCTTCCCGTGAAGCTAAACACCACCGGATCACCATCTCCTCCGGCGATCCCCTGTAACAACTCCGGCGTCTTCCTCCATCTTTATCCAGTGAGCATCTCTTCTCCAAGAACTTGAGACATCAACTTCGTCTCCTCCAATGGATCAACACCGCAGCTCCTTTACCTCCTTTGACCAAACGTTTAAGGTGAACTCGACCACCGTCGTACGTTCTCCAACGACAACCTTCGGCGAGATTCAGCTTCTCCGGCCACCTCCTTCTCTGTAAATCCCAGGTATATCTTGTCTCACCTACCTCCACTTCTCATATCTTTGTAGATATTTTTAGTGTAGCATATGGATCACATTGTTCTTCTTCATGTCATTTTCGTAGGCCCATTAAAGCCCATAATGTGTGTGTTTAGTCAAATCCAATTAACAAAAACCTTGTAAACTAAGTACAACAAGTGGTCCTAGCTTCCACGGCACGGGGGTACTTTTTTAAATCCATGAGATGAGATCAGTGAAGCAAGCGGTGTAGTTACGATAGCGAAAATGTATGTTATCATAATGAACACACGAGGGGGTTAATTTTGGGCTATGATCCAGTCCACGTGGAAAAATAGAGGCCCATTATGAAGAAATATTGGGCTAGATGATGGGCTTATTAGGGGCAGAGTTTTTTTTTTTTTTTTAATATATTTCTGATTTTGGGGGTTCCGGCCTCCGTCCGGGTGCCCCCTCGACTATATTCATTCATTCATTCTTGTCGGCTCTCTCACGCAAAATTGGCTGGCCGGAGAGAGATGGAGATGCAGCAGGAGGGTAATCAACAACAAGGATCGGAGGTTTCTCCGAATCAGACGATTTACATCAACAACCTCAACGAAAAAGTGAAGCTTGACGGTGTGTGTGATTTCTAATTTTTCTTTTTCTTTTATTTATCGTATAATCTTGTCCGATTTGAATTGATTTGAGTTTTGATTTAGTTTGCCTCTTGTTGTTGTTGTTGTGATGCAGAGCTGAAGAAATCGTTGAATGAAGTGTTCATTCAGTTCGGAAAGATACTGGAGGTGTTGGCGTTTAAGACGTTGAAGCACAAAGGGCAAGCTTGGGTTGTCTTCGAAGAGGCCAAGTCTGCTTCCACTGCTATTGCCAAAATGAATGACTTCCCCTTCTACGATAAACGCATGGTACATAGTCTTCCTTACTTTGTTTTTATAATCGATGTCTTTGGTTTATAGCTTCTTCCCCTTGACTTGGGTAGGTCATTAGGGTTTTGATTTCATTCCAGGTAGCTTTGTTAGTTAGTTTGGGTTCTCTCTCTCTACTTGAGACAAGTGTTGTTTGGTTTCTTTTAGGTTTTTTGAACAAGTTTTATATAAAGGCTGTGCAAATTACTTATCTTTCTAGGTTCTGTTCTGTTGAATTACTTATCTTTTCAGGTTCTGTTGAATTACTTATCTTTCTAGGTTCTGTTCTGTTGAATTACTTATCTTTTCAGGTTCTGTTGAATTACTTATCTTTCTAGGTTCTGTTTAATTACCTATCTTTCTAGGTTCTGTTTACTTACTTTATCAATCACTTTGCTATATTAATCCCCTAAACTCTTGACGATCTGGACAGAGAATTCAATATGCCAAAACAAAGTCAGATGTGGTTGCCAAGGCGGATGGTACATTTGTTCCTCGCGAGAAGAGAAAAAGACATGAGGAGAGAGGTGAGACTTACTGAAGTTTTTTTTGTTTCTTTCTTTCGTTTGCTTGCTTGTTTGGCTCACTTTTTGACCATTGCTGCAATGCACATGTACATGTAGATTTATTATTCCTCTGTTTCTCATTCCCTCTTTCTCCCATTGATCATTACTATTCACATCCTATGTGGGATGCTGACTGTGTGTATCATTCATGACTTTGTGATATCTTTGCTTCCCCACAACATGTTTTCGCATCTAATAAATATCGTCTTTGTAACAGCAGGAGGCAAGAAAAAGAAAGACCAGCACCATGATTCCGCACAGATGGGCATGGCCAACTCAGCCTATCCAAGTGTCTATGGAACTGCACCTCCTGTGAGTTACCTCAACATTTTTCTTTACTCTATTCTTGATTCATGCTTTTTGGGAGTTGCTCTTCCTGTATTCTAACCACTGTTCTTATTGCCACGCTTTTCACAGCTTTCGCAAGTACCATACCCTGCTGGTGTTAAACCCATTCTCCCCGAGGCACCAGCTCCGCCAAATAACATCCTCTTTGTCCAAAACCTTCCTCACGACACAACTCCAATGATGATTCAGATGTTCTTCTGCCAGTACCCAGGGTTTAAGGAGGTTAGGATGGTTGAAGCCAAACCGGGAATCGCCTTTGTGGAGTATGCAGATGAGATGCAGTCAACGGTCGCAATGCAGGGACTTCAAGGTTTCAAGATTCAGCAGGACCCGATGCTCATCACGTATGCTAAGAAATAGACAAAGT
>NC_025688.1:29913146-29923518 GCF_000633955.1 Camelina sativa
TTATCTTTCTAGGTTCTGTTCTGTTGAATTACTTATCTTTTCAGGTTCTGTTGAATTACTTATCTTTCTAGGTTCTGTTCTGTTGAATTACTTATCTTTTCAGGTTCTGTTGAATTACTTATCTTTCTAGGTTCTGTTTAATTACCTATCTTTCTAGGTTCTGTTTACTTACTTTATCAATCACTTTGCTATATTAATCCCCTAAACTCTTGACGATCTGGACAGAGAATTCAATATGCCAAAACAAAGTCAGATGTGGTTGCCAAGGCGGATGGTACATTTGTTCCTCGCGAGAAGAGAAAAAGACATGAGGAGAGAGGTGAGACTTACTGAAGTTTTTTTTGTTTCTTTCTTTCGTTTGCTTGCTTGTTTGGCTCACTTTTTGACCATTGCTGCAATGCACATGTACATGTAGATTTATTATTCCTCTGTTTCTCATTCCCTCTTTCTCCCATTGATCATTACTATTCACATCCTATGTGGGATGCTGACTGTGTGTATCATTCATGACTTTGTGATATCTTTGCTTCCCCACAACATGTTTTCGCATCTAATAAATATCGTCTTTGTAACAGCAGGAGGCAAGAAAAAGAAAGACCAGCACCATGATTCCGCACAGATGGGCATGGCCAACTCAGCCTATCCAAGTGTCTATGGAACTGCACCTCCTGTGAGTTACCTCAACATTTTTCTTTACTCTATTCTTGATTCATGCTTTTTGGGAGTTGCTCTTCCTGTATTCTAACCACTGTTCTTATTGCCACGCTTTTCACAGCTTTCGCAAGTACCATACCCTGCTGGTGTTAAACCCATTCTCCCCGAGGCACCAGCTCCGCCAAATAACATCCTCTTTGTCCAAAACCTTCCTCACGACACAACTCCAATGATGATTCAGATGTTCTTCTGCCAGTACCCAGGGTTTAAGGAGGTTAGGATGGTTGAAGCCAAACCGGGAATCGCCTTTGTGGAGTATGCAGATGAGATGCAGTCAACGGTCGCAATGCAGGGACTTCAAGGTTTCAAGATTCAGCAGGACCCGATGCTCATCACGTATGCTAAGAAATAGACAAAGTTCGTTTGATCTCTGGTTTCAATGAGATGTTTGTATCTGTCAATGTACTTCTTCTATGGTTTGTGCAAGAAGGAGAATTGTTTTTGTTGTAGAATAGATTATTACAATCGTCTAACTTAATAGTTTTTTTTTCTTTTTCATCTAAACAAATAAGCATCTTGATTCGGTGTTTGTCTAGCTAAGCTTATGTCACCTTCTTCCAGTTATGGATAAGCCTTTCCTTCCATAGCTATGATATCCTGATACCTTCTGAACTGAAAGACCTGTGCTTTTAGTTCTTAGAAGGAATAGAGACATCTGGGGAAAGCGATCAATCACCTGAAGCTCTCTCGTAGGTGGCGCAAGACTTAATGTCTTCCATCTCCGCATTGTCTAATGTCTATATATAACTGCTTTTGTTTGTTTTTCACTTGTCAAAGGTTTTAATCATATAAACTCTTTTTTTTTATTTTTATGAAAGTCGAGTATGGAATTAACGTATACATCTATATAGCCTTTGATATCAGAGCTTCTAGTTCTAGTTTAGGAAGTAGAAAGTATTGGTCATACGTTTTATTAATTTTGCTATTTGGAATTGGAAATGGTGATGCAAAAAAACGAAGCAGCATTTATCAAAGGAAGAAGAAGAAGAGGCAACACCTAATCATGATACCTGTTAGACCGTTAATTTGACTGGTTACACGAAATTATATTGAATAAAAGTATTCTCTCTATAATCTATGGATGATTGTAATTTTATTTTCTTACGAATTCCTGGATATCTAGTGAAGAACAAGAAGCAATCATTATGTGATGTTGGATTGGTGAAAGAAAAGTCTTTGTTGTGTAGCTGTTTTTCTTTGTTGCTGCTGACGTGACCGACGATAAAGGTTCAAACTCGTGCGCCAAGAGAATTAAGTGAGCGAACTCTTTTTTGATATATTGGACACTCCATGCATTTAAGTTATCAAACAACAAAAGCATTCATTAGACAGACGATGGTTCAGTAATTGAGTGAGCCCTTTAGCGGGAAGCACGAGTGTCGTACGGACACGTAAGCATTAATGTGTTTATAGATTTGGTGATGACTTCATTGTCTGACTCTGACTCCTCTTTTTACAAGACAAAAGATTTGTTGCTGATTCATCTTTGGTCTGCAGGTCACACACACCGCTTGCTTTCTTAGTTGCATCTTTTTTTCTAATCATCGGCAAGAAAGCTAATTTTAGTACGTAGATATGCAAAGTTTTACAATACTACAACAATTTGTTTCATAATGTGAAAAATTAATTATATACTCTTAGTATGGCCACATGTCTGATGAATAAACACCTTGAACAATATCACTTAGCTAGACTCTACAATTACTATAACAATTTAACTAGTAAGACCACTGCCTATTGAGTCCATGTCAGGCCTGAGGAGGATTATACATTAAACATAGACTATATAATATATACACAATTGATGTGAGAGAGAGGAAAAATATCAACATAGGGACCTTACAACCTCATCATATTATGAATGGTGTCTTTGTTTTTATGTTAGAGAAAGTTAGGACAACACGCAAAGCCCTACGTGCACTCTTTCATTATTCCTCTCTTCTTTTGCCCCAAACAGTCTTTGACGAGCTACCTTCCTCTTTTTGATCCCTTTCTCTCACACACATATGTTATTAATTCAAATGAATGGTTCTGCTATGCTTCGGCATTTATCATCATGAAGGAGTTTCAGTATTAACTGAGAAATAGAAAAATCTCTCATTTATGTAATACAGTACAAAATTGACAGAGATAAAATGTAGTATTGTAAATCAATATTTGAACTTGAAGAGTTTCTTTTCATTTTGGTATACGCCCGTAATTCAATTCTAATCGTTCCGAAACCAAAGAATACGGATCCTTTATTTTTTACATGTCCTAGAGTAGATGCTAATAAGATATTGCTTGTCAACGCGTGACCGGCTACATATAGGATCCTAGCGATAACACAAAATGGTATACATTGGTACACATAGATAAGATTATGTAGAGTTAATGAAATTTAGGACAGACAAGCCCCCACAACAAAAAAAATTATGGAATTAAAAGCTTTCAGAACTTAATTTTTCGCAGTAGTTAGTAGACAAGGTACTGTTTGGCCCTAGCTTCTTTTAGCTCTCTTCATTCTCTGAGATCACTTTTCAACTTCAACCCTTCTTTTGCGTGAGATGCCATCATGGCATGGCATGGTTCTTTTGCCTTACGTAAAACACACTCACGCCAACACATACATAATACACATATACGTATGTGCGTGTGAGAGTCTTCCATTAATGCGATCTTTGGGGCTATATATACAAGCCTTTCCATAACCAAAGCTCTCATACTACAAAAGCTCAAACATACTTGGAAATGCGGGTGAGAATCTCCACGTTGGAGAAGCAGGGCACGTGCAAACCAACAAAGACGAATTAATCCGTCTCATATGCTTTGCACGTACTCCCCTTTTCCAACATGAGCTCCTCACCCAATTATGTTATTTGCTCCTTTGAACCTTGCTGATAATTCTATTTACTCAAGTATTTTTTTGGGTTGCATCAAGACTCAAGAGAGTGTACGTTTTTGAACTTGTCGATGTATATACGACTTCACTGCATGAAACGGGTTATTCGTTTGAAATTAATGGCCTACAAAGTTATACAATTCTGAAGCTATTTGATGGTTTTTTTGCAGCACATGTGGCGCATTAACATTGAGAGGTTCATAAACCAGGAAGAAAAGAATACATGTCGAGTCCCATACTCCCATGATCTGTAAGATGGAAATAATCTACTACTCTACTGCATGCTCTTTTACTTATTTTGAAGACCATAAAACTGCTACCCACTTGGCTACTTGAACTTGAGTTGTGCATAATAATCATATACTAATTTTTACATAATATATCAATGAGAATTATTTGACTAAAAGACTATTTAAATACTCCTATTTTAGTATNTTTTTTTTTTTTTTTTTTTTTTTTTTTTTTTTTTTTTGTTAAATATGTAATTTTATGGACCGAAAATAAAAAAAAAAACAAAAAAATTGAGTGTTACAAAATGGAAGAAAATCGAGGAGGGGGCTTGGCTTATCAACCAACCCCTCAAATTCATCTCAGACAAAACACTCTTCTTTACTGACAAACAAAGAGAAATGGACTGGAAGAAGAAGGGAGCAAACCCAGAAGTAGAAGAAGAAGAAGAAGATAACCAAATCGCCATTACTATCCCTTCGTCTCTACCAATCGCGTCTCTTTCACTGGTCACCTTCTTCCCAACCTCAACTCAGTTCCTCAGATTGTTTTCTCATCATCCAAACAAGGTTAAGATCCCTACTCAGGCCTCTTCCCTCACCCATCTCTCTCTTTCTTCTGTCTCTCCTCTTCCCACAAGATTCTCTTTCAAATCCACCATCTCCGCTAACCCTCTCCACTCCCCTCTCTCCATCGTCCCTCGTCGCCCCGTCGATCCTTCCTCCGCCGCCGCTCTCCGCCGTTCTTCTCTCGTCTGGTTCCGCAACGACCTCCGCGTCCACGACAACGAGGCTCTCAACTCCGCTAATGACGAGTGCGTCTCCGTTTTGCCCGTCTACTGCTTCGACCCTAGAGACTACGGCAAGTCATCTTCTGGATTCGACAAGACGGGGCCTTTCCGAGCCCAGTTTCTGATTGAGTCGGTCTCAGAGCTCCGTAAGAGTCTCCAAGCGAGAGGCTCGAATCTCGTTGNTCTCTTTCTCTGGTCACCTTCTTCCCAACCTCAACTCAGTTCCTCAGATTGTTTTCTCATCATCCAAACAAGGTTAAGATCCCTACTCAGGCCTCTTCCCTCACCCATCTCTCTCTTTCTTCTTCTTCTTCTCTTCTACCTTCCACAAGATTCTCTTTCAAATCCACCATCTCCGCTAACCCTCTCCACTCCCCTCTCTCCATCGTCCCTCGCCGCCCCGTCGATCCTTCCTCCGCCGCCGCTCTCCGCCGTTCTTCTCTCGTCTGGTTCCGCAACGACCTCCGCGTCCACGACAACGAGGCTCTCAGCTCCGCTAATGACGAGTGCGTCTCCGTTTTGCCCGTCTACTGCTTCGACCCTAGAGACTACGGCAAGTCATCTTCTGGATTCGACAAGACGGGGCCTTTCCGAGCCCAGTTTCTGATTGAGTCGGTCTCAGAGCTCCGGAAGAGTCTCCAAGCGAGAGGCTCCAATCTCGTTGTCCGCGTCGGGAAGCCTGAAGCTGTTTTGGTCGAATTGGCCAAGGAGATTGGAGCTGACGCCGTTTATGCCCACAGGGAAGTCTCTCACGACGAGGTTAAAGCGGAAGGCAAGATTGAGACGGCCATGAAGGAGGAAGGCGTTGAAGTCAAATACTTCTGGGGAAGCACTCTCTATCATTTGGATGATTTGCCTTTCAAAATTGAAGATTTGCCATCTAATTACGGAGCTTTCAAGGACAAAGTCCAGAAATTGGAGATTAGGAAGACTATCGCTGCTCTTGATCAATTCAAAAGCTTGCCCTCTCGAGGCGACGTTGAGCTTGGTGACATTCCTTCTCTTTTGGATCTCGGCATTAGCCCCACTGCCAGAACGAGCCAGGTTTCAGTTTTCTTTTCCTCTCTTCTTAGCTTAGCTTTGATTCATCTCCTAGCCAGGTTTAGTTTGTTTAGAAAAAAGGTGGATACTTGTTTGATTTGTCAAAGGTTCGTAATCTAGCCAATTGGTTCCAGTTCTATAAGAGACAGACTCATATGGATAAATACTATAAAGTGTAAACAATGTTTGAAGGTCCATGAATTCTTTATAGGATCAATGAACGTTTCTCCTTCGGTCTAATATGTGTCTGCTGCTCTCTTACACCTTTTTTTACCAGGAAGGGAAGCCAACAATGGTTGGAGGAGAGACAGAGGCGTTGACTAGGCTAAAGAGCTTTGCAGCAGAGTGTCAGGCTCGGTTGAGCAAGGGAAACCAGAAAGGAGGTAACAACAGTGTCTTTGGTGCAAATTTCTCTTGCAAGATATCACCTTGGTTAGCCATGGGAAGCATCTCTCCTCGTTCCATGTTCGATGAGCTTAAGAAAACAATCTCTGCATCAACCACCCCCACAACTCCAAGGTAATGTCTCAGAAACACAACACTTATGGGAAAACCATATAGGGTATATAGTAAAGATGTGTCTAATTTCCATTCTTTATAATGATTTTCTCAGGAACGGATCGGGAGATACTGGACTCAACTGGTTAATGTATGAGTTGTTATGGAGGGATTTCTTTAGGTGAGCTCTTGCCTTCTTAACTTGGCCCTAAGTAGAATTTGTCATTTGTCTGAATCTCTCTTTGATGTGTTTCAAACTTTGAACAGGTTTATAACCAAGAAATACAGCTCATTGAAGACGCAGGTTGAGGCTGGTCCGGCTACAGCCTGTACCGGCGCCTTTGCTTAAACCTACTTCTCAGGTGATTGGAAAAGTAGATCCCATCTGGTTTTTGCCCTACTCTTTGTATCCGTGTATTTACATACATGCTATCTGGGACAGGACTTAACTGCTCTCTTTTGAGACTGAGTATGAGAATGAATTAGTAACCCCTTTTTTATTTTATTTTGGCTCAATCAAGTTGTTGTTTCCTTTGTTCTAAACATTTCATATACTCATTCCATAAAAAGTCTCTATGATTTGTGATACTAGAACGAAGCTAAAAGAATTAAAGACTTCAATGTATCACCTGTAAATACTTAGGGAATCGGCTAAGAATTTGTTTGAACTTTAGACAAAGTTTGCATCTTCACTGACTAAAAATTTGAAAAAGACTACAAATTGGTAACACCGCAAATAAATAAACAAAAAACTGCAGAATAAGAGGAAATGTACTCCTTCATATATGTACGACCCTCCTAACTAAAGATGAAGCCTCCAAAATCATGTTCAATATGCTTTATATTTGTAACACATATTTAGCCAACTGCCTTTTGAACTTTGATATACTATATAAAACCCCTTATAAAGGATAACACAAAACAGAGACTGTGTGATATAGTAAGGCTTTTTCTTCTACTCAAGGGTTTGTTTTTTTCTCTTTTGTTGTTTCTTCTATAATTCTATATGATGCCTGAAACTTTCAAAGAAGAAAGAACAACGAAGACGACCCAAAGCATCATGAAATAAGCAGAAGTAAGCCAAGCCCATAGCCTTGGACCTCCAAGCTCAGCTCCTATGATCAACCTTCTCAACACAAGCACCACAATACATCCCACTGATGTAGCAAAGAATATCAGCAGCGAAAAGCTTAGTCCTTTTGCGTTTTCTATGTATAAAGGCTCCTTGTATGCAAAGTAGTTGTAGACTGTGTTTATCAGCCACGGAACTCCAATCCCCACATAAATGTTCACCGAGTTACTGCAGAAATTATCACCAAAAAGATCATGAAAAGATCTTGATTGTTTAAAAGGAGTTTCGAGATTTTTACCTGCAGGTGATGTTTGCAATGGCTGAATCTGCGGTAAGTTGTCGCTCTGCAGCGATTTTACTTGCTACTAAGTCTGGCCATGAAGTTCCACCTGCGAGTGCTGTGAATGCTATCACATATGGGTTTATTCCTGCAAGATGAGAAGAGTTTCAAATGTTGTAGCGCTAAAACGTTGAATCTCTTAATCAAGATTTTAAAACCGGAGTGTGTGTGTGTACCAGTGACACAGCTTATAAGGTCGGTAAGTCTTGTGACGACAAAAGCTACTCCACTGATGAAGAGGAGAGAGCAGATGAAAGCAACCCAACCGTGAGCAATGTTGCAAGGAGGCACAAATGCAAAAAGAAGTTTCCAAGGGGCAAGGAGTAATTGCCAAAAGGATTTTGCGATTCGAAGATAAATGCTATCCACTTTCTTTGATTCTGATGTCTCCAACTGTTTGATTAAGAAGGGGAAGAGAGCCAAGTTAAATAGAATGAGTTGTCTGTCAATGATCAATAAGACCAAAATAGGATATAGAAGAATCTAAAATCACTTGGTACGTAGAAGATTTTTACCGTGATTGCATCCACAAATTGATGTTTCCACAAGTTGAAAACAGTAGAATTCTTCGCCTTACCCTTCTTAGTAGCAGAATCGGGTGGAGTATCTGCCACTGTATGATAGGTGATCCCTGCAAAAGTATTCGTTACAGGGAAAATCTGATTTATAACAATACCAGAGATGATTATGCGAGTCACATACACGGATTTGGAAATTACGAAAAAAACTGGTCTTTATCAATAGGAAGACAACCTACACATACTTAGTACCTGTATCATTGTTAGCTGAATGAATTGAGAAGATATCAACAATGTTTCTGTTTCCCGATTCAACAGCTTCTTGAGCGGCATCCGAATACACATCATGAACATCATTGTCATCTTTGGATTGATCAATCTCCTCTGGAACCCACTCCTCTGGCCTATCGCCTCTTGACCTTAAAATGTCAAATACAAACACAAAGGTTCAGTCTTCAGTAGAAATCTGTTTTGCAGAAACTAGTATTATTGTCTGGAGAAGAAACCCACATTGGTAACGACAAGTAAGGCCATCGCTTGTCTTGGGCGTACGCGTGAACTAGAAGTAACCCGTATTGCAATACTGTCAATAATGCCTCCAAAAGTGTAATGACATTTGGTGACCACACCTGTGAGACGTGAAAAGAAACAGAGATTTAGACCTCATCACTGAAAATTCAACAGAATCTATTTAGACCGCTTATTTGCAGTTACCTCGAGGATTATGTACAGCCAGATATAAGCCCAAAAAGACCAGACCAGCTCGACTAGCCAAACGCCTAAGTCAGATATCTTTTTCAGTTCTCCAGCTTTTGGCACCACGACACAAACAGCGGGGATAGGGAAAAGATCAAATGCAGCTGAGCCGACAAGTGTCCCAGGACCAAGACCTATATGACAAAACATGATATACGAACTAAACGAAATTTGAAGTAAAAAAAAACAGGGGTTTTAGGAAGGAAGAAGATAGATCAAGAACAAGACCTCCAGCATAACGCTCTCCGATATTGCGTATTGCATCGATGGTAGCCAAAGAGATCTGAGGAAAGCTTGTTCCAAAAGCCAACAAACTGATGTCTGCAATAGTAAAGTTCCAAACTTTCTTGTAGGTGATGACTTGAGCATTAGTAATGGGATCAACTGCAACCACTTTACGCGAATGTTTCACAACATTCTCCATAGACTTGAAAAAGCGTGCAGTAATGGCAGACAAACCGATGAAGCAGTAGGCAAGAGCAAGGAAATACAAAACGCCCCTCAAACCATCTGACAAAGTATTTTCTCCGGGGAATATAAAATAGTTTTCACATCTTACATGCCCAATAACCTTGGAAGATTCTTGCAACTCCTGGGTTTGATTAAGAATGGAGGCCATTGCACCGCACCTCCTTCCTTGCTGATAAGTCAACTGAATTCACTTGTTCTCTCAGTGGAGAAACGAATCTGGCACACCAAAAAAAGTAAAAAGAAGGTTAAGGAATCTGATGGATCGGACTACAGTAGTAGCAGGTAACAGGAGAAGGCGAAACAAACGGAACATGCAATATAGATTTGATTCTTTCCAGAGAATCCATAACACGAACCAAGAAAACACTGCAAAGGATCCGCATGGCATTCATCCGAAATTTAATCTATAGACCAAAAACTAATAACAATTTGCATGTTCCACAGTAATCAAAACCAGATCAAAGGAACAAGAGTTGGGTTCGGTTAAACAAGAGTTGGGTTCTTTTCACAAAAACCCTAATTTGTCGAACAAATCTCAGGCAAAAATAGCTATTAAATAAAATAAAAAAACAGAGCATGAGAGGGGGGGGGGAATCTGTCTGAAGAGTGAGGCACGTGATCAATGCGGACGTACCGGAGGATATCTCGGTGACCGGCATTCACAAATCCGCCGATCAGGGGAGAGACGAAGGGGAGCTGATTGGAATCGGTCAAGCTGCGATGTTGGATATTGCGGTGGAGACTTGTGAGCCATTTATATTTTTGGTGACAAATCACAAACACATCTAAATCAATCTCCTAATCTCTGCATGACACTTCTTCAATTATTTGTTGAATCGAACAAGGATTACATTGACCGACACGTGTTCTTTTATGATTGGTCGATTTTTGTTGACTATCAACTTGGGACTTATTACTTTTTTTTTTTTAATTTTGATAAGGTTTATAGACCGAATTGCAAACATCTTTTATTTCGTTTTAGACCCCTAATAACGTTTTTAAAAAAAAAAAAATCTCATATCATCATCATCTTTATAAAAGTTACAACAAACATTTGTTGCTT
>NC_025688.1:29924475-29925428 GCF_000633955.1 Camelina sativa
AAAAAAAAAAAAAAAAAAAAAAAGCGTAAAATGTCGCCGTTCATCTTCATCAGTGGTTAATCTGAACCGGTGGTTAAATTAAAGAAACCGGACAACTACGTAACAAAAGAAAGAAAAGAGAGAGAGAGAGAGAGGGTATATTTGTAATTTTCATGAATGAAGAGAAAAAAACGGAGAAGCCCTATTATTTGAGGGATCCCGTGGGTGTAGTATATAAAAAGGCAAAACCCTAGTTTGAGCGATACTCTCTCTTTCGACTCAGCCGTCCCTTTTTGCAGAGAGATATCATAACACCCATTTGGAGTTGGGAGAGCTTCGGAGGAACGACTCACAATGGTACATATCTCCCCTCTTTACTTTGATTTTTTTGGATCTAGATGATTGTTTTTCATGTTGGAATTAGAACTTCTGCTGGATGCCTAGGATCTATCTAGGCTTCGTTGGATTTTTGGTACTCGATAGATTAGCTAATGAACTCTTCTCTACTAAGAGTTTTCGTATAAGAGAGCAATGTCGTTCTCTTCTCATCAGCACCTATGTTCATTTGGGTTATTAATTAGTCCACGATTTTTTTTTTTGGTTTTTAGGCCCCTAAAAGAGGAGTTAAGGTAGCTGCCAAGAAGAAGACGGTATTTATGATCTTACTTTTGCTTTTCTATCTTATCTTCTTCTTATTCGTCTTCTAAGGTTTTTCTTGCTGAAGATTGTGTTATGAATTCTGATGTATCCCAGGAGAAAGTTACTAACCCTCTATTTGAGAGGAGGCCTAAGCAATTCGGTATTGGTGGAGCTTTGCCTCCTAAGAAGGATCTCACTCGCTACATCAAATGGCCCAAATCTATCCGTCTTCAAAGGCAGAAGAGGATCCTTAAGCAGAGGTTGAAGGTCCCACCAGCTCTTAACCAATTCACCAAGACTCTTGACAAGAATCTTGGTATGTCTTCTTCAAACAC
>NC_025688.1:29929917-29931741 GCF_000633955.1 Camelina sativa
TATCCTTCTAAGGTTTTCTTGCTGAAGATTTGTGTTATGAATTCTGATGTATCCCAGGAGAAAGTTACTAACCCTCTATTTGAGAGGAGGCCTAAGCAATTCGGTATTGGTGGAGCATTGCCTCCTAAGAAGGATCTCACTCGCTACATCAAATGGCCCAAATCTATCCGTCTTCAAAGGCAGAAGAGGATCCTTAAGCAGAGGTTGAAGGTCCCACCAGCTCTTAACCAATTTACCAAGACTCTTGACAAGAATCTTGGTATGTCTTCTTCAAACACCATTCATTGTTTTGGACTTGCTGCTGTTAGTTTTTTGTTATTGAAACATTTGCCAGTTTCTGGCAACTTTATTGAGACGAACGACTTTGGGTATGTTTTGTATATTTTCTCTCTTAATTCAGTGCCTGACTATATTCTGTATTGATGATGATTGCAGCCACCAACCTCTTTAAGGTCCTTCTTAAGTATAGGCCAGAAGACAAAGCTGCCAAGAAAGAGCGTCTTCTCAAGAAAGCTCAAGCTGAAGCTGAGGGAAAGCCTTCCGAGTCTAAGAAGCCCATTGTTGTCAAATATGGCCTCAACCATGTGACCTACCTCATTGAGCAGAACAAGGCTCAACTTGTTGTCATCGCTCATGATGTCGACCCCATTGAGTTGGTTGTCTGGTTGCCTGCTCTTTGCAGGAAGATGGAAGTCCCGTACTGCATTGTCAAGGGCAAATCTCGTCTTGGAGCGGTATGTGTTGTTGTACGTCTCTCTGGTGGTGTTAGCATGGAGAGTTTTATCTTAATTTCTCTGTCTCTTTACTTTTTCAGGTTGTCCACCAAAAGACTGCTGCTTGCTTGTGTTTGACCACTGTCAAGAACGAGGACAAGCTAGAGTTCAGCAAAATCCTTGAGGCTATCAAGGTAATAATAGTTTCTTCCGACAAATAGAACAGAAATTTGACAGCGAAACATATATACTCTTGTGAAATTTGACACTTGGTTTTTTTTTTTTTTGGGGGTCTATAGGCTAACTTCAACGACAAGTTCGAGGAGTACAGGAAGAAATGGGGAGGAGGCATAATGGGATCCAAGTCTCAGGCTAAGACCAAGGCCAAGGAAAGAGTGCTTGCGAAGGAGGCAGCACAAAGGATGACTTGAGAGGATTGCTTTGTGTGTGTGCCTTTTTTTGGCTCGGATTCGTAAAACTTAATAGAGCTTTTTTGTTTCGCCGTCTCTTGAAATACTCTCTTTTTAGCTGAACTCTTGTTTTTTTATCAATGTTGGCACTCTCAGTTTCAATGTTTTCCAAGATCCTTTTTCTTTTGGTCTGTCAACCACTTAAGAAATTTTTCTGCCAAGTAGATACTACTTGTATTCGTAACTTTTGTCTTTTGGAAATTTGGAATCATTAAACAAAACAGTGAGATTTACACGAAATTGTAATTATTAGCCGAGTGAGACCAAAGGGGGGGGAAAAAAAAAGAGGATTTCACCAAAAAAAAAAAGATAACAGCAAGTGGGCTGATAATGGGTAAAAAGAAAGCAAGTGGGCTGATTTAAGTCAGGCCCTGTTTAAATCATATATTTGAGACCCAGGTTCCCGTCGTATGTGTTTTTTCGGAAATTTGACCCTTAACTAATTTTTGATATTTCGGTTCACTTGAACGATTTTGGTCGACTAGGATAATAGAGAGATTCATCTGAGTGCGTGTGTTTGTGATTTGGAGGGAATCGGAGGGTGAGGGTTAACGGGCATGGAAGCCATTGATTCAAGCGCAGAGCTCGAGCTCTACACCATCCCTGCTCAATCCAGTATGTCTTTTTTTTTTTTTTTTTTT
>NC_025688.1:29932326-29942620 GCF_000633955.1 Camelina sativa
TTTTTTTTTTTTTTTTAATTAATCAATCGCATATAACTCATCGTTATAGTTTTCTAGGGTTTCTTCTACCGTTTCCGTATTGCGAAGAATTTTTCCTCTGCTTTTCTAGGGTTTGATTTGGGGATCTGTTTTTTGATTTGATTTTTCATACAGGTTGGTTCTTATGGGATGATATACACGAAATTGAAAGACGCGAATTTGAGGAGTTCTTCAGTGAGAGCTCAATCACAAGAACCCCCAAAGTTTACAAGGAGTACAGAGATTTCATCATCAATAAGTTTAGAGAGGACACTTCCAGGAGCCTCACCTTCACCAGCATCCGCAAGTTTCTCGTCGGCGATGTCAATTTGCTTCAAAAAGTGTTTCTCTTCCTCGACAAGTGGGGTTTGATCAATTTCGCACCTTCCCTTAACGATAACGATACTTTGTCGTCGGTCGATAATGCTAAGATCGAACAAGGGACTCCTGCTGGTATTCGAGTTACCGCAACCCCTAATTCTTTGAGGCCTATTACCGCACCGCCCCTTGTTGAGCAAAGAACTGTGAGTGGCATCAAACTACCTCCGCTTACCTCTTATTCAGATGTTTTCAGCGATTTGAAGAAGCCGGATGATGTGTTGCTTTGTGGGCATTGTGCTGAACGTTGTGATTCTGCTTTCTATCAACATAATAAGGTGACTTGTTTGTTGTTATTATGGATCCGGCGTGTTTCCATTCTCTCTGGTTTGTTTCCTGACATAGTGATGTTGGCAGAGTATTGTCAACTTATGCGAAAAGTGTTTCAAGAATGGCAACTATGGGGGGGAGACCAACGCTGCAGGTGACTTTAAGTTGGTTGGGGATTCAGCTGCAGCTGTGTGGACCGAGGAAGAAACCCTCCTCTTGCTAGAATCTGTGCTGAAACATGGAGATGACTGGGAACTCATTGCACAAAGTGTTTCTACAAAGACCAGACTAGATTGCATTTCAAAGCTCATTGAGCTCCCGTTTGGAGAGTTTCTGATGGGTTCTACTTCTGGAAGACTCAGTTCAGCTGTCCCCACCGAGGATGAAGACACAGAACAGGTGAAAACTGATGGTCAAGAACATGAGGAAACAGAGATGAGGGAAGAAAATGAAGATGAAGATGGGCCTCCAGCAAAAAGGAAACGTGTTGCACTGATATCAGACAGTGATAGTTCACTTGTGAAACAGGTGAATGTTTTGTTAAACAATGTGCCTTGTGTTCATTATTTTCCAAACGAGTGTAACATTCGGATCCCTCTCTTCTTTTAAGTGTTGCAAAGAGTACACTTTCAACTCTAGTGGAAAAGATTTTTTTCGAGAGTTAATAACATCTTTACATATTGCACAACAGGTGGCTACCATGGCAAGTAAAGTTGGTCCATCTGTCGCAACTGCTGCTGCAAAAGCTGCAATTGCAGCTCTTTGTGATGAAGCCTCATGTCCAAAAGAGATTTTTGACACCGGTGATTACACGGATTCCACTGTTGACAGGTTCGATGTTTGTAACCCTTCAATTTGCTTATGGCTTGGCTTCTCATGTCGTTGTGGAGGCTAATTTCAGAACTTTGCTCACAGAGCCGATGGAGACAAAGATACGGATATGGAGGAACAGAAAGAAGAGAAAGGTAACTTGTGTTGTGATCCAATGTACATCCCTGGGTGTAGAATGAGAGCTCAAAGATTTGTAATTCCTTGTTATATTTGCAGACGGGGCTCAGGGTCTACCTGTAGCTCTAAGGATAAAAGCGTCTGTGGCAACAGCTCTAGGAGCTGCAGCTGCTCAGGCGAAAATACTGGCTGATCAAGAAGAAAGAGAAATGGAAGATTTAGCTGCGACTGTAATAGACCAACAGGTTGGTTTCGACACTAAAAACCTTGGTGTCTCCTGCACTCTTTTTGGGTTTCAACATTAAAACATTTTGTCTAATCCACTCTGTTTGTGTCTTGACCCGGTATGTTTTGCTTACTGTATAAATATAAACTCAGCTGAAGAAAGTGCAGAGCAAGTTGAAGTTTCTGGACCAGTTGGAATTGATAATGGATGCGGAAGAGGAAGTGATAGAGGGTGGAAAAGAAACAATCCTCCAAGAGAGGATTAGCGTTTTGCAATGCGCGTTTCGTAGTGGTGTCACCAAACGTTGGGATCATACGTACGTGAAATGATCTTCTTTTCTCCTTTTTTTTTGTGCAACTCTTCTAGATTTGTTTTCTCCGTATGTATGAAAAATGGTGTTGTTTTGTTGACTTTTGTCCATCATATGAAGTAGTATCATCATCTCTTATTTATTAAAGGGATGTGCCAAAATATATAGATAGAGAGAGAGAGGCTTTATATTGACTTTATGAGAGTAGGTTACATACATCATTTGTCGATTTGTCTCACCAAATTGATGATGGGTCTCTAACTCATAAGCTCTCAGTGACGTCAATTAAACAAATAATGAGTAAACGTTTTTTCAGCTTTTTTTTTCCATTCAATTAAAGAAGAATAAATAGTGTCACTCTCGGATCTCTTTATAAATTGGTGACACCGCCTTCAAAATCCCCCAACCTTCGTTGTCTCTCTCTCTCTCTCAAATCTCAATGTCGCTCCGGTCATGTCAATCGCAGAAAAACGTAAAGTCGTCAGAATTCCAATACCACGAGGTTCTCTCTCTCTTCCTCTATCTCTCTCTCTTTNTTTTTTTTTTTTGGTGCAACTCTTCTAGATTTGTTTTCTCCGTATGTATGAAAAATGGTGTTGTTTTGTTGACTTTTGTCGATCATATGAAGTAGTATCATCATCTCTTATTTATTAAAGGGATGTGCCAAAATATATAGATAGAGAGAGAGGTTTTATATTGACTTTTATGAGAGTAGGTTACATACATCATTAGTCGATTTGTCTCACCAAATTGATGATGGGTCTCTAACTCATACGCTCACAGTGACGTCAATTAAACAAATAATGAGTAAACGTTTTTTCAGCTTTTTTTTTTTTCATTCAATTAAAGAAGAATAAATAGTGTCACTCTCGGATCTCTTTATAAACTGGACACCGCCCTCAAAATCCCCCAACCTTCGTTGTCTCTCTCTCAAATCTCAATGTCGCTCCGGTCGCAGAAAAACGTAAAGTCGTCAGAATTCCAATACCACGAGGTTCTCTCTCTCCTTCTCTCCCTCTCTCTCTCTCTCTCTCTCTCTCTCTCTCTCTCTCTCTCTTTTTCTTGTTCCTCACAGATTCAGAGAGTAGTAGTTGAAGTTTAACAACATGAGAGTGAAAGCGTGATAGATTCATGAATGCAAAATATATGTATAATTTTGTTGGATGAGACAGGAATACATAAGAAATGAGAGAGGTGTTGAGTTGTTCGCTTGTAGATGGATCCCTTCATCTTCTTCTCCTAAAGCTCTCGTTTTCCTCTGCCATGGTATATATTTTTTTTTCAAGTATTTGCTACTTATTCGAGCCACCTTTCGTTACAGATTTTTCATTTAATCCCCCCGGGGGATCTTTTTTTTTTGTTGTTGTTGTTGTGCAGGTTACGGTATGGAGTGTAGCGACTTCATGAAAGGTATTTATTTCACTCTTTCTTCTTCCTTCTAATATGATTATGTCTAATACACACATATACGTACCTACATGCTTAATCAAAACCGCATTAACTACATCAAGCCAATCTCCATTTTCTTAGCAAGCTTCTATTAGTTCTCTGAGAGAGGTTTCGCAATAGACTTGTGTATAAACTGTTGCAAATCTTCAATTTATGTTTGGGATTTGATGAAACAAACAAAAAAAGTCATTTGTTTCACTGCATATATAGTATTTTACTACAGTATAATTTACATTTGATGCTATATCATAGATATATGGAGTATATTGATTAGTAGAAGATCATGATAAATCTTCATCTTAAATTCAGTGTGGACCTTAGAACTATTCAACATTTATGTCTGTATAGTAATACTTCTTAAATGCCTCTTGAACCGCAAAGACATGTAGAGTGTTAGGACCGGGTAGGTCAACAAGTCTTACTTTTTTTATATTGGTTGGTTGGTTTGGTTGGAGAAGGACCGTAGACAATTTAATTTGAATTTATTTCTTTTTTAGTGGGGGGTCTCTCCTCGGTTAGCGTGTCATCTCTATCAAATTAAATTACCTTCTGTCTAATGAATGGCTTGGTGGTTGAGAAAATTATTCTATCAGTATCAGCTGAGTTCTGATCTCAAACTAAAATGAATAGTACATGTTTTTTTGTTTCTAGAATGCGGAATCAGACTGGCCTCAGCCGGATACGCTGTTTTCGGTTTGGACTATGAAGGTCATGGAAGGTCAATGGGATCTCGCTGCTACATCAAGAAGTTTGAGAACGTTGTCAATGATTGCTACGACTACTACACCTCTATTTGTGGTATAAACATTCACACACTGTATAGTGTATATACATAACTATAAGACTAGAAGAAGAGATTTTTTCTATCAACCCCAAGTTATGACTGATTACACTCTACGCGTCAGCGCAAGAGGAGTACATGGAGAAAGGCAGATTCTTGTATGGAGAATCCATGGGAGGTGCAGTCACCCTATTGCTTCACAAAAAAGATCCTTCGTTTTGGAACGGCGCCATTCTTGTTGCTCCAATGTGTAAGGTAATAAAAACCCGCAAGTTTGTTAGATTGTAAAGAGTCTCAGGGAGATAAAAATATTGAAAGCGGCAGATGTATAATTGTTTATGTATGTATATGCGCAGATATCCGAGAAGGTGAAGCCACACCCGGTGGTGATTAGTGTGTTAACTAGAGTTGAAGAAATCATACCGAAATGGAAAATAGTTCCAACAAAAAACGTGATCGACGCTGCTTTCAAGGACCTGGTCAAGCGAGAAGAGGTCTGTTGTATAGTTAGTATATATGTGGAGCAGCTGTAACCATCTAAAAATTAGTTGTTTGTTTATAAAAAAGTTTGGTGTGTGTGGAAAAATGCAGGTAAGGAACAACAAACTGATATATCAAGAAAAGCCGAGGCTAAAAACAGCACTTGAGATGCTCAGGACAAGCATGAACCTGGAAGATACTCTCCACGAGGTTCATGTCGATCTCTTCATTACATATCTAAATTCTTGATCCCATGATTATTGATCAAGACAAGATGTGATTGGACTTTTTTGCAGATAACAATGCCTTTCTTTGTATTACACGGAGAAGCAGATACAGTGACGGATCCAGAGATAAGCAAAGCATTGTACGAGAAAGCTAGCACAAGGGACAAGACACTCAAGTTGTATCCAGGGATGTGGCACGCTCTGACGTCAGGTGAGCCTGACTGTAACGTTGACCTCGTGTTTGCTGACATCATCACATGGCTTGATCTTCGAACCGCTGACCCAGCCTCTCTCACTGTCACTCCTATACGAGTAACTACCACCACGAGTACGAGCACCCAGAGGGTTCCGGTTAACGGAGTTAGTGACAACACTCGAGGGAGGCCTAAACGTCCCTACTTGAATCTCCTTTGTGGTTTGAACCGTGGCCGTCTGGTTAAAATTAGCAAGGAATAAAAACAAGAAATTTGTGTAAAAGAAAAGAGTGAGAGAGATATGATGATTTCGTACAATGGTTTGTTAAATAAATGTCTATCACAAAAAAAAAGCCCATAAATAGAAAAGGCCCAACAAGTTGAAAGGCCTCTAACTTAATAATCTCCTTTGTGGTTTATTAAATAGATGAGAAATTGTTGCACCGTGGACTCTGATTCAGTAGCGGCAGCTGTATATCACTATCACATACATTAAACGTTTGCAATAAAACATTATAATTTTTGACCCAAAAAAAAAAAAGAAAAGAGAACTTATAATAATATAAAAAGCCCAGACGACAAAAAAATAATAATAATAATATAAAAAGCCCATAAATTGGTAAGGCCTAACAAGTTGAAAAGGGCCTCTAACTTAATAATCTGGTACCGCCGGCCCGACAAGTAGTTTCGAGTTCTTCTTCCTGATTGAGAGAGGAGAGAGAGAGAGATCTGTGGAAAACGAAAGCGAGATTTATCTATCATCATCAGGTGAAAGCAAAAACCCTAATTTCTACGATCTCCTCTCCTTGTGTGGTTTCGGTCGAGAAGAAGTCGCCGTAAAACAATATGAGGTATCTTTTTATATCTGTCTCGAACGGTTCTAAGCATCGTCTCCGTTTTTTTTCTTTTAATGGAACTCAATTTGACACATGTCTCACACTGCGTTTTCTCTTGATTTGTCGCAGTAAGCCAATGGAGGAGGATACCAATGTAAGCTTTCTTCTCGATACTGCTTTTTTTTTTTTATCGATTATCAATAAGCTTCGGGTCGCTGTCATAAACCCTAAATTCATCATCTACTGTTGTTTCCCTTATTTCAGCAATCGCCTTACTCGTTAGTTCTTTGAGTTCTTGCTAAACCCGTTTCACTATAGATTGAGTTGATTTTGTTCCGCCCAGCGATTAATTGGTGTTTAGTGTAGAGAATTGTTTTTTTTTTTTTGTTTTCATCTCTTGTTTCGATTTGTTACTGTTATATATTCCATCGTCTTACCTGGTGGTACTCTTAGGGTTTGTTGTATACTCTCTCCTCATATGTATGTTACGCCTAGTCATAATGCTTGATACTGTGCTTACTTTAGCAGGGCAAGACCGAGGAAGAGGAATTCAACACTGGGCCACTCTCTGTTCTTATGATGAGCGTGAAGAATAACACTCAGGTATATTATTATTATATTAGAGATCTCTAGGTGGAGGAGATGTATTGAGAACTTTGGCTTCATTAGACATATATATATATATATATATATATATATATAGATAGTGTTGTACTAAGTGGTTAGATGTTTTTGAACTTCTTTTAGTAACAACTCCTTCCTTGTTTATATAAGCCATATGTTAAAGAGTAAAGACAATCAATGCATATGAAAGAGTGGTTGAAATGGCAGCTTCTTAACGAAGTCAAGTTTGTGTTCAGGTGTTGATCAATTGCCGTAACAACAGGAAACTTCTTGGGCGAGTGAGGGCGTTTGACAGACACTGCAACATGGTTCTTGAAAATGTCCGAGAGATGTGGACAGAGGTAAACAAAATCTCTCTTGAAATCAGTTTTGTCTACAAATTTGTTTGTGTGCCTCGCTCAATTGAACCTTGTTTTTTGTTTAGGTTCCGAAAACTGGAAAAGGCAAGAAGAAAGCACTTCCGGTCAACAGAGATCGTTTCATAAGCAAGATGTTTCTACGTGGAGATTCAGTCATTATCGTCCTCAGGAATCCAAAGTGAGAAAATGAGAGAGACACTTAAGAGGCATTGGCATGTATGTTACTTTTGTTTGTGCTGAAAGTGATAAATTCTTGTAGGTAGTAGTAGTATCTTTTTAAGTTCAAACACTTGTGAGTCACTTTTTCGTTTATGTCCTACTTGACAAGATCTTTAAGGGGTGTTTGTCCCGAATTCTCATTTGTGGTCAGTTTACCTGTTCGCATGTTCAAAGCACCAGATGACCAGACTAAGGTGATAGCATTATATTAAAAAAAAAAGAATAAAGTTTAAAATTGGTGTGAGGTCCAATCTCCACTACATTGCCGCGAATAGCAAAATGGAAATCAAAATTAAAAACAAAAACAAAACGAAAAGAAACGAGGCTCTCCTCTCCCGT
The DNA here is from genome assembly GCF_000633955.1 of Camelina sativa. Taxonomy (NCBI): domain Eukaryota; kingdom Viridiplantae; phylum Streptophyta; class Magnoliopsida; order Brassicales; family Brassicaceae; genus Camelina; species Camelina sativa. Next base: position 29,939,985 of record NC_025688.1, read on the forward strand.
CTGTCTTCTAGAGGCAAAGCGGGCTACAAATTACTCTGTTGATGATGAGGTGGTGGAAGAATCCTGCTTTTGGTCGCCAAAGACACGTTGACGGAAATCTTTGACCATAAGTGGGAGTCCTTGGCGTAGAGCCACCTTTGGTTCCCAACCAAGAAGCTCTTTGGCCTTTGTGATGTCTGGTTTCCTCTTGTGTGGGTCGTCCTCTGTGTTTGGTCTAAACTCTATCTTTGCGTTCGGGTCAATGGTCTCTTGAACCACCTGTACATCACCAATTCACTCATTAGGGTCAGATGCCTTTACTTTAGGAAATCATATCATATTATATAAATATAAGTAAGAAGAGAAAAGGGTGAACCTTAGCGAGCTCGAGCATGGTAAATTCACCAGGGTTACCAAGGTTGAATGGACCGACATGTTCTCCCTCCATCAGCCTCATCAGACCCTCCACCTATAATATTCACATTCAAGCTCATCAGTAGGCAAATAATAAACAACAATGCAAGGTAATAGAGAGACAAAAAGAAAGGACAATGGTATCTGAGAGATGTGTTTTTGGTCCCATGTTATTGATTGATACCCATCCATCCCTAGAGTTGATGTGACATTGTATACAACTAAAGCCTTTTTAGTGTGGCCTCAGGTAATTTATCCATTTTCATCTCAAGTTAGTGAATCTCGGTCACAAATCATATCCTAGAGAGATTGCAATATCTGCCAAATTGTAAATAACAAAAATATACAAGTGGTTTTGACTTCCCTATCGAAACTCCAAAGATCATTTCTCTACCACTTATTGTATGTACCGACTATATATATCTTTGAACATTATCAAGATAGACTGTTTTTTTTTACCATGCCAAAACTGAAGTATACCCCACGAAAGTAACAATTGAATAACAAAAAAGATGATGTTGTCTTGGCAAAATTTGAAGCAGTATAGTAGGGGCTACATATTGAATAGAACTGTTGCTTGCTTTTATCTAATCATGAAGTTTAGGAGGAAAAAGTAAAAGGAATTTTACCAGATCGGAGACAAACTGGAAACTCCTTGTCTGCTTACCGTCACCATAAACAGTCAAAGGCTCTTTTCTTAAGGCCTACACAATCATCATCATTTACTCTTAAATTAACCACCACTAGTATAATACTACAAGTTAGTCATTGATTGATTCATTTATATTATAAACCATTAGAAAGAAAGAAAGAAAGAAACCAACGGACCTGGGCAACAAAGTTGCTAACCACACGACCGTCATCGATACACATCCTTGGGCCATAAGTATTGAAGATACGGGCAATCCTAACCTCAACATTAGCGCCTCTATGGTAATCCATGGTCAAAGTCTCCGCCGTACGTTTCCCTTCGTCGTAACAACTCCGAACACCTGTTCCAATTTGCCATTATCACTCACACACAGTCTCTATGAAATTTAACAACACAATTTTCCCATCTACTACTCCAGAACGGAAATTAAAAAAAATTAAAAAAAAAAATCTAAGGAATGAAAAAGGGAGGGCTAAAAGCGTCAAAAAAATAATGGGATACACGTCTCAGAGCCGTACGATAGAACGGAGCCCACTACTTTACTGTTCAAATGATTTTGGCCAGATCTGAGAGGAGCGGAGAGCGTATATAATAATAATATCTGCTAACGTGCGCCGCTTATAACACACCCAAAATGAAATAAAGAGAGAGCCGATGATGGGAATAGAAGAAGAGAATATACCGATGGGATTAACGTTGCCCCAGTAAGTCTCGACCTGAGGATGCTGAAGAGGATCTCCGTAGACCTCACTGGTACTGGTGAGTAGGAATCTGGCACCAACTCGCTTGGCTAGACCCAACATGTTGAGCGTACCGACGACATTGGTCTTGATAGTCTTGACCGGATTGAATTTGTAATGGACAGGTGAGGCAGGGCACGCCAGGTGATAGATCTGATCAACCTCGAGGAGGATGGGCTCTACGACGTCGTGGCGTATAAGCTCGAAATTGGGGTTACTGAAGTGGTGCATCACGTTCTCTTTCCTCCCGGTGAAGAAATTGTCAACGACGATCACGTTATCTCCTCTCGCGATCAACCTGTCCACCAGGTGAGACCCGACGAAACCGGCTCCACCGGTCACTACCACTCTTAGCACTTTGCGTTTCAGACCTAGAGGAATTTTGCCCCCCGCCGATCCGATCCGGCTCGTGTACTCGATGGTCGGCTGATACGATCGCATTCCGTATCCGGCGAGAGGATCGGCGTCGTCGTAAGGGATGGGTTGGCTCGGGGATGATTTGGAGAAGAGTGTGAAGGCTAACGTGGCGATCGCGACGCCGACGAGAACGAAGACGAGTCTCTGTTCTCGGAGCATGTAACGGATCGGACGAATCGCTACGAACCACGGCTTAATCGGTCTCGGATAGTAAGACTCCGCTTCCTCTCGTTGTTCAATCTCGTGACGCCGGTTTGTCAGCTCAGACCCCATCTTCGTTCCTCGATTGAAATCAAATCAAGAATCAGCGACGGGTAACAAGAAAGGGATCGAAGAAGAGAGAGAGAGAAATGAGATCAGAGAGATGAGTAGTAATCGGAGAGTGTTTCCGAGTCGAACTCGCCGGAGACTGAGTCGATCTTTTTTTTTTTTTT